>NC_051848.1:20530611-20704125 GCF_002237135.1 Teleopsis dalmanni
AAACTATGTTCTAGGATTTTAAAAAATTTACTAATAATTACTTACTTTATTTTATCAATTAAATCTATTTCCAAATTTTTATTCTAAAATTTCAAATACTTTAATAAAAGTAATTTACTCTTTAATTTTAATTAAGGGCTTGTGCGAGTTTGTGTAAATTGAGGTAAAGTAAATTGAAATTTCCTAGGGATTTTTTGCACTGTACTTATGAAAATATTTATATTTATTTATTGCACTTATTTATTATTTATGGTTAAATGTTTTTAAATATATTTATTTATTCATTACGTCTTATGAAATTTTCACAATGGTAATACCTAATTTTTAACCAATTCGCTGCCATACCAATATAATTTACTATTTCCCCCAATTTGCCATCAATTTACTCCAACTCGCACACGGCTTAAATAATATTTATTTATAAACTATGTTCTAGAATTTGAAAAATCTAGTAACACTGCTTTACTATATTATTAATATTATACATTTAATAAATTTATAAACTATTATAAAATGTTATTGAAAATATTTTTATAGCTTAAAACAAAATCTATATAATATTCTAGTCGAAATCTTTACAGGCTTCCCTCGTACATTCGATTCTCGATTAGAAACCAATTATAAGCACGACTATTTGTCGCCAACCTTAGTTCACCTCTCAAATGCAAATATGCTAGCGCCACCCAGCTGAATATTGAATCATAAAAATTGTAGCAATTAAAGGAAATAAATCGGAGCCTGATACCTCCACTAGCTACCACCCACAGTTCCGCAGTTCCATAGTGAACTTGAAACGATCGCGTTCAGGGCAATCAAGTCAAGTGCAGCACAACCGAATGTGGTGCTGCCAAGTAGAGCTTACAGATACTTGCAGACGTTAGTTAGGCGCAAGAAGCAGCACAGCACACAAGGCTTCCTGGCATAGTAGGAGAGAGAAGAGGAAAAAAAGAATAGTAAAAAAAAAGAAGCAAATTTGGTATTCGTAATTGTTGTTGTTTATCTAAAGTTTTGTGATTTAATTTATATATTAAATTTAATTCCTGTGCTTACGTAGATTTGTTTGGTTTTGTTCTTGCAAAAAAGGATAGAAAAGAACGAAGACAGTTGGCAATTGGCAATTGGCAACTGGCAACTGGCATTTGCCGCCAGCGTGTCGGTGTCACGTTCAAAAAACGCTCAACAAAATCGAAAACGTATTTGTTCCTATTGTCACAACGCCTATACTAGCATTAATCATGATGCAATATGTTGTTCGTAGATTCCAGCATAACTGATTTTGGCCGGCCAGCAGACGGGTGGCGAGTCGGTATGAAGACACCTTACACTAGGTACTAGACACAGGACAATCGCAATGCTATCGAAGCTAATAGCAACGCCCTTATTGCTGCTAACATGACTTCTGGCGATTATAGAGAGCAAGTGTGACTGGTTGTCTTCGAATTCCCCACATTTTCGCTGAGCTTGTAGTTGTTTTGCACTTGGCTTTTGTAAATCCTCTTGCCACAATACTGGCTTGCCACAAATGATCGTGAGAGTTTATTTTATGTTATTGTTGCTGTTACTGTTGTTGTTGCTGTTGTTGTTGTTGTAACTGGCAGTTGTTGTTACGTACCTTTTTGTCAGCTTATATGTAGAAGCACATGAAGTTACGATCGATTCAGCACAATACTCGCACGGAGTGCTGGCCAAGTTGCTCTGAGGATTTATGTGCTGCTTCGCTATACACACTCAGTGTTTATGTCTCATTTTATAATTGTCATTGCTCATAGTTCATGTTGCGTTTGTTGTTCTTGACGTTGTTCTTGCTTTGGTGTGTGCTGTTGTTGCTTTTTGCTTTTTGCTGTTGTTGATCTGTGTTGTTGTTCTTTATATGTTATATCAGTTGCAGAAACCAATCGCAGTGCCGACGACGACTGGAAGACGCCGTTAATGTTGTTAGCTTCATTTGTTGCATTGGATGTATCAAAAGGATATTTTGTTGTTGCAACAAAAGTTGGAGTTACATTTTAATGTCACTGCTGGCCACAATCGTTACTGCTGCAGCACCAATGAGAGATATTTTTGTAGAGAGTTACTGCTTTGTTAAAAATGGGATGCGAGTTATTTTCGTAACTTGTAGGAATTTTTCTACTCTGTTCATTTATTTTTTTATCTTATTTTATTTATTTATTTATTTCATTTTGTTTTTATTTTAAGTTTGTTTTTATTTTTAGTTCGTTTTTTTTTAAATAATTATTTTTTGTATAAAATTTTTAGTTACTTTATTCATTGGTTATATTTTAATCAATAAAAAATTTTTTATATTTGACTTTTATTATGATTATATACTGCTGTTCAACTAACATTTCTACTATACCCCATCAGAATAGATTAAGAGCTCTTCTGTAGATTTAGTTCTGGATTTTGTTTACAAAGCTTTAAAGGGCTTTGTGTAATCTATAGTGAAATTGGTACAATATAACTCTTCTGGCCGTAGTACCGGCTGCTGGGCGATTTAACGTCAAAACTTTAATAAATAATAAATAAATACCCCTTAGGAATATGTTTCATAACTAAAAATTTTGATTTATTCTTCCAAATTGAATTTTAAAGTCAACACTTTAGATCGGGAGTAGCAACCCAACTCCCATAAATAGATAACACATAAGAATCAAATCTTTGCTGAAACCCTTCTATTTTAATCTATTTTATTTCTATTTTACTGGAGAGTGTTCTCGTGCTTTACAAACGTTTTTAATATATTTTTTAAGTTACTCTCTTACAGCTTAGTAAGTTATAAATTTATTTACAGTAGTATATAATACTTACATAAAAAAATAGTATCTGGAATTTCAACCCACAAAGATTTTCTTTGAATAATTGATACAAAAAGTTGTATGATTTTAATATATGAGAATTTTTTCACTTATTATTACTATGAACTCTTAGTTATCATATTTAAGCTCCTTTTACCTAACTTAGTAATTTCATATTTATTAAAAGTCAAGCCTGGGATGTAATTCTTACAACACAGAATTGTTAATTTTCAGTCGATAATTTAAACTCTTATTTACTAAAAATTCTATTTTAAATATCTACAACCATTTTAAAACATCCATTTGGTGTTATATAGTAGAGCAGAACATCTAACTCCTGTTTTAGACAAATATGGAACTAATCCATGAATATTGTTAAGAGAATAATGAAAAAATTGTGCTTTATATAGTGCTTTATATAGTACGAAATATATTTATACCGTACTGATTTTAAATATTATCGTCCCAGTTGGGCTTTTTCTATATAATGTATGTAATAAAATATAGATATTAGAATTTTAAATATTAGTCACTCGTATATATAAATATATTCAGTGGCATGTTTCATAGGAAATATTTGGCGGGGTTTGAAACACTGGTATTGAATTTATTATATGATATCAATACAATTCTGCTTAATCTTTCAATTTGTTGCATGAAATTACCTTTAAAAAAAAAAGAAATTAATTCAGTTTTTCAACTTTCTCATTCCTTCCATGCTTTTGGGCATCATATTTGAGGTATGGTATAAAGGACGACAAGAACCACGGTATTTCACTTACAAAATATAAGCCACAGAGGCTTTTCTTTGTGGGATGGGAAAAATTAAAGCCCAGAATTGGGAAATCTGAAACGATCTGGACAAGACAAAGCAAACCTGACTGTAAATCAAAATATTATATTCGGATACTTACTATATTATTTAGGCGTACTTGTCAGTGTTCATTTAGAATGACGATATCATTGTCTTTGTGTTGTACCTTTATATCGTGTGGTACGAGATATCACTTTGCTTCCGTTGTGTTTATGAATAGCCATTTAATTAAATTTCTTCTAATGGAAACACCTCTTGGGTGCATAATATTTCTAACACTAAATTTTTTGTTACTTTTATTTGAAGCAACAAAACACGTTATGGTTAGAGACGCTTCTTGAACTAAAAAAAAAGTTAACTGATTTCAGGTTTCCACTAATCAATGTTTTTACTAAATTATAAATGTTTCTTTGTTATTATATTTATAATATGTAGTAATAGTAGTCTTAATTGAACCCCACACATAAATAAGTTTGACCCCACACTGAATCTGTAGGAACTGGAAATTGGATGACGCGAAGGTATATTTTTCTTCAAATGCGTCAGATACACTCAACTTAGAACCACAATAAAAGACGTGACAGAAAAACTTGACAGCTAATGTTATTAAAAAATTGTTGGAATCCCTAAGAAATTGGAACTTACCTTCTTTAAATCCGGGGGAGCATATAACAGTAGAACTCAACACCTAATGTTGTTGGCAAAATGTTGGAATCCATATAAAATTTGAATTTCGTAGCAAATATTTCATAAAAATTTGGTTGTCACTTTAACGTCAATTATGACGGAAGTAACTATTACAGTAATTCACCCTATAATGTGGTACCCTTATAACGCGTTTTCATATTATGCAATTTCAATTCTTCGTATAACATGGGCATTCTCATATATAACAAGGAGATTTCTGCATTTCATAATTAGCTTCGCATACCTTTGCACATGTGTATACGAGATATATAGGAAAACCCCTATAACGCATTTTCGAGTATTGCCAAATACCCATTATCAGTGGTCTTGGAATTATAAATAAATATTATAAATATTATTTAAGACTGCAAGTACCAGGGATTGAATTCATGATTAAATTTTTTTAAAAACGAAAAAATGAACCAACAAGTCTTTGAAAGCAATCATAATCGGAGGTACCTTAATGCAAGTAAATTATGATCTCACTTATTTAAAAGAGACCCTTTTCGGAAAAATGTGAAGGCAATTCCGGGATGGGACGAGTCTTCAAGAAGAGGAGATGTTTTAATCTGTATACCATATATTTCTATATTAGGCAGTCGTGCACACCATTTTTGTCTAGTGTGGTATGAAAGTATACAAAGCATGCCACCACCTCACCGCCTACTCAGTAAATAATCAGTTTAGGAGTCAATTTTTCGATTTTTCATAAATGCACGCCATTTTGTCGCCATTCGCTCTTGATTGGAATATGCTTTCATAACAAATCGAGGATGTAAATATTTATAATACCAAACCATTTTCTTCGATTTTTTTTTTCAGTTATATTGAATCGATTATGAAAATTAGCTCCCTCACTGATCCACCTGCCCCCAACTTTAGTTGTTCGCCATCGCACAAGTGCACACTTAATTCAATTGCTAGAGTCTAGCACTTGTCTAGAGCACAGAAAACAACATATTCCAACAACAACAACAACAGCAACAGCAACAACAACAAGAGCTGTCCGTCTGTCATACCGCAAATGCTTTATGCGCACCTCTGTGCGAACACTGCAACACATTGCCGATATGATGATGAAGTGGAATGGAGTTGAACCGCAGAGATAAAAGTAAATGTGTGCAGCTACTGCTATTCGTTGGCATTGCTGATGTTTTGTTGTTGTGATTGTTGTGATTGTTGTTATTGTTGCTATTGTTTTTTTTGCGAGTGTGTAAAATATAAAAAAAAACATAGAAAAAATTTAAGATTTTTAAAGCAAACATAAATCAAAGTAAAGCATGCGCCATTCAAAAACAACCGCTAAAAAAAAATATTAAATTGACAATAATAACAGCAACAACAACACCAACAAGAGATACAAAAACAATAACAAGAAATGAGTGCTACTGTTGCCGACTGCATTAACAATTTTTAACACATACTAGACGCTTCAATTCCGCCATATTCCCATGCTGATTTGCTCTGCTACTGCGCGGCGCTGCGCTGCGCTGCACTGCTTTACAAGCATACCGTACACGATTTGTGCAGGACAAATTCACTTATTTATTTTTGTTTAGTGCCTTTAGAGCCTTCAGTGCTTTCAGTGCTTAATTTATCATATCTGCAAGTCTCGAACGCATTTAATGCGCACCGTTGTTGCTGTTGCTGTTGCTTTGGCGCTTCAGTGTTATGTTCACAGCAGTGTAGCTTGTTTATCCGTAACGCGTAGGTCAACAGGTTGAGACTGCGCTTGTTGTTGCTTTTATTGATGCAACCGTTTGCTGCCTTTGCTGCCTTTGCTGCCTCTACTGCCGTTGTTGTAAGTGTTGTATTGCCAAGTTACACTGAAAAAAAACAAAAAAACAAAAAAACAAAAAAAAATTGAAAAAAGAAGTGAAAAAAATAAAAAATAAAATATGTTAAAGATGTGAATGCGCAATCAACAATTGCAAACATATTACTTTTGTGTTACAAGATACTAAGTCAGACAGAAACGAACAGAACAACATGTGAAAATTCTTTACATTACTCGGTATTAGCCACCGGTGTTGATTTTAAACTTGAAACTTAACATTAAGTTCGGTTCTAATCGATTGTTTGATGTGGTTCGTTTGTTTAGCGCCACCAGATGAGTTGAAAGGTTACGTAGGTGGGGAGTGAAGCAAAATAAATTGCTTCTCCATATACGAGTATTGCATACAAATTTTTCTTTATATATGTTTTAACACTTCCGTTAAGTGGAAATGCTATAATAAAATTTGCTCACTTGCTCGAAAGAAAACTTCATTAAATATGAGACGGAAAGTGCTTTCTCTCTTACACAAATAAAAATTATATATCGAATTTAATTCCTAAATTAAATTAAAATTAAAATAAATGAAGACTACTTAATATTAATATTTTTATTTTTATCTTCACTGTTACTACTTCAAGTAACTGATGATTTATATACTGATTTATAAAGATAAATTCATATATGAATCCACATCCGCCCAACGTTCGATTAATCGAACAGCAAATGTTACCAGCTTTCATGGATTTTTTGTTTATATATGTCATTACTTTGAATGTATGAAGCTTTAGCTTGTGACTTCACTCCACACCCCCTACCCCCAAATTAAATAAGCTTTAAAAAATCCATTTTGACCAAAAATTAAAAAAAAAAAATCTTGTCACGATTTCACTAGTACTTACTTACTGGTATCCTTCTCTTCTAGTGGGGTCATTGCTGACCTTTTTGCTCACCAGACAAAAAGGTCAGCAATGATTTTTCTAAATCTTACTCTGTTGATTCCAGAAGTACTGTGCATCTCTAAGCTCCTCATTTACAGATCTTCACCATTTTTTATTTGAAGCTCCAGACCAGCGGCTACCTTGTGAACTGTAATGTAGGACTTATTTCCTTACACAAGATGCTGGTTTTCTAAGCGTGTGGCTAATTCTCTTCCATTTGATTTCAGTGGAAGCTTGTATTTGTTTCGTGCGTTCCCATATGGTGACACTCCCGTCACCATTTTTTAGTATTCTTCTTAAGCATTTGTTTATGTATACTTGATTGCCTGATTGAATAATATCCGTGTTTTTGCACATTGTGCATCCATATAACAACGTTGACTTGACGTTCAAGTTATATATACGAAGCTTAGCACGGGTACTGATTTTGTTAGAATTCCACACATTGTTTAACTGTCCGAATGCTGACTTGGCTTTAATCAACCAAGCTGACATGTCTTCTTCAGAATCACTTTTATCAGCGACAATGTTGCCCAAATATGTAAATGATTTTATGTGCTCTACTACGTCGTCACCAATTTCGTTAGATAGAAGATCCGGGATAATGTAACCGCTGCAGATTCTTCTTCTTCTTCATTCTATTGCGTTCCCAAGGAAAAATTGGGCCATTTCGCTGCACATCACATTTGTTTTTTAATGGTTTATGTACAGACCGGCAGTTGATACACAGGAACTAAGTATGTCAATTTTGTTTTGTAGCTCAGAGACAGACATCGTCTGTTTACTCAACATCGCCAAGTTTCCTAAAGGATATCTATAGTAATCCGATGCTATCGATTCGTGTAAAACGTATGATGTCGTCTTATATAAATATATAAATATATAAAATATTATAACATTAATATGATATAAAGAGTTTTGAGGATGGTATGCAACCTTGCTTTATACCCACTTTGACTCCAAAGAATTTGGACAAGATTCGACCATAGCTAACGTTAAATTCGTTGTACAATGCTTTGATAATGTTTAAAAGTTTAATAAGAACACCTGGGCTTGTAAGAGTATTCCATAGGTATGGATACAAATCATAAAGCACCAGGCAAATTAGCATAGATTATTACAGCTGCAGTTCGAATAAGAACCACATCAATGAGAGAACAATTAATAGATACAACGTCATAAAGACGTACGTTTCAACTTACATAAAAATGCTTAATAAATAAAATGGAGTCTAAAGTTGAAAGGTTATAAAATTATAATGATTTCAATCTCTATGCAAGAAAGTACTGAAATACATCCACAATAATACCTGCTGTTCCGTCCACCAGCATCTAGCGCAATAAAAATTACGATTACGACAACAGCAACAGTAGTCACTTATAGTCGGAAAATTATGGACTTCATTTATTTGAAGAAGGAGCTAAAAATACAAGAAATGCGTGATGTGATGAATCGATAATTATGAATATATCAAATAGTTTTCTACTCTCTAGTACAATTTGAATAATTGAATTTAGTATATTTTCTTTCTATATCTCCGACAAGACAATTTAAAAATGACGTATTCCTTGCAAGACATGAATACTGAACTATTTCAAGATCTTATCTCAGTAATATTAAATCAAAATTTAGGATACTACGCTTATATATTTGCAAAAAAAATGTTCAATAGATGAGATAGTCATATATATGTCACATATGATATATATTTCTGGTATGTTAATATAAGAAATATTATATTTGAAAACTTATTCCATAACCGTTTACTGAGTATTATTGGTAAAATTGTGTTATTGTGCTGTCATAAAATTAATTTATAACCTGAAATTATTAATCTATAATTGCTTCTTCCTATTAACAATTTAATCATTCAAATTAATAAAACTTCAAACTTTTTAAACGTGGTATATAAGATATATTTCGAATTTTGAAAAACAACAATAAAAATATTGAATTTATGTTTGACTTTTAATTTTTTTCACTTTTTATAGGAAATTGTTGCTTCATAAAGTACATCCAAAAAAAATATGGGTTCTTCGCGGAATTTATGTTTGCAATTACCAGAGTTTCCGCGTAAAAACCAATGAGTCATCAATAAAGTGCAATGGAAATTGCATCCAGGCGCAGTGAACGAGAGTAGCGAAACATAACTGCAGCAGAAAAGACAAATTACCATCAATTAAGAAACGAGGAAAATTGAAAATCTTATTCCTGCAGTTTTTTTTCCCCTATGTAGAAGTGCAATAATTCCAACATCAGTGAGGCGGGAAGTGTTACACAATAATAGAGAAAAACCTTTATGATAATTTTTAAAGTTTTTTGTGATATACCTATGAAATATCAAGGTATATGTACGGAAAGTTAACATAATCGTTCCGCAAAAAAATTATAGACCAAGTTCTATAATATGTTCTATAACACATACTATACAAAATGGTTCATTTTGTATTATATTCGTACTCCTTCCTCCTTATATATGGTTATAATTGTTCCCATATAATATGTAATAAAAGCCGTAATTTTTTCTTTCAGAGTTGCAAAAAAACAGATTAAGTCTGGTTGAAATGATTTGGCATCTCTTTTAAGGTTTGCTCGCTTATATTTTTCGATATTTTTTGTTGTGTTTTGTACAATATGGAATATAAAAATTATAAGCATTAAAAATTAATTAACTTAAATAAAAGAAAACAAAATGAATACTACAAGGGCAATGGTAAGCATTATTATCTTGTATTTTGCATCAAATTTTGTGTTTCGAACGAAATTTCGTGTGCAGAATCGTTGCGAATGCTACAAAAGGCTTATGGGGAATCAGTTTTATCGAAAACTCAAGTTTATGAGTGGTACAAAGCCTTCCAGGACGGTCGTACGACCGTCGAAGACATTTCGCAACGCACTACTGAGGTGAACTGGTTTCAACAGCTGCCGTAAACGAACTGTCTGACAGATCGAGCTCATTTTTGGCATAGTAATTAAGGACAGTGCTGCCAAACTACATAAACTTAAAATATCGAAAAATATACAGCGCGCGAATTTTAAATGAGAATTTCCGAAAACTTTTCAGTCTTAATGTAAGTCTGGTTGAAATAAATTGGCATCAATTTTAAGGTATGCTAAATTATAATTCTTCACAATATTTTTTGTTGTGTTTTGTACAATATGGAATATAAAAATTATAAGCATAAAAAATTAATTAACTTAAATAAAAGAAAACAAAATGAATACTACAAGGGCAATGGTAAGCATTATTATCTTGTATATTTAAATTAATTTATTTATTTATGTATTTGAATTTATTAGTAAATGATTATTGCTGAGCCTTTTCCGAGTTAGTGCACCTCAACACTTTTACTATTTGATAGCTGGGGGGTTTCTGTAGAACTCCACCCACCTCAGTGACTAATTTGTGTACTCCTCATAAGCTTCGTGATTACTCAATGACTGATCTAAGATCTGTACACCGCCCCGTGCGGTTAGTGATTATTCTGAAATTAGATTGTGCTAACTGCAGGCTGCCCTGTCGGTTTTCGCGAATAGCTTCAGGACTCTGTCCCTTATATATTTTGTGACTGGGGCTATTCTAAGATTTCTTACCATTGTGTGTATATATCAAAGCACTTTAAAGAGTCTTCGGAGAGCCTGACTTTGAGCAACTTGTAGCTTCTAGATAGTAAAGTCGGAAGCTTTGCTATACGCGACACACCCATAGAGTAGTACTGATCTATTTATCTGCCTGTAGATCAGATTTTTGTTCTTTGCACTAAGTTTGTTGTGTTTGAAAATTGGTTGTAAGTATTGCGGTGCTTTTACGCAACTACTTCTTTTGACTTGTATGTGCTTGTGCCAAGTGAACCGCTTATCAAACTTGATTCCTAGGTGTTTAATACTGTTCTCTCAATTAATAGCGAACTCTCGTACTCATACAATTTTAACTACAATTTTAAGATTAATTTCTGAATTTAGCTACACTGAAATTTAAAACTTAAAATTGTTTGTAAGTTGCAAGTATTTTTTTGCTACTCTGAAAGAAAAAATTACAGCTAAAGTTGTTATACCTTGTTGTAATATTATTGTGCATGATGGAGCATAAGGTCTCAATATCATATATTGAGAAGAAATGCTACAAGTGGGAATGACTTTGAAGAGTCGTATAGATATCAGTCAAAATCACTTCATTAAGAAGTTCTTAAGGACTATTTAACGCCTGACCTTTTAAAATTATACACATAAAACTATATTAAAATTCAAATGAAATCGTTAAAGGTGCAACCTCTTTCTCTCTCTGTTTTGGAAGTTGAATTTTTGAATGCAACATACAAATCGATTTCATTGTGAGAAAAATTGTGGAAAGTAACGCAACTTCAATTGGAAATTATGTACGTATAAGAACGATTTCAACTTGTTGCTTGGACAGTCACAATATCTGCAAACTAAAAACTATTTCGAATCTAAGCAAGGAAAGAAAAAACAGTTGATATGCGAATTAATCCACAAAAACATATGAAATACAATAAAAAAGCTAACATGAAGTAAAACTCATTTGAACGTAAACGACAAGACAATCGACAACAGACCGACAAACAAACCTTTAAGCACTGAAATCCAGAAGGGGGCAATTGTGCGAAAAAAGTGCTAAATGTACTCGCAAGAACTTCGAGTGAAGTTCGATACTTTGAAGACGTAACCTAAATATACTAAGGGGAACAATCTGTGGAATAATCCAGCAAAAATGTGTTAAAACGCCGGATTTCTTTGAACGCACAAAAACATATACATAAAATTAAGCGTGTATCTACAATTTGTATTAAAACTAAATACTTTAAGATAATTTAAGGAAATGCATGTGTTACTCCACCTTGGTGACAATTATTGTCACATCTTTGACTGTTGTTGCATGTTGCATGAACTTGGCACTTTTTATGCGAACATTCATTTGATTGTGTAAAGTATCTTTTGTAATTTTGCAATTGGATTTGTAAGTCGATTTTTCTTTTTTTTTTAAAACTACTTGGTTTGTAAACTCAGCGAAGTACTATTAGCCATCGTATACGTTAAGCAAAGTATAACATATCTAAAGCTCAATATTATCATAACATCACCTATTGCAGTAGTAGCCTCATAAATACTACTACGAAAGTGTATTGCCAAAAGATACTTATTTACTTATATATATATGGTATATATTAAATTTTATTTCAATGTCAATTAGATAGCAGTGGCTGTTTTACTTACTGGAAACAACTGCATTTAATAGAGTGGTTTCGAATAGTAGTGAATTGGAACAACAAAATTTATATTTTTTGATGTTAATTTTTTCTTGCCGAAAGTGACGTGTCTTATGACGAAAAGAAACTTTTATTTATTTTTAATTAATTAAATTTTTGACAGACCCCACAGCTATTTCAAGTATCACCATATACCCATCATCAGTGGTCTTAGAATTAATTCCTATATTCTTATAATTCCTTAACAATGTTTTGAGGCTGCAAGTACGTTTTGTATCCGTACAACTCAAATTAAGAAGAATCGAGTGAATAAGAAGAAATGCTAAAACTGATGAAAGAGTAGCGTACTAGCTATGTGTGCTTCAATAATGTGCTCCATTGTTCTGTTCTAGTTATCCTTAGTTGCTAACATATATCGTATTATAAGTGTCGGACCTGGTAAGCATGGATTAATCGAATTGAATCGACTGCAGTATAATATAGCATGCTCGGTATCTTCTACTACTCCACAGCTTCGACACTAGGTTTTTCGTGACCAAATTTGAACAGATATTTCAACTGTGTTAAATGGTAGTTTGTCTACGAAACGATTTTGCCCAAATAGGCGAAACATACAGCAGCATGAAGCTTACTACTCGACTAATGAGAAGCCTTTTTTCATGACCAGGTCCATCGATATTTGGTGGTATACATGTCAGTGATTTCTGCGTCTTTGCTCATTTCTCGAATACATATTGGATATGTGTTTTATGGATTAATCTTTTATCAATCATTATTCCTAGATAATTATTAGCTGGCTTATATTGGGTCAATGCATTGCTAACTATAAAGTTCATAAACTCTACTTGTTTGTGGCTAGTTATAAGCACTGCTTCTGTTTTATGTTTTAGCACTCCTTCTGTTTTATGTTCCACAAGTTCCAAATTCACTGAGTTAAGCCATTCCTTCATCTTACGTGTATCTTAATTGGTTCTTTTTAGTATAAAAGTTGTTCAGATACAAAGAAGAAACATCTACTATTCTATTATTATGAAAAGAAAACTATGTAAAAGTTAGAAGGGTTTGCATAGAAATGAAAAGACAGGAACAAAAATTTAAGTTGATTTATTGACATTTAATTATTAACATTTAATATTGCATTTGATAGCATTGGATATCGCATCCAATGATAATATCAAACAATGTATTAAAACAAAAGTTTAATTGAAATCTATATTATAAGTGCCTTTTATTTATTTTTTTTATTTTCGGAACCACTTAATTAATAACACTGTATATTTGATTACTAGAAAATTTGATTCGTTCAGAAAAAGTTTAAGTACTAAATTTAATTCGTATTTTAAAACTAAGACATCCCTATGACATATTTATACGTAGGGACGAGAAAACAGACGGACATCGGTGCTTAGAGTTATTCTATTTCAGAAAAGGTATTGTCTTGGTTCCCTCTCTACGTTATATATTTTTTCAGTAAACTTTACATACTAAGGTATATGTGTATAGAGCAGATAAATATTTTTATTCCTCTTCTTCGTATCATTTGGCACTACAGTGCAGTGTGAAACTTGGACTCCTTGAGTTTTGCGTAGCAAGTGTTTTTTTTTCCGATGTGAGGCTGCTAACCCAGACTGGAGGACCAGATCCTCTTATTTGCTAACCTGGGGATAAGTTTGGTGTTTGGTAGTTGGAGAATTTCCTCTCTGCTAGGTGTTTTCAGTTTATACCGCCTGAGGTCGGTCGCCAGAGCCTCGTATGTGAGAACAAGATGCACCACGTGTAGTTGAGGTTGGCTGATGAGGAGACTAGGCTATGTATTCGCATCACTCCACACATTTCTGTCGTCCCTTACTACCCCTTTCAAAATATTTTTATTATGAATGATTTATTTTTTAGATTACTTATTTTTATGCCATTAATTTCTAACTTTTTTTTTGGAGTGGTTTCGTTTCAATACTAAAAGTTGCTTAAACCGTCTGACATAGTACAGATTCATTTCTTAATCAAACTTCTGTAGCAAATTATAGACTCCAAATTTAGTTGTTTATACTAGTGGTACTTCACATTTTGAATATAATTTTATTTTTCTATTTTGCTAAACAAAAAGTCAATGGGCGTTTAAGCCAACATTGAGTTGTTAATATTGACAAGGTAATATCTGCGAATGTGAGTGTCTGTAGCGATTTTTACGTTTCACTAGATACTTTTAATTGAATGAAATTTTAGTTTTTCAATAAAACAACTGAACGAAATAAAAGGAAAAGTATTTAGTTGCGATGAAATTAATGAAATGAAATAAATAAAATAAATATGTAAGTATCTCGTATCTCGTATTCGAAACTCAACAAAAAAAAAAGACACAAAAAACGTTCAGAGCTGGTGTGCAACACATTGTTTTCAATATTTCGATATCGATATTGTGTAGTAGGCAAATTGTGCTGCTGTATCTGCAGCAGCAATCGGTACTGTTGCTATTCGGCGGCAGTGGTTGTATCCGGCATATTTATAGTGCTCACGTTTCCGGTGCAGTCGCTCCAAATGTTGGCTGCTTTGTCACGGCACTGGCGGCAATAAATTCCTAACGATTTTGTGTAGAAAATATTTTTTGCTGAACAAATAATGATGCGTTTTATATGGAAGTCAAACAGAAGCGCGAAGCTGCGCTTATTGCCACCGAATTTATATGATTTCAATAAAACATTTTTAATATACGAGTATGTGCATACATATACACATGGATGTATCTATCGTTACATATGCACACATACACTAACATACGCGTTCACACATAGATACAAATCGTTCAGAAATGTTTTTTAATAAAAATATTGGGAGCGTCGCTATTCGAGCGTTAAGAATTATTATTGTTGATTTTGATTGTTGTGCCGTGTTGTTATTGTTGTTATTGTTGTTATTGTTGTGATTATAAATTTTATTTACAATTTTTATTTTTCAATTCATTTCATTTCATACCAATTGATTTCGTTAGTTATATATTTTGTTTAAATTGAAATTGTTTAAGGTGCAGCTTAAATTATTGCACAGGTGATTTTTAATAGCTAATATACAATTTATCCGTTCGAAATTCGATTATTGTATGAGTATTAATGATGAAATGTATACATTTTTGTGCTAAAACGGAAATTATAAATTAAAACAAATTATATAAATATACAAAAAAAAGATATAATAAAAATAAAAACAAATTAACTGAGTAATGCGTTCACCAGCTTACAAAGAATAAAATTATCTGCTCCATATTTTGTCGATATATGTTACAAGATAAACTCACGCTTTAGTAAGCAATGAAGATAAACAATTCTGACCCAACCAGTAAACTCAACCTGGACGATATAGAAATCAAGAACGAAAACAGCTTCACATATTTAGGTAGCATAATATCGCCGGGCGGTGACGCGACACCCAAAATCTTATTAACAAGGCTGAATAAAGCATGGAGTTCTTCCCGGCATACCAAGTTGCGGTTATTCAACAATAATGTCAAGAGCGTTCTGCTCTACGGCTGCGAAATGTGGCTCATTTCGACAAACTGGTTCATAAACTTCAAATCTTTATAAACAAATGCCTTAGGAGGATTTTGAAAATTTGTTGGTCCCGCACTATTAGAAATTACGAGCTCTAGTCAACATGCCACCAATCTCCTATCGCAAATGAAATCAAAAAGCGTAAATGGCAGTGGGTCAGGCGCACATTGAGGAAGCCATCAAACGAAATCTACAAATAAGCGTTAACGTGGAATCCTCAAAGAAGTAGAAAACCTGGTAGGTCCAAGCAAACGTGCAAGCGAACACAAAAGAAAGAGAGCCAAGCAAAAACCTTTGGAGAAATTAAAACCTTGGTAAGAAATCGTGAAAGTTGGAAAAAGTTCGTTATGACCTAATGTTTCTCTGGGAACATAATGGAATGAAGTTCCATATTTTGTTAGTCTTTCCTTTCAATAATTTTTGTTTTTATATGATCAACTTACTATTGTATTGTAGGAGTATATAGATAAGACACAAAATCTTTAAATTTCTGAAATACATACATGAAATATCTCAGAACCTGACACACAACGTCGCATTGTTTTTGTCTGGGTATGAGATATGTCGGGTTATGGGAGAGAGCACAAAGAATTATATTTAAATTGCACCCAAATGAATGAAGTTAAAGTCTAACACCTTATCTTACAATGTTATGGGCTCATTTATTTCTTTAGTAGATTATTCTACCAAATTTATGTCCATAACTTGGCTTTGTTCTTCAATTGGAATTTCAACATTGTTGTCTTCATTGCAGATATTTCTGTCTATTTGGCGAAAACCGTCGAAATTATTTGCCAAATTGAGTACTTCCTGAAATTTAGCATAGATTGCGAGCAAAATGTCATCTTCGGCATCGAAATCGACAATAGTTTCAGAAATTTTTGAAAATCCTGCTTTACGGAAGCAATTTTGGATTATTATTGTTTCTACTTTATATCAAGATGGTTTGAAGAAATAAAAAGCTTCAAACACATTAATAGATATCGACCTTGTAGTCGACACTTAAGCTGACCTTGTAGTATCAATTTAATGTAGAAAGTGTTTTAGAAGTAAGGTCCTATAATAAATTAAAATATTTGAATTATCCCTTGATCAAGAGATTGGCTTGCTGCCGTTGTGTTTGGAATTGAAAAAACAATATGTATATAACTTAAGTCTAAGTCCATCTTTAAGCCCATCTTTCTTTGGATGGGCTAATACACTATCTTAAAACAAAAGAATTTTTGAATCTGAACTCTCATTTTCTCATATTGAACTACTGCAGCTATTCATTTATTATTTTTCTAGTCATCCATATTTTTTTTTTTAGATTTTCAATCTACTAGCAGTTTCGTGATATTGATTGAGAATATCGAGCTGCCCGAGGGTGTGCTGTTTCTTAGAGTTAGTTTTACAAAACAAATCTTTCCAACCATTCTAACTGCAATTCAATATTATCACACAAACAAACTCCATTCAGAGTGACTAACAACTACTGCTATTATCTACTCTAAAAATATTCCACAAATGGATTAAAGAGTGTCTCTTTGTTTCTGGGAGCTAAATATAAAGTCCACCTTCTAAGTAGACCTCATAGAAACAGGGTTGGAATTGCCTTTCCTTATAAATGGGGATAAAAATTCTTAATAAAAGTGTTCTTTAAAATAAGACAAAGAGAAGAGAGTTAGTAAAAAGAGTGCTATTACACTCGAAGACAACTATTGCCTATTGTGATGCTCCTAAATTGCCAGGAGTAAACATGCTATATTAATCTTTCTTTTTAAACTGACTCAAAAATTTTTATATTTTTTTCTAGATGAAATTAAGGAGTTTCTATGAGTCTACTTTCGCTAGCTTTGTAGACCAGCGAAGAAACGGTCTCGTAGATGTTGGAGCAATTCGAACGTCTAAGTTCTGAGCAAAGACATTAAAAGTAGTGAATATATTACGCTCGAAAATTGGTATTCAGATGAATTTGTGTTTATTAGTGAAAAAAATTTAATTATTTATTCAATTCTAAATAACGTTTTTTGTAAAAACTTAGTTTTCAACTTAAAAGGAATTTAAGTTCAAACTGTTGTGAATTTACCTATTAACTAAGTATTAACCAGGGAATATGTGTGGCTTGCTGTCTATATAGAAATATAAACGATTTATAATGCCAGTTAATATAGCATTATATTCGATTTATCATATATATACTTATTGTAGATGCTTCCATCAGAAATTCACTGTATATATTATTTCTGATCTTAAAAATATTTTAATTTCAATAAATTTAACCAATGTAATTTCTTTATTGGTACACATGAAAAACATCTATCTACATTATTTTTAAATTAAAACTTCTTTATACTTATTCCTCTGGAATTTCAGACTGATTTCTCAATACTTAACACTGAGTGCATTACACCTGTTTGGAATATCGAAAACTCGAACAAAAGTGAATGCGACTACGTAAATTTCTAATTCTCCATTTAATGGCTACTCTTGTACACAAATTTTATGGTCTGTCATTAATATGTAATAACATTTTTATTGGAAATAACGTCGGGGGAACATTATCGCCCATAATTCACTGCCTCGCCACAATGCAAACATTTATGATTTCCAGTTTTAATGCGTTCGTCCGTCATAAGTCATCACAAAACATGCTACTCACAGAACTGAAGAAGCACAGTCTACATGTTCAACAAGGATACTTGCTGCAGCACTAAGGACATCGAATAGCCATGGAGCGCATCTTTATTACCACAAGTCATGTTACTTGTGTTATTGTTATTATTTCGTTTGTGTTTTGGCTAAGATACTCGTACTCTCACGTTTGCTAATAAAATTTACTAATGACATATTAGTTACGAATTTGCGGTTTCATGGGGAGCAAAATGAAACATTACTTCCCTGTTTCTTTTATTCAATTTTATATGTTCGCTTTTATTAATGTATTTTATCATATGACTACTATACATTACGATTTCAGTTTTGGTTTATTGGAAATTAATAATTCAATTACAAGTTAAAGCAAGACAACGAGTATCCTATAACATATAAAAATATTTTAAAGTTCTCTCAAGGATGGAGTTACCACTGCCAAGACCTCGAAATTTGTGTAACATATATGTGATGAAGTTTAATATTATATGGTAGGTAGAGAATAGTACAAAGAAAATAAAAAACGGTTTTCATAAAATTCTGGCAAGTGGAATTTGGTTTGAAATAGCGCACGGAATTTGGAAAGGGGGTTTGAGCTTATGACGAATGATTTCACTGCTACATTTCCAATGTTTTATTTACATTTTTACCGTCAGTAAACTCTTTTCTGTCAATATTGTAATACTGAACCATTTATGTCGAAGTGATACAAAATATTAAAATTAATAAATACTTTAAAGCAGGGCTGTCTAAAGCACGGACTCACGCAGCCCACGGACTCAAGCAGCCCATGGCTAATATTTGTGCGGCCCGCAACATGTTTCTTATCTACTACAGCTTGGGGAAATTTTTTTGTTATAGTTTGATTAAATTACATCATATTATTCTATATACAAATAGTAATATCTATGTATTTATATTTATTATGTGTATAATATATACATATAAGACAATATAATATAATATATACATATAATGTATATAGTATATTGTTTTATGTATATATAATAAAATGTATAAAATATTTATATACATTATATATTAATTTTTTTTATCATTAACGCGATCATTTTATTTTTTTCCGGAAAAAACTGTGAACGTATATACTTATTACTGCGGCCCTCCAACTTATTCAGTGATTTTTATTGGTCCGCGATCTTATCTGGTCTGGACAGCCCTGCATTATTAATTTGAATTCAAACTTTTAAATATAATACTTTTAATGTTCGAAAACGTTCGATATATTCGAAGAGCATAGAATACATGTTTTTCTTAGGAATTGGAACATGTTTTATTTTAAATTAACTACTTCAAACATTTTCCCAATACTAACATATGCCTATAAAACATACCCATACACAAGAAAATATACAAAAATTTCAGAAAAGAAGGTTGTTAACTGTAAGATATAGGTGTGCAATAATTTTTATTGGGACATCGATGATCCAAAAAGATAACGATTATTTGATACTGCCACTGATCCGGTATTGAAGCTATTGTATTACTTAATCAATTTAAATGCATATCTAAAACTGGCTTTCCTACACAAAACTCTTAATAATGTATTTACATTTAGTGATATTCTTAATGCATTGCTATATTCTATGGCAGTCATTTCCAACCTTTTTTTGACTAACGACCACTATATGTTTTTGTTTTTAATGGACACCACAAAGTTTAAAAATAATAAACTATACGATTATTTTAATATACTTTATGCATATCTGGTATGATGTATAAATGCATAGGTGCATTGTATAATCTATAAAATAGATATATAATTACTTCGAAATGTTTTGAATTTATTTTCTAATAAGTGAGATCTCAGTGGACAAACTACAAGCTATCCGTATCCATACCTGTTAAATTTGATACACAGACCATCAATAACCATCTTGTGGACCACAGTTGAGACCTCAAGTGTATCCATTAACCACACTTTGGCTTCAATAAAAAAAAACTTCAAACAGGAGCAGAATAAAAAATGGATCCAAGAAAAAATCATTGATTATTGGAATGGCACATTTCAAAAAATTCTTAAATTTTGATGCCAAAATAACAAATAAGAAGAATCTAAAGTCACTCTCTGGTGCACTAACAAGCCACGGTGCCTGCAATAAACATCTATACAAAATAGATATATCCGACACAAATATTTGCAGATTGGAGGAAGAGATGAAGAAGAGTCTATAGAACATCTGAGCACTTACTCTGATGTACTGGGCCACAGAAGACACAAAATTTTAAGTGCATTCTAACTAGAGGATGAAGACCTTTAAAAACTCACACCGAAGAAACTGGTTCGATTCTTCGATTTTGACTAAATGTTTAAATACAAAGGATTACACAATAGGACGAGCTGGTCGCAGTGCATAAAGGCTGAAGGCTAAACTATATATTATAACCATTCCATTGCCATTATCATTACCATATTATCCGCAGTTGTAAAAGTCATGTCTTGCATTTGAAGTTAGAAGAAACGTTAGCAGTGAAGATCACTGATATCATCACTGATGGATTATCTATGTACTATAGATATTGTTTGCAATGAATTTATTAAGAAATAAATTGACTCAAGAGACTCAATGGTATTCATCTCCCAAATTGTCACTTCGATGTCACTGAAAAAAATTATTCAAATTTATTATAATTTAATGCTGTTCCCAGTTAGAATTGCTGTTTCGAAGACAAATATTTTACTGGGTAAACTCAGTTTGTTGAAAACAAATAAAGTTTAAGGAAAAATTTCTTTCGCGCTCAATTATACAGAGTTTAATGCCTTGCATTCTGACACATTTGCCATTTCCTCTGCTGGGTTTTTCTTCTAAATGTCGCCAAATCTGAGAAGACAATTATAGTTTGTTGTTTTTGCTGGTGAAGTTTGTCAGGCACAGAAGACAATAACACATTTTTGTTTTATTACTAATTGGTTATAATTTTAAATTGTTTGCATATTTATTGTTTTTGGGAATATCTAATATCGCTTAATAGACACTAAAGCCTGCTGAAGTTGGCTGAAGTTAGCTGAAGTTAGCTGAGTTAGCTAAAGAGTTTGCAGAAACTGCTGAGCTGGTGAGCAATGTAATTTACAAAAGCGAAATTTCTTAACGGCTTTACAATGTAACAGAAGCTGCGGAGTTGCTTGAATGTAATTACCTTGGCTAATTACCTTTCACCTCACAGTTGGCTATAACAACAATTGCTAATTACAAACAAATTGAAAGCCATTTACCAATTATCAAAACTTACAATCTAAACCAAAATATAGCGCGAATGCGGAGCTGCCCGAATGCCCGAAAAAGTCGACAGATAAATTCCGTAGAGCTCAGGTTTTATTGCCATTTTACCAAATAAATTATCATCCAAAAATACATAAAGTAATAAACACTTTGACTTCCGTTTGTAAAAGTGCGGCAAATCTCGGTCGCGCTGAGATGGCTCGCCGATAATTAGAGGCCGTTCGCATTTAAAGTGAACACTTCAAGAAATTTTAATCAAAAAATATAAACATAAAAATTTCAGCATAAACAGCATTACATATACATATATACACATAATTAAATTAAAAATTTAAAACACAGAAAACAGAATTTTTGATAAAACATTATCGATAACGAACAAATGCCATAACAGCTCATTACAACAGTCAAAACAAATTTATGCAAATAACTCAAAACTTAGTAAAACCCGGTAACTTGGTAAAAGACAACGCGGCAAAGCGGTAAACGCGCAGTACAAATACAATGTTATTTCATACATTGCCTTCTTCTTCTTCTTACGCAGAAAGATACAATATTTGTTTGTGTAAGATTACAATATGCTCAGACGACAACTCTATATAGGCGTGTGAGCGAGCGACAAGTAGTAGCGACACAGCGGCGTAACGGCATAGCGGCATAGCGGCATAGCACCATAAAGACCACAGCACTACAATGAGAGAGACCACAGCACTACTTGAAGAAAGCGCAAAGTGCAGCAATTAACATTGCGCAGAGCACATTAATCATTTTAATCGCAATTTTTGTGTCGTCGCGCATGCGTTATTTACGCAACAAATGAGGTTTAAACGCACGCTCATGCCAAAATTAGCCAACTTCTTTGAGAGATATAAAACATACACATAGAGACCATCCAACTTCCAACAAACGAAAACTGACGTGCGGACAGACTCACAGATGAACAGTTGAACAGACGAACGGACTCACAGATGAACAGTTGAACAGATGAACGGACTCACAGACGAACAGCTAACAGCTTGATATTCATCACATAAATGTACTTACACAGACTGACGACATCAGCGTACAGATAGACAGCATTACGGGCAGTTATCAACTGTAGTCATTGACAGCAGCGAACAGTAGGTGGAAAAAAGGGGCAACACTTTTTACTCGTGTATCTCAATTTTTTGCTGGGAAATATATTTCAACTTTTTAGTGTTTTTCATCTCGTTTTTATGTTTTAATAACATTTTGAGAATCGGTCTCCAACAGCTACAAACCACAATTGCGGCACCGCTCTTCTGTAATATCGCACAGCGGCTAAAATTATTATACGAATATGTTTCATAAACGCTGCTATTACTGTGACAATGATTTGTTTCAATTTTTGAGTTATTTTCAACTTTTTTTGACCGCAACACACATATATATAATTCCTAAAACCCAAACGTTCTTCCCATATTATCTTTTAAGGTGTTTTTAGAGGATCGTTTTTTTTCTCTTCATAACAAATATTTCGCTGATATTTTAAGTATACTGATGATGTACATAATAGCTGCAAATAAAGAAAGTCATTTTGAAAGAGGAATGCTCTCTGAGTCCACATTTTCCAATGATAATCAATAATGATTATTCGTTATTAATGTCTAATAAAAATAACGATAAAAGTAAGGTAATCAGAACAATATAAATAGAAGATTATATATTGGTACATACGTAATATAAAGCGATATAATAGTATTGATAATTTCATGGCTGGTGGGCTTATCCCTGCCCCGCACCAAGTTTTAACTATACTTGAACTAATATCGTTTATTTATCTTTTAACTGATGACGGACCGTTAAAGCAAGGGTTGGCAATAAACTTTGTAACATGGCCTGCATCATACTTTTCATCATTGTATTGTATTCTGACTTCATATTATCTATAAGTTTCTCCATGTGGGAAGCCGACAAGTGGCAATTGGACGAAAGTTGCAAGGTTGTGCTTCCTTTCTTCATAGCATCGGCATACAACTATGATGGCTGCACTTTGGAGCTGACAGGTGAGATTAGTGTGGAAACATTATTTTTCTTCAGGTTTTGAGGAACGCAAGGGCATCCTTTGTAGTTGGCTGGGTGGCCGCCACCACAGTCCGAGCAAATCGGAGCAGTATCGCGTGGTTTTGTGCATTGTTGGCGATGGTGCGAGCCCTCGCACTTAACACACTTGGGTCCGGCTCTGCAGTTAGTGGCGACATGCCCGAACTGCTGACAATTATGACATTGTGGGGACCTTTTAGAGAGAACTGGACTTCTACTATCACCTTCAAATGGCAAATGCTGGAGACATTATAGATGTTCTTCTGGTCTGCTGGCAGTCGAATTTTGATCAAATTGCTGGTTGGTTTTCAAAAAGTGGCATTCAAAGATGTTAATATCTTCTAATATCTTCTGCCCCTCCAGACCTCTAATTATTATATTGAGCTATTATTTGAATGCCCAAATGGATCTCCTTTGTCTTTGCCTTTGCTAATACTATAAAAATGATATGACAATGATATGATGATAATAATATAATGCCAGTGATATGAAAGTAACGATATAAAATAATGAAATACTAACAATAATATATTGATAATGTTAATGAGCGATAACGATGCATTGATAATGACGTGATTATAATGCAATACTAATAATAATATAATATTAATGATATAATGGTAACGACGTCATGCTAATAACATAATAATAATGTTCTATATAATATATTAATAATATATCAATGATGATAAAATGAGAATGATATATTGTTAATGGTACAATAATAACGACATAATTATAGTGATATAATGATAATGATATAATGATACTAATATAATAATAATGATATAATGATTACGATATAATGATAATAATGTAAGGATAGTGATCAGATGATAATAATATAATATATATATGATAATGAATACATATATATATGATAATGATATATTGATAATAAAAAATTGATAATGATAAAATAATGATGATATAATGATAATAGTACAAAAATAGTGGCATAATTATAATGTCACAAAGCTTATAATATAATAATAAAAATAATAATAATCTAACGGTAATAATATAATAGTAATGACATATTGTTATAAAAATTAATAACGATTCAATAGTAATGATACAATAGTAATGATATAATGAAAATGATATAAGGATAATGATATAATGATAATGACATAATGATAATGATACATAAAATCAATTATCCTCTAGAAAGTATAAGTAGTAAGAAAGTTTAGTTGCCTTGTAATATTATTAATTTAAACCAATTACAAAGTGACCTCTATTAGAAAGGGTTA
The DNA here is from genome assembly GCF_002237135.1 of Teleopsis dalmanni. Lineage (NCBI taxonomy): Eukaryota > Metazoa > Arthropoda > Insecta > Diptera > Diopsidae > Teleopsis > Teleopsis dalmanni. The sequence continues at coordinate 20,555,580 of NC_051848.1, forward strand.
CCAAGACTATAACAATCTTAAATGCTTCTAGGGACTTACAACCTAAAACGCTTTAAGGGTTGCATAGAACAAACAAAAAATTACCTAAGAATTACTAACCGGTCAATGTAGTTTGAATAATCGCTTAACAAAGTTAAGAATACAATCCAACTAAGACTGAAAAAACTGTAGAGAAGAGAGAGAAACCACATACCATATGCTGGGGGAGTGGGCAGCACTCCTGGGACAAGTGGAAGAACACCTGGGACAGTATTTCATCGAACATAGGAATTCAAGACTAGGAAAAATTGGCTCTATATTAGCTTTTATAGAAGAAATCGGACTTGGAGACATACTCTAAACCAACTAAGGGGCACAATAGATATTTTAAGTCACAGTGTACTATCCCTTTTTCATAATAATAATAAATAGTATCGACTACAAAAATAAATCAATTGAAAGTACATAAGACAATATATTAAGTGTGGGTTACTTAAATCAATCTTAATCTTGTCTTGTTAGGGTGAGAACAAAATTGTTATTAATGATTTAAGTATTATATTACCTCATCGATTTTTTGTGTGTGACTTAAATTTTATTTTAATTTTATTGAAACTTTAATGAAGATTTTTTTAATTTTAATACTTAAAAAGACACTAAAATAAAATTTCCTTTATTTGGTATTAAAAAAATTGAAATCTTCATCTGCTGTACCTTGGGTTCGCCTTATCCCTTTACCTGCATCTTTTAGCTCTGCGTTCATACATTCATATGGATGTGTGCATTTTGGAAGAAATAAGGATATAAAATTTATGGCACCACGAACCGCACACACATTTTTCTCCCAGAATTGTTCTGTCCTCAATATTAATTTGGTCAATTTATATTTTATTTGGAATTTTTAAATTGGTTACTTTGGCAGCATTGGTAACATGTTTCTGTCGCATATCGTGTTTTTTCATCAGACAACATAAAATTCATTAAAAATTAAAAGAAAAGTCAAAAAATGACTGAACGCGTTGTGACATTATTTGTGGCATGGGTATGTGCAGCAAAGTCCAATAAAAAACCCAAATCCTCAAAAAAAAAATAAAAAAATTAAACTAATATAAATTATTTTTGAAAATATGCTTAATAAAAGGATTAGGAAATAGTTAAGTTTTTCTTTCAAATTACATTAAATTCCAGAGATGACTGACCAATATATAATCACACGGTGGAGAGTCTCAAAACTGCAAAGAACAGTTCATTCAACTCTTGTGACACCTATATTGGGATACTACCATATACTCTTTTATGCAATATATAAATGGAACTACAATATTTACCAGAGATTTCCACTGTAAGATTGTTTCAATGAAAACTTCTTCCACACAGAGTTTAATTTTGAGCTAACGCAATAATTAAAAGTCTGAGTTAAAGCTCTTTAAGTTACTAAAGAACCAAATATGCGGCGATCTACTGGTAATTAAGATATAGAAATATAGAATAAGATTATATCAATATTCCAGTGTAACTGCAGACCAACTTTTCCTGCTACGTTTCAATTGTAAAATATCAATTTGGTTGCCAATGGAAGTCTTTCTCATATATCTTCCCATTTAAAGGTGTAGCCAAGTCATAATCTGTTATACTTAATTGCCCAAAATAATATTTACTGAAGATTTATTTCTATGCCACAAATCGCATAAGTGGCACATTAAACGCAATTCTTTTTTTATGCGCACGAGAACGGCTCATCATAATAATTCTTAACACGAGGGAAAAAAGTTAGTCCCTTTTTTATATTCAATTTTATGCACCCGAAAACTGAAAGTCTTATGCTGATGCCAACAGATGCGTTGTGGATCAAGTTAGCCTGTCGAAGAGTGCTCATCTAACACATATGAGCTTTTAAGCCAAAACCTAATATAAGTTTGTAGCACGTTAACATGAATGTCGCATTCCAACATATTGAGGCACACACACTGAAATTCTTCTTGATTAGTGTCGTCGTTGTTGGCTTTCTTCAAACTCCAAACTCTTGCCTTCTGCGGTGGGATGGCCGGGACTGCCATCTATATGTTGTTCAAATTTTGCATGAATGGTTTTGATCGTTTTGACCATTGTTTCGCTTATGGTTATGATATTGGCTTGTATTTTATTATTGTTACTGTTGTTGTTGTTGCTGTTGTTATTGTTGCTGTTGTTGTTGTTGTTGTTGTTACTATTCCTTTGAGCTCTGCTGCTTACTTGCGTTTGCCGTGTGCTTAGATATGAATGCATACAGTAGCATCCAAGATAAATCAATGTGTCAACACCTCTTTTTGTGCTGTCAGCTTTTTTATGGTTATTTTCGATGATACTGTTCGATTGTTGATGATGATGACTGCGACTACAACGACACAACAACGACAGCGACGACGACGGTGATGACGATAATGATGATGACGATGCTGGTGGTGATGCTGATGTTGATGGTAATTTTGGCGATGGCGATGACGATGACGATGACGATGGCGGTATCTACGCAACATATTGTCCAGGCATAGCTGGTGCATATGGTAGCAGATTTGTGGTTTTGCATCAAAAAGTTTGTCTCTGGTTGAATTTGTTCCTAAATACAATACAGTGCGTCCAAATTTATGCCCATGTGCATTTGCTGCTTAGTTGATTCGCGCAGTCTACTTGGGTAACTTCACATGATTTCCTGCTTGCTCTGTTGTATTTATTTAGTTCGTTTTTTCGTGAGCTTTAACTGCTACCTACCTAGCACTCCTGAGTTAAAGTATCACTGCGTTTGATGATGAAGCATTTCGAGCGATGTGAGGCATTTACCTTGCAACTGGATCAATTTCAGTACGGCTCTCTAAAACAGATTTTTGAGTGTTTTGCTTTCCTATTTTTTGTTGACGTAATTTCAATTGTCTGCCTTTTAACCGAAGATTTATGGCATTGTCATTAAATTTTAATAAAATAAGAATAAGTTTTAGGATATATAGTAATTTTTTTCCTTTTTTTATTTTATTTTGTTATTTCTATTTATTTATTTATTATTATTTTTTTAAGTCGGATATGCAAAATATTCGCAGTAATATCATACACCCAAAGTGAAATGTCTGTAGTTTTGTGAAGGCATACCAATGAACTTATATTCTCTTAAATATGTGGAAAGTACAATGAATATGAATTGATTGTACTGATAATCTATACCTAAGTTATATAATAATACTGCAATTATAAAATAATACAGCACAGGTTTTTGGGAACAAAAGCCGTAAAGAGTCGTACAGAGAAAAGAACTAAGCCATCTCATTGTCTAACCTCATTAAATGATTTCACTAATAAACGATAATTTTTCAAGCTTTTATTATACATTTCTTTATGTCTTTTTCAGGAACTTAACTCATTAAGAACTTGAAAACACTGAATTGTACCAAATGCTATAAAAGAAATTTGTCAGAATTGAATATAACATACCATACTTCACACTCCTGAATTTTATTGATTTCGTTTTATTTTTAAATTCAAATTCTGTTTGTAGTTGAGTTTTCAGGGGATGTTTTAGGGTCCCCTTCTCCTACTTCCTGGGACACAAATTAAGTTATTTCGTCATACAGAGTCCCAAAGTAGGGTCTGCAGGGTATACATATATATATAGCGGTCTGGGGTATTTTAAAAAGTAAGGTTGGCACTAAAAAATACCAAAATGTTGATCGTCGGAAGCAAACATTAAGCCGAGAATGGGTCAAAATACTGAAAAGCCACTTGCGTGCGATAGCTTCATTGGCCGTTTGAAAGACTTAATTCATACTAAATTTATTATTATGATGTTGAAGCTGTTTTGAGCTAGTGCACTTAAGCACTTATACTCTTTTTTAACTCGAAGTTTCTTCAAAACCCTATTCCACACCTTGACTAGATTACTGTTTATCACTTCATCAGACTAAGCAATAATTGACCTCAGATCTGCATACCTCCCCGAGGAGCCTCTAACCATTCTGAGATTTGATAACGAGGTATTGGTAAGTATGTGAGATTTCGCGAATAACTTCAGGGCTCTATCCTTTATGTATTTTTTGATGGGATCAATCTTGATGTCCCTGAGATACTAAATTCATATTCATACTAATTCATGCTAAAGTTGGTCACATTGAACCAAAGAAAATTAACTTAAACATTTCATTAAAAGTTTTCTTCTTCATATTTTCATTTATATTTCATTAAAGTTAGCAAAAATGAAAATATATATATATATATATTTCTTGTTTGGGTTGAAGGGTTATAATTTTCAATACCTAAATAAAGTTACGAATAGATGAACACCTAATATTCATTAAATACATATAAGGAAATATAAAAATAATGTATATATTGTTTCAAAACACCTTGAATTATAAGTTTATTTTAAGAATCTTTATCAGTTCACTAGTTAAAATTTTAAAAATAAATAAAACAAAAAGTCGGAATATATTTTATCAGTCCACTTAGTTGACATTTTAATTTTCCTGTTATAAATAAAGCAATCAAACCCTTCTTTTAAAATTTCAATATTTTTGAGTTCAGGATATTGCTCGCCCACCCCATTAATTATACGCCCACTTTAATACCAGAAAAAGTCAAAATATTGACAGCTTAAAACTTTTGCTCAATTGTTATGTCCGCTTAAAATTTTTCTCGACATCCTGTCTTCCTGACAGTCTTCCATTCTTCCATTCATTTCATGCTCGTATTGTTCTCCAATCCGACTTGCAATTACTCAATATCTACAAATAAATAAAAAAGTATAATAAACACAACAACAGCATCGAGAATGTATAACGAAAGGACAACAACCAAAATTGGGAAAAAAATCCTTTATTCATATCCGTTTATCATTTTTGACCTTCTGCACAATTCCGTAAGCGCACAAAAGGATCTTCATAACAATTTATTGCAGGACTTTATATTTTTCTTATAGAAAAGTTGATTTCCACTTCTAAATGCATATAAATAGACATATATATATACATACATATCACATATATATGTATATATTTATATAAACATTTACATGTACGAATTTCGTTAAATTTTTCCTCTTCAAAATTATTTCTTCGCATGTCCATAAATAAAAGCACAAATCGAGGCATAAATATTGATGAGTTTTATTCGAAATCAATACAACAGAACAACTTTACCCTTTCCGAGTGTTGGACACCCCTTTTATTTTGTTACTTGGAAGAGGTCTGAACTTATCGAAACAGAATGAGAGGAATGGAATTGAACCGAATTCAATTATAATGAATTGAATCAAAATGAGGCTGAACTCCGGAAAGAGTTCTCCATTTAAGTTATTGTTTATTGTGCTGTTGTTGTTATTTTTATTATAATTGTTGTAATTGTTATTGTAGTACCATTTATGATTTTCTCCATGGCACAACTTAAAATAACTTGACGTAACGTTATGGAATAACGTAATGAATTATTACGTTAAATGTGGTATGGAGTCTCTACTGCGGTATGATAAAGCACGGCATATGATGTTCTACTTTTGATTACGAAAATTATTAAATGGTTCGGAATGAATGATTTAATGACCGCCGGTTTTCACTCTCAATAGGAGTCAGTAATGGGGGTGAACATAATCACTTTTGGGTGCACGAAACAACAATTTACCATAATTAAACTGAAGGTAAAGGGTTGCTTAGTTTTATTAGTTCAAGTATAATTGAAGCTGCCGCAGAAAAATCATAAGAATTTATTCAATGACGAGTCTGTAATTTAGTTAAATACTTTTAAGCAGATTAGTTGTTTATAAAAATAGATATATGTATATTAATGTGACATGAACCAGCGAGGTACAACGAGGACGAGTACCGCAGAAAGGACTGCAATATTTGAATGTATCAACTTAAGGTTGAGGTTGATGCATTAAGGAATATGTTGCTAGTTCTTTCAGATATATAGTTATTATAAGCAACTTGATCATATGGAACATAACCTGATATGAACAAGAATTTCACAATTTTTAAATAAAATCAATTTTGAAAAGCAAAAATCGTTTAAAAACGAATTAAAAATATTTCAACTTCTATTGTGTTCTATATAGAATAATTTCATCTATAATTGTAAAAATTTCACTTTCCAAACTTCTTTTTCTTTTTATTTATTTGCATTGGTACAAAAAAATTGGAAACGCTTATATATTTTCATATCCGAAACGTAACTCTGTTCAATTTAAATAACATTTATATACTTACATAGTTCCTTTATATACATACACGAGTATACTATTTTTTGTAAAATTTTGTATCTTCTGGATTCTAATTTGAATTTCATTTCTATTTGTTTATATTATATATTTTGATATTTTATTGCTGCACCTTCAAGCGTTTTGTCAACGTTTTCGCCATTTATTCCCGTTATTGGTCACGAAATTGTAATAACGATTTTCATACTCTGGTCGAAGTGAGTGCTGAAACGGATTTTCAGATTCAAAAATGTTTCATCCATGCGATATTCATAACATGGATACCCGTGTGAGTAAATATTTCAAGTTTATTCAAGAAAGCAAAAAAAAAGAAGGCTTTGTTTCGCACACGTCTCCAAAAGAGTATCTTTTTAATACAGTACTTGTATTTTCGCACATAAGAGTACTGGCATTATGGACAGTTGGATTATTTTCTCTTGGGAGAAATCACAATCAAATCGTTATGTCCTTAAGGCAAACGAACTGCAAAAGTCCAAAAATTACTAAATGGAAATATTATTCGTGTGCACATAAAGAAAATTGCGAATATGGCATTAAGTAAGACGATAAGAAAATGCTTCATAACTTCCAACTCAGCAATGGAAATGTCCACATTTGATGCTTCCCCCGAAACTGTTACGGACTAAAAATGCACGTACGAATGCTACTAGTCAAGGCGATGAGTTGCTCATATAAAAATTTATTTTTATAAAGAACGAAATATAAATGAAATTGGGAAAATGTGTATCATATGCACATAAAAATCTCAGAAGTGACAATCAAATTTACGGTGTCGACACCAACTCAAATGTAAGTAATTGCAAATTGGGATTTGAATGTTAAGAAATGATAGTAATTGTATGCACATACAACACTTATTTACATATACTTGATATATATATATACCATATACATATCAATGTACAACGTTAGACTAGAGTTAAATGGAATACTTTCAAATTTCTGTTTAAATATACCTGATAGGATTTAATCATTACGATAATGCGATTCACTAGAACTATGACAAACAAGACTGGTTTAATATCCCAATAAGATCTGTCTTATAAACATGATTGAAAATAGAAATATATTAAAAAAGCTTAGTGGGTTATCTAAGGAATATAGCTTTAAGCATTCTTCACAACTTGCAAAAATTGTTTTCTGCAAAATCTATAAAGAAGATCGACTATATCTTGTATCCTTTATGTACTTATACTTACTATGCGTAGCTTTCTCAGCCAGACACAATTTAAGCCCATCTAATCAATTTTTTATTGCTAAAGTTGGTTTGCTTCCAACTTCTCAATACTCTAGCAACGAGGAACCATGTAATTCTTATGTGAATACCGGGACATGAAGAGCATGAGAGCAACGAAGTAGCAGACTCCTTAGCAAAGAAGGTTGCATGTACTATGCATGTACTTCATTGATCATGAACCCTTCAGCGGCATAACAAACAACTCCAGAAATAACTTATTATGTGAACGGGAGAAAGTCCAAACAGGCATGCGGCAGTGAAGAAGATTCATTGATTCTGAATATATTAAAATTGATGTTATCCATAACCTTAGCAGAAACGATATTAAAATTTACACTGAACTTTTTACAAGAACCTGTAGACTCAATTACGATATGAAGAATATAGTAGCGATAGAAAGTGATACCTGTCGACTCTGTTATGAGGAGAAAAAAACACCAGAATATATTTTATGCAACTGCCTAGCGGCGGCAAGACGTAGACGTGACTACGTTGGAAGCGGAATCTTAGTTCCAAATTATATAGGTAAAATTAGGTCTACAGAAATTACGAGATTATAAATAGTCTAGAGTTGTTTTAGTTGGGCCTTTAGGCGCATAATAGATCTTTTATGTTGGAGTACATTCAAAGCCTCATATTTAATAATAATAATGTCAAATCAAACCTATTCCATAAAAATATCAAATACAGTTTCGTAATACTCTACAATAAATATGAAGCAATCGGTTAAGTATATCTTATAGATATCTCTAGCATAAATGAATACAATTTTTACAGTACATTTAAAAATATCCAGCACCAGTTAGCCGTTGTCGTGAAGCAACAAGAACCATTTGAAAAAAAAATTGATGAATTGTTCTATCAACGAAATTTGATGAGAAAAAAAACAGCTTTCGTAAAGCTTTGTATTTAATATATCATAATACTAATGATAACTCATTCTAATATGAATATGAGTTAGAATAATTCCGAAACAAGGCCTGAATGCGACTTAAATACATTACACACCATCCTAAATTGTTTTAAAGTCTAAGTGGTAGCAAATGTATATCACTTGCGATATCCGATCAGAGGTGTATATCTGGTACCACGAAATCCAGATGCTGATAACTTCGGTTGTTCTGCACACTCAGTTGTCTCAATATTGTAGATGCTGTGATCAAGATTTAAGGTTTTACAGAAAGAGTATTGACATTTACACTTTTACTCGTTGTGAACGTACTATTACCCAAAGAACAGTAAACGTTTAGATGGTCTTCGATTCTGAATAAAAAGGAAAAATTGGATCCACAATAAATAACTTCTATTGCCATTGCCGAAATATATTCCAATGTGGCATTTTTCAATACATTATTTTGGAACGTATTTTAACATTCTTTGGTATGAAGCTAACACGGCAGTTAACCACGTAAAATAACCAGGACTCGTACTTATAATAATCAAATAAATAGCGCTTTCGATTGCTTAATCTGGATTCAATCTGGATTTGCTCGTGTTCTGTTAAATTTTGTTGTGTAATCGAACGTTTTCAAAGCAATCTAACATTTTTGTGAGTTTATTCGTGGGTATTTATTTTTTTCATATATATATATATTGAATCAAATCACAATTTATTTGTTTAGTCATATAAAACAACTGTTAATTTTAAAGTAATCTTGCGGCTCCGATAAAATATCTAGAGGGTTATAAATTCAGCTTGAGTGTTATACATATCGCTCGAGATTTACTATTTGAAGATGAGAATTGGATTAGAAGTAAGACTCATTTGAGAACCTTTCGCCAGATTTACCATTCGAAGAAGGAATCGTCACTCCAAAAGAATATTGTGACATTTTGCTGTTATCTGGAAGTTTAAATTGAAAATTTGGTTTTCTTCTTATATCGCTGATTATTCAAAGCTTGCAAAACAAAGAAAAACTTATTAATCCAATTTGGTATTATTTAATTATTTCGAAATTTGGATGATTTACTGAAACATTTCTATAAGCTTCGACAACCATAAGCACAGCTGTTTCGGAGCATTATTAATATTATTTTTAAAATATAATATCTTTACTGTTTAGATAAGAAAACAATATTAATGTCGTTCTTCACGCAAAACATGTGTCTTCTTAAGGTTGTTTTGGAAGTGATCTGTTTTCTATTAAACACAACTGTTTTTATAAAAGATTCTTTGAATGGAAACAGTTTGATTATTATACATTATCAAGAGAAACCATTTTAAAATCATATTTAATATCAAACAAAAACAGTATCCCAAAAATCAGAAGCCAAAATATGGTATATATATATACATTCTTCATAATTTGTATTTGTAAAAAAATTAATAGGAATTCAGAAACAAAAAACAAATAAATTTTATAAAAAAAAATTAAATAATTAGACAATTAATCAACTCATTTCAGACGTCAACAAGAGCAATTTGCTAAAAGCAGGTGTCTTCGTAATTTCTAAAACCACTCGCACGTCAGATTGTCTTGATTCCATGCTCTGCCATTCCTAGACAACCCAGTGACGGTGTTTAGGCACTCAGAAATTTATTCAGTATGCACGATAACTAATATAAAAAGAAGCACATTAAACATGCTTTGGCGCTATTTAAGTCATCATAAACAAAAATTTGACATAATTTTATTTATGCTTAATTTCACAATTATTATTTCGTCTCACGTTATGGATAAAATGTGAAAGGCCGTCATAGAAAAAACCCAAAATTATGAATGCGTGTGTTAACTAAAATATTTCATATATTTTTTGTAATATTTTGTGTTGTGTTCATAAATATAATTGAGTACAATTTGCCTTTGAACAGAACAAACTGCGCCATACCGGACCCACATCAGTCCACACAAATGTCTCACAGTCCCATGCCGCACAACCCAACAACCCAGCGTGGGTGTGTGCACAAACAGTAGCCAGTTGCCAGTTATAAATTCATAAAAATAATCGTGATGATAATCATAAATCCATAATGAAAAAGTAATCGAAATCCAACATTCAAGACTGAAACTCCAAACCCCAATATTCAAAATTCAAAGCAGGCATCGGTACTACACGCAAGAAATCACATCACAGTGACGTTTAACATAATATTTTTAATTTTGCAATGATTTATAATTTTTTAATAAATAAAGTAAAAATATGTGAACACTTTGAATGACTTGCGGTTTTTATTTATATACATTTTATTAAGGTGGCAACGCACTGGCGGACTAATAATTAGAAGATAATAACTGCCATGCAGGTTAGTCTAACCGTAATAGAATGTCAAGAAGCTTTTTAGAAAAGACGGAATTGCAAAAGCAACTTACAGAAGTTCCGCTGCTATAATGACAGTTCACGATACACGACACACCGGGTCGATGAAAAATTTGAGTGGTTTCTTTACAGTGTGCTTTTGCTTCCTATATTCTTTCTTCTCTCTACTTGAAGAAGTGAATTCTGTTCTTTATATCTAACATCTAACATCTTTATATTCGAAATAATATCAAGAGTTTTGTAGATGTTCACTTTTTAAAGAAATATAGTATTTAATATAGAAATATAGTATATAGTATTTTTTTTTTCGTTTTTTGCTACAAGGAAGAATGGAAATGCCCTATGCACTAAAACCACTCCTTGAGTAGACCTTTTTCTATGCAAAATTTGAATGGTTTCTTTACAGTGTTCTTCTGCTTTCTATATTCTTTCTTCTCTCTACTTGAAGAAGTGAATTCTGTTCTTTATATCATTACCTACGTAAGTATTACTTCGAGGTAATGATCCTACTAGTCATTTAAAACTTCCATCGGCGTGACCTGCGTCCAGGCACCGCTCCAAATACTCGTATATTTTTTTTTCACAACTCGTGAAATATAATATTCATGATAATAAAGATTTTTGTAAAAAATATTATATAGGTAAAAAAGCAACACAAATCTGACTTATTCTAGTAAGTACTAATGAAATTTGATATATGTAAATCCCCTTTTAAAAAATGTGACCTACGAAACGTATTTTTTTTGTTTGTTTTGACGAAATTCGAATCAACGCAAATCGGGATATTAGTGTATAATATTCTTTACAATAATATTTACAACTCAGACAATTATATTTCAAAAATAGTCTAGAACAGAATATATCAAATTCTGATTGAACAATACTTATCAAAATAACATATATATTAGATAGGACCTTACTATATTCTATGAAGTAGTAGTTCTAGTTTTCATATAAGAGCATATGCATATAGAGAAATTTGATTGTATTTATTTAATAAAACCAGAATGAGGCTTATTAAATACCCAGGCTAGCCATTTAATTATTTCCAAAAACTTTTGCGCAACGAAGTGTTTGTGCAATCGCAGAACACTCATAAGTATAAGTACAAAAAGAGCTAATGTAAACACGCAGATCACACTGTAACACAGTATAATGCCAAAAACTTTTGTAAAATAATTTTGGAGAAGTCTTTTAGAAAGATTTTTTAAAGTATAAGTGCCGTATACTTTTCAAACAGTACATATATACGACTACAACGAAACTATTTACTATGTATTTAATTAATTAAAATTAAATAAATCTAAATTATTTGGTTTAGTCAACGTTAATCGAAAATCTATAGTCAAAAAATTAAAATTTCCTGGTTTCTTCAAATATCTTATTTCGTAGGTCTTTTTTCTATATATTTTTCAATTAAAAATCGTTTGTAGTTTTATAACTGTTAAGGAACTGATTTCCTTTTTAATGCATACATACATGTACTTTTGAATATAAAATGAAGTACTTTATCTTATCAATATGATAATTTATCTATTTTATATATATTAAACCCTTATGCCATTCCCTTATTTAAAACTAACTCAATTGTTTACATTATATTAAATCATGTGTACAAAGACATAACGTCTCAGACACTATTATTGAATACTTTAGACAATTATATAGTCTATTATATATGCAAGTGTATTTGTGCTTGAGAATATCACTTTGATGGATTCTGACACTTTCTTCAGTATTAATGTATCTGAAGCTTAGCTAAAACTTGGAGTGACACTAAAAGCAAGCCAATTGGACAATACGTATCAAAATAATATATATATTAGATAGGACCCAACTATATTCTATGAAGTGAAATGATGGAATGATGAAATGGTGGAATGGATTTTTTACGTTCATATAAGAGCAAAGACATACATATAGCGAAATTTGATTGTATTTGCTTAATACATATTTTTTCCAAAGTAATTCTTACAGTATTGTGGCTCTAGTCAATCGTTATACGAAAAAAGCTATACTCGTATTGAGTAAAACTCATATTCCTAAAGTGCTAAAGTTTATATATTGAAATGAGAAACATTTTTATAAATTCTTTTATTAATGAATGGAACACGACTGAATAAAATAAATATAAATAAAATTCTTATTTTCTTCTTCTTTATCGTTTTGCAGCAGTACAGTTTGTATTTTCGCAATGAAGTGAAAATAGATTTCACTTTGTGATAACGGCGCACAGCACTACGTGTTGCAAAAATTTGTCAATATTGCAAAAAATTCAAAAATTATTCAAATAAAAGTGTTGAAAAAAGATACGTAAAAAGTCATACATGCATTTCTATGGGGCCGTACTGTGGCTACTCTTAGTGAAGTTGTCTCTGACTGTGCACAACCTGCGCCTACTGACTGTCCATCCATGTTACAATCAACAACAGTGCCGGGCCAGTGTGGCGGAATTATGAGGAACCGCTCGTAGTCTAGCCTAGGCTGCTTACGACCGAATGCATATTTGCATGCAATGCCACAACTCGGTCAACACCACTGATGCGTGCTTATATGGCTTAGTGAGGTTCATAAATATGCACTCGGTCGCATATTAGTGCCAAATATTGCTGCAGCGGGAATTACAAATTTCGTTTCGATTTTCATAATTTTTTCATTTCATTTTTATATTTACAATAGTAGTTTTTAATTTATTTTATTATTGTTTTTATTATTATTTTAAATAATTTATCGTGCCGTACTTGTATTCACTTATTATGCAAAATATGATGTGTATTTCTGCATGAATTTCACTTGCTGAGGTGAGATGAGGTGCCAATGTCATGGCGTGGGGGAACCTATGTAATTATTGTAATAAAATTTTATTTCAAATGTTCAACCGTAAAATGCAATATGAATTGCTAATTAAGGCATTTGTTGATATTTAAAACATATTTATTTACCTTAACATATAATGCTGTTTAGTTCATTTATATTAAAAATTTTTTAAGAATTGTAATTATGGTTATGAGGTAGGGTGCATATATGATAAGTTTATTTTTTTAATAACTTATTGGATATTATTACTAAAAATTATAATAAATACATTGGCTCTACGAAATGAATACTAATTACTTGGTATCTGTTCGTTCCGTTACTGAATACGTATATTGGTGTATAGTTCATGAGTTTCACTAATTAGTAATTCATGCAGGTTCAGAGTTCAGGCAAGAAATCAGTTTTAATCAATTATTATACATTGAAATTATTTCAATAATTATCATTTACCAGATTTATGTGTGAAAAATAATACTACTCAAGTAGTTATCAAGTTTATGTAAGAGATATAAACAAAAAGCAAAGAAAATATATTTTTTTTAAATAAAAACTTTAATTTTCAATGTAAGTTCCATCATTTTTAAAGTAGTCACCCAACAATACTAAGCACTCATTCTACCTCAATCCTTACTTTGAGAAACACTGCGAGAGAATATATATGTTTAGGCTTGTCCCCCAACAATACTAAGCACTCATTCTACCTCAATCCTTACTTTGAGAAACACTGCGAATGAATATAACATATATGTTTGGGATTGTTCTTGAGCTGCTACTGCTCAATCGCTCAATCACCTTAACTGTTGTTGAAAATATACATATACATGTATATATATATATATATATATATATATATATATATATATATTATATATATATATATATATTATATATTATATATATATATATAGATATATATATTAACTATAAGCATATATTAACGGATCTATTCTGTGCACTTGGCAGATATGTCAAATTCTTTAATAAAATTTTTGATTTTTATAAAGCAGAAAGCTTTTTGGTATTCTGGACACATCTTAACAAATTTCAAAGCTCAAATACCTAGTGCTTCTTACCATACAATGGTGTAAAGTGTTTTGTATAGAAAACTGTTCGTAATTGTTCGTAACTGTTTCTAAAAAAATGCTTGTAAAGAGCACATATTTTAAGTTGCCAAAAGCATTTTTTATGCATTCAAATAACAATAAAAAATATGCTTGTAAAGAGCATATATTTTAGTTAAGAATATTTGTCATGCATGCAAAAAATAAAAAATGCTTGGAAAGAGCATATTTTTATAGTTGTCAACAGCATTTGTTGTATTGACAACTAACAAGGAAACGAGCTTTTTATTTATGTCACAGAATACCAAAACCTTTACAGCAGTCAATTTTGACTAGTGTCAATGTTTGACAAGTTTATAAAGTGCACAGAATAGGTCCGATATATATTATACATGTATAATTATATATAAACATGTATTATATTTATATATATGTTATTTGGTAAGAAGTAAAATGACACTTCTTCGTTGATTACGACTTGTTAGTGATGTTATACCCAGAAAAAAAATAGTGTTAAAATTTGAAAATAAATAATATAATTAATTAAATCTATTATAGTACACCTAGATTATGATTTCATTTCAATATACTACAGCATTATTTATTTAATTTATTATTAAGCTTTCACAGCAAATTAGCAAAAACTCCAAGTTCGAACATGGAAGTTAATTACAGCTTTGGAATATGTGACTAATGGACACTGACTCTGAGCTTCAAACTAGACAAGATACCAGTTTAACCCTTGGTACTTGTAGTCTGAAAAAATTGTTTACTGATAATTAAATATAAGAAATCTTAATTCCAAGATCATTGATGATAGCTATTTGGCAATATACAAACAGTTCTATGGTTAGCCTAAAAACTTTAATAATTTAAAATAAATATAAAATTTTGTTGTTGTTATTTACTCTTGTTCAAAACACCAAAAAAAAACCTATAAATTTAATTATTATATTATTATACGGAAAATGATAGCAGTTATACTATTTCACAGTCAACATACCTCTTAAACCGCTTAATCCTTAAGCGGTTATATTGTATATTTTAACAGCTGATATAGCCTTGATTGTGGAAAACTTCGGTGGATGCTGCATAATTGATTTTGGTTGGTGCAATATTTTTATCATATTTAACTCTCTTATAATTGAAAAGTGAAAATGCCTTTAAAGCAAAAACAAAAATTTATCGGTTGTTCACACAAAACATATATTGACAGGACATCAGTGTCCCAAAATGATTGAAGATTCGCCACGCTCTGAAAGACGAGTTTAAACTAATGATTATAAAACAAAGGCATTTAGTGATAGAAACCGAATGATAAGTAACTGAGAAATTATGTATATCGATTTCGACCGTTCATTATTATTTGAAACTCCTAGATTGAAGCTTAAAGCTAGATATATGGACTCCTCATGTACTTGAAAATATAAGCTAGTACCGTCACTTTGATGTTTTGAAGAAAATTATCATTCTTTAAAACATTTAATGACTGTGGACTACAATGCGCGACTATATAAATGTTAAATGCACGAGATAATACAATAAAAGAAATAAACTTGGCTCAATAAACATCAAAAGTTTTTATTCATCAAAAAAGTGTCTTTGGGGCATTTTAAAGGAATTGTCTTTCAGCATCTATTGGACAACAATTCTATGAGATCAATTCTGCAGAATATTGCCATAAGCTAGACAAAATGAATATTTTACTTAAATAGAGAAGATCAAAATCAATTAGTCTCCATAAAAATCCCATTCAAACTTGGTAACTCGGCAAAAGTTTATGCACTTTCGATATGATAGAATGTCACATCCACCGTTTTCTACTGATTTAAAATTTATTCTAATCATTATTTATCCTGAATTCTATGAAATCGTTTAGACAATAAAATCGTTGCTTCGAATAAGGAAGTGAAAAATGACTTTTATCAGCTTTTTGTCAGCAGAGAATAAAAATGTTATTAGTGTCGATATCAGGGATCCAATGTGTCTATAGATTAAGAACCACACAAACGTTTTATTTGATGTAATTATGTATACAAAGTTGCTCATTTCTTTTTTATGACCGACTATGTAAAAGAGCGTTTCGGAACCAAAAACAAAATCACTAAAACATTTCAAAGATAAACTGTGTTATTGTGAATTCTCACTATTACCTTTAAACTTAACTCAATCAATTATACGCTAAGCTGTAGTGGGTACTTATAGCATAAATGCCACTCCATAAAAATTGATCTATTTTGATAAAGAACTCCTTTGCATTATTTGTAAGAAATTTCGCTAAAAAATCTTAAAAGTTTCAATAGAAAAATATCATCAACTGAATTTTTCTTAAATTTCAAATTTATTTCGATCCTTTACTAAGAGAATTCAACATCAGAAAACATTACAGACATAAACATAAAATTCTACTAATATTTATTATTAATGAAAAACTATATTTTCTAAACGTCCTCATCATACTCAGTCTGAGTCTCAACGGACATTGTACTCAAAAGTAAGAAATTGTCTTCAAAATATTTCTTTACGATTTCTCTACGAAGACGTAGTATCTTCTCCTTACTATCAAAACACTGCAGTTCTATGTCCATCATTTGAACCGTTTTCCAATAGAATTCTAGATATTTTATAATATTTCTAACAATGCACATTTTAACTGTTTCTACTTGTTGTTTACGGATTGTGATACGCTCTCTCAAGTCATCTAGTTCTTGTGCGCCAGTGATGTCCTGAAAACCGGAAAACTCATTAGATGCAAAAGGAAATATGCAGAAACTCTTACAATGTCTTCCCATGAGTTGAAATGTTGCAGACTATCGTCTACAGCCTGACAGTCTTCTTTAATTTGGATTATCATGGACTGGAACGGTTGGCTATAAGCAGAACTGAAACCACAGTCATTAGAAGCCATTGTGATCTAAAAAAAGGATCCGAAATATAAACACAAAAAAAATTTTTTAATTTTATTAATTTTTGTTAATTTTTTCTAATTTGATTTGGTTTTTGTTTATTTTTTATCAAATATTTGACATTATTTTTTTTTACTTTAAATTGCTTGCTTGATTTGTTTTATACCTAAAAATATGACTTCATTTTCCATCACAATGACTTTTAAATAATAAGATAGTTTAAATAATTCTTGTCTTGGAAACAATTCTTGTATTTAATTATTCGTAAATAATTTTTTGAGACTGCAAGTACCAGAAATCAAACTCGTGCCCTGCCAAATTTGTAGCTCAGATTCAGCGCTCCTTAAGCAACTGACTGAAAGTCGTACTTGACTTGTATGTTCGCACTTTTTTCTAGAGTTTAGCTAATTTTTTTTAATGGGTAATGACTTAGTAGAGGTAGGGGGAATTTAAAGGGATGGGGTTGATTAGGTATGCTCAAGATTTTTATTGTAATCAAACCAGATCAAGACAGAGAAACCTCGTCACTTAAAGGAGGTGGGTTCAAATGTCGATTGGACTGAGGTTTGTGTGTGCGGAGAGGCAAAATAACAGATAAACGACGTTATGGGGAGTAAAGCTACCGTTTAGGCATACATTGATGTATTTATGTGTGACAAGTAACTGTTTAGCACATGGCTACATCGTGATCTCAATTAAGTTTGGGTATTTCTTAGTGTCATCATTCATCATTCTTTCTGAGAAATGGTGTGCGGTGACCTATTGAAAATCTTGTTTTACTATAACTGTGGTCTCACAAATGATACTGCATCTGTGTAGAGAGCTATAAGTACATGTTGGATGAAGGTACTATATAACATATTCATTATAGTTGGTTGCCTATGTTCTATTGTGGCTGTTTGCTCCTCATGGGATCTACGCGAAGTAATATATGTAATGTTCTTTATATTCATATCATATAAATTTCAAATTCTATTTGGAATACAATGAACAACTCTTATAAATATTGAACATATAGTTTAAAACAATAACATTATTACAACAGAGACTAATATCGTAGTCCTCAGATAGGTAACACTTTTAGAGTAATCATACGTGTATGTGTTATGTATTTCTCTCAATAAGCTAAAAGGTGGGATTTATTCTCAATTTCCTTTTGAAATTTGTTGACTTTGCTCATTAGTTTTTGAGTAAATAGAACATAATTTAAACTTTTTCAACAATTGCATCATTTAATACACCTAAAGCGCCCAAGCAGATACAAAACTTATTTTCAATTCATTTTGCAAGTTTGGTTAGTTGCAGTCGTAATCAGTTAAGGAGCTGCGGAAACTCAAGAAATCCAGCAGGGAGAACGCTCTGATACTCTTTCAGATTATGCGCCAATAGCAAATTTTGTGCTATTTTTGCGTTGCAAAGCGAACACCCCGAAAAGTCATACTCGGTTTGTTGCTCGAAGAAGTTTGGTCCTTATAATTTCTTTACAATTTTCACAGCAAATCAGAAAATTAAGAAAAGGTGAAAAGCAAAGCTAAATATAAAAATAAAGAAGTAATGATGTATCTGGTACTGTGTGTTTGTGCGATATTCGTCCGTCCATCCTTCAGTTCTCTGACTGCTTTAATGTCAATATATTTTTGCACCTAACTATACGAGTATGTATATATGGCATATATATTATTTTTAACTATTTATCTTAGCAGTTCTCGAGAAGTGTGTGTCTATTTGTAGAACGATATGTGCGTATGCAATTGTATTTGTTCATTTCTGTGTATATTGTAGTCAAAAAATAGTTTTCCAATTAAACTTTATCCTTTTGCTTTAATTTACCGGTTTCATGCCTTGTCGCCTCTTTTAACCGCATAAAACGTATTTTAAACTTTTCGTTTAGACCTCTCCTCTTTCTTCTTCTTCTTGGTACTTGGTAATTTTTCTTCTTACATAACAGTTACGTCTGCCGCCACCGTTGGTATGCCATATCTACATACTTACACGGTAGCTTAAAATATCTATCTTACGTTTTGATTTCTTTCCTTTTATCTTTTAATTTATTTCATTTTGTGTTGTATTTGAGCAGGAATTGCAGGTGTTGTGATGCGTTAAGCTTAAACCAATTTTAAATTAAAATGCAATTTTAATATATGAAATAAGAACTTATGATGAATGCATTAAGATACGAATGCAATGCGAGTTTTATCTAAAGTATCTGTAAGTTGCACATCACAATCGAATCTGAATTTCATTTAATGATTAACGCAATTTCATTCTGCCATCACCCAATTTGTTCCCAGTTTATACAAAAGCCTAGCTTAGAACGCTGTTCAAATGAATAGTTCAACATTTCTTAGATTCTTAACCTATAAGTTCATATCGAAATTAAAAAAACTAGATCCTATATACAAAACAGTTTGAAAAGAAACTTCCTTTGAAAAGAAGTGCGATTCCGATTGGCTATGGTTTTATAAGGATTTGTCCTAAAAATCTCTACTCGGAGATATTCATGAAATTTTAATAATGATCGTGAGGGGATCCCAAAAAAAATGATATAAAAAAAAATTAAGAAAAACAAAAAGAAATAAGTGTATATACTTTAATCTTAAAGGTAATTATCAGAACTACAAAATAGTCATCCTGACTGATAGCCCTGCAGCAATAAAGCCTCTCAATTCTAACCAGATAGTATCAAAACTCCTAATTGAGTGTCCAAAAAAGGTGAAATTCCTTGATCAAAACAATCTGATATAGCGAAATTGAAGACAAACTTTTCGGTACTGAAGCACTTTCGCTGTTTTTAGGCTCAGAACCAATCGGTGGCTTGGGAATAGGTACTTACTTCTTACTCATTCGATAAAAATTGGAGAAGCTCATGAGCTCATGAGCTATGCTGGGATATATTACCAAGACTAGCACAATGAAAATCGCTTGTGGGAACTTTCAATCTAAAAAGGTTTAAGGATTTTATGTAACTAAATTAAAATTATAATCTTCCCTGGCACTTCTCCACTTCAAGACTCAACAAACTAACTCATATAAAATGAACTTCCATTAGAATAAAAAAGTTCACAGATAACTTCAACTTAAAATGTCAAAAATTTGGATATAGTCACATTAGTAATATTGTCACAAACTAACATTTATTTTATTTGGCTTTATTTCATTATATTTTATTTTCTTATATATTATTTTATTTTATTTTATTTAATTTTCTTTATTTTTTATTACTTAATTTTATTTTATTTTAATTTACTTTGCTTTATTTTATTTTATTTCAATGTATTTTATTTCAAAGTATTTTAATTTATTTTATTTTATTTTATTTTATATTATTTAATTTTATTTTACTTTATTTTACTTTATTTTATTTTATTATTTTATTTTGTTTTATTTTATTTTATTTTATTTTTTTATTACTTAATTTTATTTTATTTTAATTTACTTTGCTTTATTTTATTTTATTTCAATGTATTTTATTTTATTTTATTTTATTTTATTTTATTTTATTTTATTTTATTTTAATTCATTTTATTTTGTATTATGCTATTTTATATTATTTTATTTTATTTTATTGTATTTTATTTTACATTATTTTATATTTTTTTATTTTATTTTATTTTATTCATTTTATTACATTTTATTAAACCGTATTTTATTTTAATATTTAAGGTTTACTAAAATAATTTAAAAAAAAATTTTTTTTTATAAATTTTTAGTTTAATGCTGACTTTATTTATATAATTAAAAACTGTAATCCTTATATATTAAATATTAAGTGCACAAATTTATTTTCAAAGAAAAGAATTTGAACTTAAAAAAAGAATAACTCCAAATAATTTAAGAATCATTACAGGAATTCTGACGGGATACTATAAGGCAAACCGGGACTATAATAAAACTTTTTTTTAGTAAGGTAAAAAACAATGCACCAAGGTATATTCTATGTTTAAGACTATAATAAATCGATGAAGTTGAACTTGAAGAAATACACTGAATTCGTGAAGTTGGCACAATAGATCTTTAATCGATACAAAAATCGATTGTCCTACTTTATAACTATTTTCATAAATAAAATTATTAAAATATTTAATCGTAAATCTTTTAAATAATAAAAAAACCTTTGGACAATGCAAACGATTTGTCATTGTGGAAGCAGATGAAGGCCTTAGATACATAAATCAATTGCATATGAGGCCTCATTACACGTGGAACTTCTATGTTGCATTTGTTGTTAATTTTGTAATTTTGTGATTTTGTAATTTTCGATTTTCGATTCTGAATTTTTTTTATTTTTTATTTTATAACTTTAAAGTTTACACAATAAAATGTTCATTAAAATATTAACACGTTCATTATTTCTAAGAAATACAATTATTTAAGTTTGCATTTTTTTCTCGATTTCGTTGCTCATGTGTTGCTTCTGAAAAATGTGTGTGTCTGTTTTATAGAATTTATTATTCAAATTTCATAAAATTTATGATATTCTGAAAAAGTTTGTAGATTCATTGCATTCGAAAAAAAATTGTATCCAAATACAATGTAAACAATCGACAACATTACAAGCAAATTGCCTGCAATAAAAATTACTTTCCCTCGTACCTTCAGCCGGCAATCATTTTAATATTAAAACGAACAAACCAAAAAACTGAGAAACTAACAAAATATTGTTTACAAATAAAAATAAAAAACGAAAAAATAAAAAATAAAAAATAAAAATATGTACTTATATAAAATCGAAGGGAAGGAATAAAATCGACGAAAACACAGACAACTTCATGAAATTCTAAAATGAAGTTCAATTTATTTTCATCATTCAAACTGGCATCGCATCAACGATTGTGCATTAAATTTTTAATGCATCTGCTGGAGGTGTAAATGAATTGTTGCAACAAAACATTGTGTTGCACTTCGGCATTGCTACAAGAGTCTACTTAATGTAATATTTTATTGTGTAGAGCAACACATAATACGGTGTAAGGCCATACCCAGGCATTGTTGGCAACAATTTCGTGAATTTACACTGCGCTATGAAAGTAAAGTTACACGCGAGAGCAACGATCACAAAGATATAACTGATTTTTTGTTTTTTACAATTGAAAATTATTATTAATTTTTTAATTAATTGATGTGAAAAAGTTGCAGTAGTAAACAAATATTTTACTGCTTAGGGCGGCCGTGAAATACAGACAATCATATGACGGATGGTTATATCCGTTTTATTCTGTTTCTGGTTATGACAATAAGGGAATGTTTTACAGACAATCAAATCTCAATTAGAAGTTTGGTACTGCTACTACTCAGTTTGGCTTCCATTTAATATGTAATATATTTTGTGTGGTTATGTGACTAGTATAGTTTTAACTTTACTAAAGTAAACTAATCGAAACTCTTGTAGAAAAGTACAACGGCCAAGAAAATGTACAATCTCTTCAGTCTTAACTAAACAAACATAAGAGCGTAGATCTATCTACATCAAACCTGTTGCCGTTTAGCTGTATCGTGCTACTTTTTGCTTTGAGTATCCATGTTATATTTTTAATATGTGTTATGTCAGCTATGTATTCCTTTCCAAGCGATGGTGTTAAGTCTTTATAAATTCAATTGGTTTGTTCTGATTTTCTTATATATTTATCTCTCAAATGAGTTCTCATTTGCCTTCCTATTTCTAAGATATGTGACTATATATGTGACTTACTCATAAAAAGTACAAATCCGATATTCATAACTGAACAACACTGTTTAAACCAATGTAACGAAGCACAAAAAGTCTTATCACCATTAAAAAATTTAACCGAAATTTCTCTCCTATTCTTATTCTCAAACTTTTCATTTACATTGACCACTGTCTATATAAGATTGTCTTTTTACTTAATGTATTCATTTAACCTCTTTATATCCAATACAAAATGTTTTTAAAACAATCAAAATTAAAAATGATTAAGCATATTGATTGTAAGAAATATAATTGTTTAAAATTGAAGATACGAAGAGAACTTGAAGACTGATTAAATCAACAATAATTATGGATTGATTGTTTAGTTATTTATTGGATTAAAAAAACGTTATACAAAATTTTTTTAAAAATTAATCATATTTTAATTTAATTAAATTTATTCCTGTCAAAAGAACGCCACACTACGCAAAAATGCTTGTACACATATTGTTGTCGCTCACTGTAGAACATATTTTGTAAATAGAGTGATTAAAGAACTTTAATATAGAATATTTATATAAGTAGAAATTGATGCTAAGCAATTAGTAGCTTAATTTTTGGAACATTTAAATTGATTCTGTACAATAAAAAATATTAATGTGTTGATATTAGGAATATACACATAATTCTTATGATAAGCAAACAATAAACAATTATATATATAATATTTAGTTATAAGTGAATAACTAGAATATTGCATAAAAATTTAAAAACAAAACTATATATTATTAAACAAAATATATTTTCACCTCCTAATATTAATAAAAGTCTATATAATTAGACCTACCACATAGATCACGATGTAGCATAATAATAGAAATAATAATTGACATAATTTTTTAAGCTACTTACAATACAATATAATACATGGGTTCCCGATCAGGGACTTATTATCACTAAAAACTGGTACCAAATATTTTCACCACTGATGCCGACTTTCACTAACAGTAGCGGACACTATGTTCATTGCAAACTATTTATTGTCCACAACATTTTTATATATTCGTGTGGCATAACCGCATTTCATGTGCTAGAGGACTGCCCGGTACTGATGCATAAGCGGAAAACGCCTTGGATAGTGTTTCATGAAACATAAGGATTCAAGACTAAGAAAGATATACTGTCTTCCATTAAAGAAATCGGACATGGAGAAACACTAAGGAGCACAATATATGCTGTGCACTATAACTTTTTCCATAATAATGACACAACCTCTCTGGCTGAATTTTAGCTGAAGCAACTCATTATTCTAACTAAGTCGACACTCTTTAGCAATGCCAAATAAGTTATCTCTCAAACGCAATCCATGTATCAGTCTCATGTTTGGTAAATTTTGTTATTAAGATAAATTTAGACATAGTTCCATAAAGAGTACTTCTGGTGGGTAGTGTTAAGAGTTCTTGAAACGTTCAGTTTAAGGAATTGTATGTTTTATAAATCTACCACTCTTGTTTGTGATTCACTATTATTTTTGCTGACTTATTTAAGTGAAGAGCAAAATTTTGGAAATAATTTTAACGACCACGTTACGGATATAAATACATAGGTCATTAAGTGTTTGCATATCTTATAGATGCCTTCAATTATGGATGAACTCACTTGTAACTTTAGGATAGTTAACATAGAGATAGTTAACATTACTGGCAGTTCAACCAATACCAAAAAAATCGACTTAACATAATATATAAGATGTTATTTATTATTATCATCATTCATGTTAAAGCAAATATGTATGATAAGGTGGGACTCGCTTTTTAAAGGTTATCAAAAAAACATAAATAGAAGTGTGTTTGTATATATAAAAATATTTAGATATATATAACGAAATGTCGGAAAATCGTTTTTACACTATAGTGAGTAAGGCAATAAGACTGTATATCCCATACAGCTCAAGGAGTCTTCTTCCTTCAAAGTGACTCAATTCACCATCTGTGACTAATGCCTAATAATAAAGATCTATATTATGTTTTTTTTTTAATTGATGATTCAAGCAAATTAAAACTATCTCTTCGATAAGAGAATCAATGATATCTCTTCAAAATTTGTAACTATTTGCATTTTAAATTAATTTTTGATAATATTATATGATATTATATATTAATCAAGAACATGTGAGTTATGGTTAATTGTCCTAGTAGAACACTTATCATGTATATGTCAGATCTATACGTTCAGATTGTGTTAAAAGCAGTGTTTGGGTTTTAATATCCCTTCTTTTACCTCACACATTAATTAACTTATGTGTAACGAACTTCGTGTAAACAACACTTGAAGTGATTGTAGGGTGCACAAATCATGTCAGCTACAATTTCCAATTTTTTAAGTGATTTGTTTACGTGAGGTAGGAACTATTAGAGAATCTTTTTATGGTAAACAATAATAAATAAAAATATCTGATTATGATACTAAGTTGTGAGCCAACATAAAGAAAAAAAATTGTTGTGAAGAGAAAAACCGAAATTAACAATACCTATAACAATCTACAACGGATCTGACTTTTAATATATTAATCCGCTGATTTATGGGATTGGATATTTTGTATTTCTTTCCGCTACAAGTTATTTTTGTTGATATATTTGAAATGTAAACAAAAAATGAAATTATTTTCCTAAACAATTCAGTTTATTAGTGATGAGTTAATTAGTATTTTTTTTTCCTAAATATCCAAGACACAATGAATTAGAGTCTCTGATTTCAATATGAAAGCAGTTCTAAAGTCAAATATTAGATTCCAGAAAAAATTTTAGATATACGTTTCATTTGGATATTTACTTCAATTTATCTTAAATAATTTAATTTATATTAAATAATTTAATTTATCTTCAATAATTATATATAAATTTGTAAGGTGAATTTTGGAAAGAAGTCAAATACAAATACTATTACAGTGGACGTCCAATATAACGAATTTTATGTTGCACCCCTTGTTCGTTATATCGAAAAATTCGTAATATCGAATGTTATACATTTACCTACCAATATGGTTATTTTTAGGAGATTTCATATATTTGAGTTCATAAATTAACTTATAAACACGTACGAGTATATATTTATTTAAAAGTATTTTTTATTCGGTTGTCAATCATAGTGTAGAGTAAAAAAAATCATTAATTTTTGTTTGTTTTTTACTACACTCAAAATTTTTCTGAACAGCTTTTTCTTGTAGTTCTCTTAGTACAGCTAATTTTGAAGTTTCATTATTGTTAATCGCCCACTTTATGCATTTTTCGAAATGATTTATGGCATCTTTATGTTTAATAATTTCTAAATTATTTTCTTATATATTTTCGTCATCAGATCCATCATCCTCGTCCGAGACATCGATGGTATTATCAGCATTATTCCATTTATTAACTTCGTATGTACTAATGTCACACTTACAATAAATAGTTAGATAGTATTGGATAGTATTTCGTATATGATAAACTGAATTTGTGAACAACAGATCAGTGGCGCCTGCATATATGCATTTTGCCATATATAGGCATTTTTCTCAGAAAAACAAAAAAAAAAACGGACAATTACATGCATATTCTAAGCTGAATAATGCTAGTTTTATAGTAAAATTATATTCAAAAGCATAATTTGTGTAAAACAAAAACGAATAAGAAACAAAAAATTTTTTGTTCGTAATATGGAGCAGAATTTTTTTTTCGTTCAGTTATAATGACAACAACGCAATGTACAATAATTTTGGGTGTTCGTTATATCGGAATTCCGGTAAATCGAGCGTCTTATACTGACGACCCCACGTACGTTCCTTTGTTCACTTTTTATAAATATTCAAATTTCACGCAATTCTAATTAAATAATTAAAAAAATTTTTTTAATTAGTTACAACACGTCTTCATCTCACAGAATAAATTGATAACATTCATAAAAAAATATATATAGAAAAATTATATACTGTAAGATATCGGCTTATGACTCAGGCAAATGATGAGATTGATGGGATTGCTTTGTTTTAAAACAGCGTTTAGCATCAGTATTTTAGTAGCTTATCTAGTCCTATTGCATAGTGTTTTGCATAAATGTTGCACAAAAGAATAATTGGCACTTCAACTCAATAGACCAATATTGCAACCGCAGATATATCTCACGAATTCAATTGAATAGTGGTCTCCTAAACAAAGTTATTGCACTGGCACCAAGACAATATAATAAAATCATATCTATAAGATCACATTTTTCGATGAAACAAGAATACACATGCTGTTATGTCAAGAAAACAAAAGATTGTATTCCCCTGGGCAGGGTGCTTTGATCTATTCTGTATATACTTTTTACATATGAATTATCTAACGACTAACACTACGCCATAATGATATTTGCAAATGTCACATTTATTTTATTAGTCAAAAAATCAGAGAGTGAATCTATTTGGCGACACCATAATTCCATTTGAACAAAATCTTCAAATGGACAACTAAAAAATAACGCATAGAATTGAATAATATCAAATCGATCTGTATAAACTTCACATACCTATTGTATGGGAATACGATAACTTCCACTTTACTCGTACAAAAATAGCATATAGGTAAATCCCCTTAGATCATATGGAATGCACAGATCATAAAAAAAGAAAAATTTGATCTAAAATTAAAAAATATGTATTGGGTCCTGAGAAATCCGTATAACCAAGTGCTTTGAAAGTATTGTGCAGAGCGACAATGAAATTTAAGTCGAACCATAAATTGTTAGTTGTTTTTCATATTAGAACAAGTTACATTATAAACTATAAAAAAATATTGAATAGTTTACAGCTTCATCGGAAATCTCTCAGTTAGTAATAGCCTAACTTAGATTTAATGTCACCTTATGATAACATAAACTTATTACTTATTAAATTGATTTTAAATGTCCGTTTTGACGTGAGAAACCAAATTATTATAAAAACTATTGTTTTCAATAGAGAGGTTTTTATCGACCGATAGTGAATTGCAACAAAAAAATTTTTTATTAGTTTTAATTAATTGAATTTTTGGCTGACCGTACAACTGTTTCGAGTATTACCAAATCATACTCATCATGTGTGGTCTTGAAATTAATTCTTATATTTAATTATTCCTAAATAATTATTTTGCGACTGTAAGTGTCAAGGATTGAACTCGTCAGTATTTATTCGCCAGCTTACCTGAAGTCGTGTGGACCCAAACTCAGACCCTAAGACTTGGATGTTCGAACTTGGGGTGTTGTGAATTTTCTGTGAAAGTTTATTATCTGATTAACTAGCTTATGATTCGTTTACGATTCTAAATATTCGTTCGTTTTTGAATAAAAAATCCTCTTCCAATTTGACGCCATTTTATATGAAAGCTCCCAAAGTAAAAACTTTTACCTATATATCACCTGACAGCTTCTTTTAGAGTGTTAACTTCACCTGACAGTTTCTTTTAGATTGTGCTAACTTTGAAATATAGTTTGATTGTAACAATTGAATAAATATTATACATATAAATATCATGCAAATCGATTTAGGGACTAGCGAGATATTCGATTTAAGAAATTTGTTTTTATCGTAGCAACCTTAAACATTAATCCTACATTTGTAAGCTCTATACTTCTTCTAGGAATTAAAGGAATTAATATTCTATAAGAACTATGTGATATGCACATTGACTTAGCGGTTTTACTATAAATATTACCTAGGTTAGAATGTCACTGGCTATGTTCGAATTCTTTATAGAGATAATACGTAGCATAACAATCATCTAGATTGATGCACTGGTTGATTCCATATATTTCAAAAAAAAAAACAACTAAATTCATATACACATACTGTATATTATATATATATATATATATATATATATATAGAATATTATTTATAAAAATTACCATAAAAAATCCAATTTTAAACCCATTTAAGCATAACAAAATATTAGCACTTCTGCTAACTTATTACCATGAAAATAAAAATATTTGTATTATAGTAAGATTTCGTTCGAAAATATCACTTCCGATCTAATGAGATATTAAACACACTACAAGCCATTTCAAAATACTTATCTATTCAGTTTTTTATATTCGACACATTATTTCAACTGCACTTCCATTACTGCTACAACCGACACGATCATTAAATGAATTAATTTGTTATACGTACTCGTAATTTATTATTGTAAAAAATATATAAATATCTATGGATGTGCATTTCTCCTATGTATTTACTTAATTTTCGGGAAGCATGCTTAAAACTTCCTATTGACAAGGCGTTGTTCAAAGCTCTTAAATATCTATGAGATTTATGATTTGAAAATGTTTTGATTTCTTTGCCTTTCATCTAAGGAAATCGAATAAATGAAAACTCCGCGGGTGTTCTCACCAAAACACGGAGCAGAAGTATTACCGTTCCAATACCGAGAGGTGTTACAATTTATAATTGTTTTAATTTTATGAAAGCAAATGTATATATATTCGAAAACATAAATGTACACATCCATAAATATTTGTTTCATTTTTATAACTTAGTTCAATGTTCTTAGAAAACAATGGATAATTAGTTGAAAACCGAAGGAAGTTCGTATTTTCCTAAAATAATTCTATATTGCATATAAAAATTATAATCTTAAATTTGTGTGATAAATTGTCTTAATTTTTAATAGATCAAAATTTATAAGTATGAAGTCCCATCAATTTTAATATATAAATTCCGAATTGTTACTAAATTGATTATAATCCATTTTTATTAACAAAATGTGTTAGTCTTGCATAAAACAATTTTCATAGAATTATGAAATTTAATACTAATTTTATAATTTAATTTAATTTAATTCTTAATTTGCAAATCACAACCAATGATCCCGAAACGAGCTATCTAATTAACATTGATTTTTTTTAGTTTAAGGTACTCCAATTTAGTTTCACTCTCCTAAGACATTTAACAATACTTAGGACTATATTCAATTTTGACATTGAGCGGAAATCTGTCAGCAATGTTACCTCTTCACTTATTTGTTTAAAACATTTAAACTTTTTTTATATCCAGAATTTATATTTAATAAGGTCTGAAAAACTGTTGCTATAAATTAGCAGTGAATAATCTAATCCCTTACCTTCGCAAGTCACCAGTAAATCATACTTGGAACTGTACCTCTCCCAAAGCTTCTGCTGATCGATGTAGCCAGTGTGATAGAGTGGCAATTGGTAGTGTTGCTATAAAATCGCGACGAATAATCTAATCGCTTCCCTTCACCAGTCATCAGTAAATCAGATTTGAAAATATACCTTTTCCAAGGTACAGTAGCCAGCGCTATAGATCTGTACATTCTAAAGAAAGCAGAATGGTGATAATAATGGTGATAGGTTCCATAAATGCTTACTCTTCATTGGAGTTGTTCTAATTTTTCAAAACCGGATTTCTTTATTAAAAACTTTTTAAATTTTCATTTTCATATAAGAGATACTCTACTTACTTGCTTATTTGTCTATAACAGCCCGTTACCGTATAAGAGGTACTCTACTTACTAGCTTATCTGGCCATAACACCCACTACCGGGTTTCAACCTGACGCAGCATGATCTTACGAAGAACAGCATACAATCTTACGAAGAGATACAATCTTTTATTTTTAAGAACAAATTTAATTTAGAAATGATTGTCTGAGTTTAGAAGTTTTATTTTAATGACAAACGTCTATGTCGACATTTTAATATGGTTCACCTTTTATTAATCATTTATTTGCCATTACCAGTTATTTTCTATTAAAGAGTTAAGGTGAAGCTCGAGAGCGTTAGCACCAATAACGAGTGCTATTTTAAGAGCAAAGTAATTAACTCGACATAGGTGTATGAAGAATTATTATTCATTTTTCATACAAAATTCACAAAAAATCTATACAAAATTCATACAAAAATATGTTAAAGCTTTGATTAGTACTAATGCAAGCTTAGCACATATAACTCATACACATGATTTTATATATATTGTATGGAATATCCACATATTTATATCAAAAATTGACAACACCTCTCATTTAAAATCAACGATTTTAAGAACTATATGGCATTTGACTCCTCAAAAAGTTTATTGGCCTTGAAAATGTAAATGTTTATGGTAATCATAGATCAATTTCTTGTCGTGAAACTTATATGCACACCAACAAAATTTCAAAAGTTGGGCTTATGTTTATTATAAATATACTAATACTGGTAATACAATACTTCCTTCGAATAGCCAGGACATCTTTAATAATAATAGTTCAATTAATTATTAACATTATTAATTATTGTTTTTGTTTGTCTTCAATAAATATATTCTTCTATTAACTGTACACCGTTTTCCACTTCATATACAAGCCACGCAATATAATACATACGTTCATTAATACCATAGTATGGTCTTAAAACAGAGCCATTTTAGTTTCTAACATTTCATCAAATATGATGTTTCACAAAATAAAATTAAAGCGAATATTGCAGTAAATAATTTTATTCTTCAGATTTATTCTTGATGAATGGGATGTAAGTTTTTTTGATAGAAAAGAAATGTGTCTATTTTATATTAACAGAAGCCATCAAAGCTGTAGACAACAAACATTCTATATTCGATTCACACTTATATATTATGAAGTTGTAATTTAGTGCATGATTATAGCACTACATTGGCTTCAAAACATAAGGTTTTCAACGTTAACTTTAAGCAAGGAAGGGCTTAGCTTTGACCAGAAGTTGAATCAACTATTTAATTCATATATGTAAATTTATATGTAAGTTTATGACAATAAGACAAATATATATATATATATATATATAAAACAAAATATTAGGTGCATACCAACTAGAGGTTTAAGACCTTCAAAAACTCCTTCCGCAGAAGCTGGTTCGATTCCTCGAGATACTAAGTGACTAAATATAAAGGGCTGCACAATAGATCAAGCTGGTTGCAGTGCATAAAGGTCTTAGCCCAATCCATAAACCATTTCCATTACCATTACCATGTATATACATATATATATATATATAATATATATATATATATATATATATATATATATATATATATATATATATATATATTCCAACGAACATTCTTTTTATTATCCAATTTAAGATATTTCAAATTCTTTCACGTAATGTTAGTATTCATAAAGTTTAAATCATTCAACAATACTTTAAAGTACGAACACACATCAATCTAAAAGGTACTAAAAATGGTGTTGGTACCTTTATATTGTAGAAATGATATCCTCTTCCTTTCAAGAGCCAAGGGCTGTATCAACGGAAAAAGTGAAGTGTTGCCATCTCCATAATTTTTATATATATTCAAATCTTTTGCTACTTTCAACGCATTTCATTAATAATTCATAACGTCGTTCGCAAAGTTAACTCCTTTATATTACGCTCATCTGCCTACCACCTCTGCTGCAGAACAGCAGAACAGCAGAACACCCACATTCTGGCCCATTATCCTCAAAAACGACATCAACCATTCAAATTGCAGGCAATTTTTCAAATCATTAATTTTACAAAATAATTCAGCAATTCATGCATAATATTCGTAGACATGCAAATTTTGCATTTCATGAAACTTACGTTCCGCATAAATAAGCGCCACTGTTGGTCTAAACTCACGCTCCGGCTGCTACCCCTGCTCCGGTTTCTGCACATTTCCACGAATCCGCCGTTGGTACAATTTGTTAAGTTTTTGTGAGTCGTGGGTTAGCCCATCGCCAGAGCGAAGTATAGTTGCAATAAGCATATCCTGGTGCTTTTGAATTTTGATTTTTTTTCTTCATTTTTTCAATTTAATTTTAATTAAATGAAAATGCACTACGGAACTCAGAAATTATACTTCAAATATAATAAATAATGCAAGAAGATATACTAAAATTTATTCTATATTGTTTGGTCTTGAAACTAGAATAAAATATTAGTTAACTTTTTTTACTGAGAGGGTTTCCTTTCTCTAAATAAAATTGGAATCCAATGAAAGACTATATCGACATTAGACAATCATAAAGTATAATGACTAACAAACTATTATTTATTGATTAATTTATTGCAAATATAATAATTTTAAATGTTATAGTTTATCTGGCACTTGAGTTCCTAATAAGTTTATAACTAATAATAAGTTTATCACAAGCTGAATCTTAAAGGATAACTAACTATCACGTCATTCATATGCTTATAGAGCAAATATCACGACTTGTTGTGAAGATCTACTATGGTATTTTCTATTTTTCTATTTATTACAAGGGCTGCTATATATATTTCTGGCCTAATTCTTATGAAAATGCGAATATTTGTCATCAAAAATTGTTTTATTGTTTTTCAAAGTATTCTCCAGCCTGATTTATACACTTTAGCATGCGCTCAAACCAATTGTCGAAACACTTTGTCCACTCCGATTGAGACACCTCTAAAACATGGTTTTTGAACGCTTCAACAGCATCTTCTGGCGACGAAAATCGTTGACCACGCTTTTTTTTTCTTGGTAAAAAAAAAGTCTTTGGGTGCCAAGTCAGTGCTGTACGGCGGATGACCTACCAATTCGATGTTTTGGTCGATCAAAAAGGCTCTGGTTTGAGCCGATGTGTGAGAGCGCGCGTTGTCATGGTGAACAATAATTCGTCTTCTCTTGTTCGTTTTTCTAATTTATCCGAAGACTTTAGGCAAACAAATTGTGGTGTACCACTCAGAAGTGACCGTCCTTTGTTGCTCAAGCGGAACAGTCGCCACATGACCAAAAAACAGGCGACCATTTGCTCCGAAGTGCTTCTTCCACGAACAGCTTTCGTTAAATTTGGCTCTTCGTCTTCGAAGACCCACACGGTCGATTGTGACGATCTTATTAACGTCTTTTGAAGAACCGCGGATGTATTTTTTCAACATTTCTTTGCACCAATCGACACGAGCCTTTTTTTTGAGCGATTGTCAAATTCTGAGGGATCCAACGAGAACAAACTTTTTTTACGGCCAGGTGTTCATGCAATAACGAATATATGCTGATGGGAGAAATGCATGACGTACTAATAATATTAAATATTAATTAATAAAAAAAAAATTTTTCCATTATTTAAAAATGATTAATTTGTACAATTTAATAATGGTTAATATTAATATATATAACTATATATAATTATAGTCAATGTAATTTAAATTCTATTAGTAATTCCATTAGTATGGTTGTATTTTCTTATACCTTTTCATATGTGGATATGTGAAAATGATTACGATTTTCCCATGACTTCAGCAATTATAAGTAGAATTCTGAAACTCAAAGTTTTATTAGTTAATTCTCACATAAATCAAATGTTTAACTTATTCGCAGTGAAGAAAACGAAGGATTTATCTCATAATTCATCTCGCAAATTGCCAACGAATTACAAATTAATTTAAAGGCTTAACTTGTCGCTTCCTGCCGAAACCATGAAAATTCGAATTATACTCTTTTTTTGTGAATTTTTATGTCATTGGGTCTCCGTACAAAAGCAAGTATATTTCAATTACAAAATAAAATATTCAAAATTCTAACAAAATAATAAATATTGCAGAACAAATTAAACTGCCTGAGCGTAAATATCAATATTTGCATAAATTAGCAACGCTTCGATCCTCACGTGCGTCGCAAACGATAACTTTCAGATGCAGACAATACGTTTTTCCTCTCCATCCTTAATATCCTTCATATCCTTTTTTTCAATTTTCAATTTATTTATTTGCCTTTGGATTCCTTTCATTTCTGATACTTTATTTCGTACACTCTGCGTTTTTTATTTTTTGGCGTAAAATTAATAAACCTTAGCGAGATGCAAATGCAACCCTTAATGTCCTCGACGCAGTATTTTTATTAGCAAAACTGTGAAATATTAACATTTCTGAATTTTAAGTCGTCTGCAATATACCACAGTACAAGGATAATTTTATGCGAAGACCGTGTTGGAGAGAGAGACGGAAGGACAGCACTGCGGCGGGTAATACAATATTTGATACTGGCAAATACAATTTAATCTTGCGATAGCGTGACCAATTAATTTGATTGTAAAATTAGTATTAAAATCAAATATAACAAAAATGACACGCTATATGACAAGAATATTAAAAAGACGACTAAGGGGTGGTGTAGGGCGCAGGCAGTGAACTCAAGCTCATGCAGACATTCAACTAATAATGCACACCAATATAACAATTGAAAGACAAAGACGCAAATTAACATGAAGACATGGAGGAACTTCAGAATATGTCTATAACCAGAGGCGTTTATCATCTGGTTTTGCATGGTAAGGATTTCATACGTGAACGTATACGCGTATGAAGGCAGTCTTTGGTAGTGTTGAGCAAATATTAATATTCATAAAGTCGACATTGGTCGTAATTTTTATTTAACAGCGCATACGCAGGACCACCCCAAAGTAAGCGAAAACACTGTTAATAAAATTAAAAAGGCAAGGACTAAAATTATTCAAAATCTGCGCAAGGCTTAAATCTTTTAAAATCTTCATAATACGGCTTACTACTTTTTGAGGTGCGATACATTTTCAACGAAATTTTCGCATGAAATACTTTTAGCAAATAATTTTGTATTAATATATACATATATTTATGCAATATTTCTATAAAAAATGTCATAGCTCCACTTTCAGGAAACATTTCTGTTGAATTATCAAAAATAACACCCTTACCATTTAGGCATAGTTGACTTCCCCAATACTTAAAAACAACAAAAGCCATGAATAAGGTGCTACTATGATGTCTTTGACTTCTCCGAGCTGCATGAAGAACTACACAAGTTTCTGGAACACATTTGTGTAGAATATAATTTATGGTAGATAATTTACTAAAGGTCTAGAAGAATGATTATTATTCATTCAAATGTAAATTTGTTTTTCAGCGCAGGATATAAGAAACCTACAAACCACTCTAGTAACTATTGGTATGTTGACTATAGTAACACTATAATAAAAACATATTAATAATGAAGAAGAATGCTCAATGAAGAATTGACAAAATTAACAAAACATTTCAGTTCCCAACATTAAATATATAATATCTACAAAATACTCTATTAACATAGAAATGTGATCTCAGAAGAAACCCTTAGTGAACACCGGTATGGTTCCGGATCACTCATTGGGTAATGCCTAACAGCCCAAAAAAGTTTTCAAAAAAACTCTGCAAAACTCGTGCTAATAGCATATATCACACATGCCTTAAAAACCACTTAAATAGAAATAGAAAGCTTGGAAATAAAATTGAACTTAGAATATATCATACCGAAATTAAATCTATGATTCATACACATAATAGAAGAAATTCAAACACCTTTGAAACAATAAATTAGTTTATCTCTGGTGAGTATAAGAGAATGTCCCGAAAAGATATATAAGTGGCAATCCAAGTGCAAATACAAAAGGCTATCATAATATTTAAGTATCAAATTATAGCATAAGGGCGTCAAAATACGGTTACGAATGACGCTGATGACTTCGAAATTTATTAAAAGATATTTTAACATAATAAATGGAATTTCTTTATAGGATATAGGATATTTCTTAATAGAATATATATAGGATCAATATATAGCACTCTTATAACACTCAGAAAAAAAAATGGTCAGTTAGTTGATTGGCTAGCAATCGATAAAAGCTATCTAAAGTTAACAAGATGCGACACGCCATCGCAGAGGTCATGTTATTAAATTTTAGGATGCACATGATATACCGATTACTTTCAGACGGACGTTCTGTTAATAAAAAACAAGATGTAGAATTTTTAAAGCATTTTCAAAATAAAAAAAAATCGATGGTAATAAATTAGAACGTGCTTTTCCATCAGTACTATATAGTACGCTTAAGTAGAAATCGTGATGACCACAGTTGTATTACACGTGTTAGATTTGAAATTGTTATTCTAACCAGCATATTCCTCAAATTTGATCGTTAGTACGTATTGGTAGTTTACAGATCTCAAAGTAATGCTCCAGAGAAGTCTTGAAGAAATAACTACCGAAAAAGAAGCTTCATGCGGATATTAATGTTATCTTAATCGCACTTTAGTTAAATATTTTAGACCAGCGCTGTCCAGACCAGCTACGAATTCGGGCCAATTAAAATCACTGAATACATAATATTGTCGGAGAAAAATAAAAATATGGGAAGTAATTTATCTTTTACAATTCTATCAATATCAAGATTATTAATATTAGTTGTTGCCATACGAAAAATATCTTATTTTTAATGCAATGACTTACGGCACTGGATACAAGCTTTCTGAACCAAATATATACTAAAGTCTTTGTCAATTAAATAAATTAACGCGATGTACAATAAATTATTTGAAACATTTTTATTTAATTCATTTTTTAAGATACTATAAAAAGATTAACCACCGCACAAAGATTAACCGCGAACCGCATTAGGCCCATGGGCCGTGTTTTTGACAGCCCTATGCCAGACAGTTTATTCTCCAATTCTGATGATTGTCTGCTTACTCATTTCAAAATACTGATTCGCTTAAAGATCATAAAATAGATCACAGCAAGAGCTATATATTGGGCAAGGTTCCATAAAACTTTCTTTAGGTTAGATTAAGTTCAATGGGCTTGTGCTGAACATCAACACACACTGCGAAACAAATATTATCTATTGTGAGACACTTAAACTTGTTAGAAAGGGGTAATATAAATCGTTTTTTTTAGAAAAATGTTAAAAACTTTTTGAAAAATGCTGAAAAAAATTAATGAATTTTGCTAGACTTTAACTAATTCTCCAAAATATTTTTATATAACAATTTTTTTGTCTAAGCCACTGCTTATTGTCATAGAAAGCATTATTCAATCGTTGCTCAAAATTATATTTTGATAAGTAAATTAATAAGTAAATTAATTAAATTTATTATTTTTAAGTTGATGCATATGTTTTGAAAGCACTGCAAAGGATTATCCAATAACAACTCTTGAGAGTGCTTCCCATAACCGACTATATATTTTATAAATAATCTTTAATATCTCTACATCGTTTTTTCTTTTGTTTAGAAAAATGCACAACAACAAAGCAAACCCAGATATCCTTACCAGGTCCTTAAAAATTGAAAAACGTTTTTCTGTTTTTATTGCTTACAAGTTTCATTTCAAACATTTGATTTAACGAATAAGTCAGTGAGAAGTTCTATGCCACATATATCGAAATATTTACATGGCTCAGTTTGACTAAACATAAACGTAACTTGTGCTGAGTGCAGCCTTAACCAGTCAGACCCTTTAATGAACACGACCATTGAGACGACGACAACAAGAACAACAACAACAACAACAACAACAACAACAACAACAACAGCAACACCAACAAAAGGAGCAACTACAGCAGCAACTTAACTGCAAGATACTATGCACCAAAGTCGATTCCGATCGGATCATCTCGATGTCTGTCACCTTATCAATATTTTCCGTCAAGTAATTTATTCTTTATGTGTCTCCTTTATAGTTTTCATGTACAGCAATGTAATGGCACTTGAGATGCCGAAATACCTTCGCTCTATACAGGAGCGGCATTATAAATACCGTAGTCCATTGTTGCAGTGCTTACCTGAAATGGAATGCGTTACTTAAGCAGTTGACATTATTTGATTTAAAAATATAGTTTTAATAAAAACTAAATGGGATTTATTTCTTCCCACACACTTCAATAATATTTCTTCTATAAATTGTCAGGCATTGGTCAAGGATAGCTGATGACGGACCTGTCGCTTTGGCATATCCTGTGCGATTTGGTATATTGAAATTTTGTTTGGACATTTGCTTTATGCCTTGTCACATTTTTATGGCGCAACCTTATGGCATTAATTTTTATTACTTTTAGAGAAAAAATTTAATTTTCCTATCCTTAAAACAAAAGAAAACAAAACAAAACATAACAAAACACAATAAAGGCCAGAAATACATACATAATACATTGATCAATGCAATATATATTTGGATGTATGTGAAATATATAAATATATAAATTAAATATATAAAAAATTAAAAGACATAAAAGATGGAAAGGGTGCTGTAAGGCTAATAAATTTTCAGATATTTATTTGCTTTTTTTTATTTTTTATTTTTTTTTTTGTATTTGGTTTTCTTATTATCTGTGTTTTACTATTTTTTTTTTATTTTGCTTTTGGTTTTGAGTTTTTTTTTTTATTTTTAAATTTAATGATTTTTTAAAGAACCTCAAATTTAATAGACTTGAAAGTTAAATAAAATTACTTGTTATATTAATGAAGGTATTCCATGAGTTTCCCATATCTTTCTCGGCTGTGTGCTGAAGTGTTAATGTTTCCAAAACAATTTCAATATTTCAGGAAAACTACTAGAAACGAAAAGCAAAGCATATAAATTTTTCATTGTTTTCAATTATAAAAGTTAATTATTTGATTATTATCTATTTAATTGCGGCGACGTAATGAAACACTGATTTAGCTTGATTTCTTCGAAAATTATGGGTGAGTAAGGAATGAAATCGGAGAAAAGACACCAAGGCAACAGAAACATATTTACAGCGATTTCCAAACAATCGAAGAAGTTCCATGCAATTTAAAGATAATCAAATTTTAAGACAAAATAACAAAAAAAAAAAACAAAAGAAATAGTTTAAAATTGCATTTTAAAAAAGTTTTTTCAAAATATGATACTTCTAATGGTGCTCGCATATACCATATATCAGGATTAAGTATTGCGATAAACTCAAATAAAAATGAGCTGATAATATGTTAAAATATAATATTAATTGACATTGAAACAAACTGTAAATCAATTTTAAACCTCAAATATATGTAAATATATAAAAATTTCTTTAACTCCTAGAAGAAGCATAGAACTCCAATCAATA
The DNA here is from genome assembly GCF_002237135.1 of Teleopsis dalmanni. Lineage (NCBI taxonomy): Eukaryota > Metazoa > Arthropoda > Insecta > Diptera > Diopsidae > Teleopsis > Teleopsis dalmanni. The sequence goes on from NC_051848.1 coordinate 20,595,593, forward strand.
ACATTATGCCGAGATTAATTTTCGTGGATTTCATGCCTGTCAGTGACCTGTCAGTAACTTCATTTAAAGTAAAACTCTTTTACAAATTGCTTTCAATTGAAGTATACAATGAAGGATCTTTAATCGTCAAGTATAATATTTACTTTCGAAAAAGGTGGCTTCAAATAGACTTGGCGATAACATTGAAATAGATTCGCGAAAATATCACAAAGGTTCATTTTAAAACATCAAACAATAAGACTATATTTTTGTAAATCTTACAGAGTTTTTGGGGATTATCTTGTTGGAACAGATCCCAACATAAACATAAAAATATGAAAAGCTGTTAATTTGAAAACTAACGCCTATAACTGTTATATAGTTATCGATAATAAATTTTTCTATAAGGTAGCATCAGAGGCATTTGTTATTTTCTTAATACAGAAAAGACATCTGACTAGTCACAGGGTTTCTCACTGGACATTGCGAAGTTAAAAAATATCTACTGAATCTAGATCTGACAAGAGACGATAGCTGCAGACTTGTTCACGAAAAAGAGAAAAAAGCATAATATATTCTGTGTCACTGTGATGGTCTTGCCAGACTCAGGATTCGGTACTTATCAACTGTGTATCCACTTATAACGGAATAAGGAATTGTATGAATATGAATTTAATTGTTTGATTAAAATTTAAAAATTAAAAATATATATTCGATTTATTAATTCAATTAATCTACAATTGGTTTATGATTTCGTTCTAATATAACACAGCCACTTCAATTTGTTAATGAACTTTCACAGAAAATTAACAAAACTATTGAAAAATTAGCGAACGTAAAATGTCAAGTACGGCTTTGTGTCAGTTGGTTAAGGTGCGCTGACTCTGAGCTACAAATTTGGCAGGACTCGAGTTGGATTCCTGGTACTTGCAGTCTCAAAAATAATTATTTACGAATAATTAAATACAAAAATTATTTCCAAAACCACTAATGATGGGTATTTGGTAATACTCGAAACAGCTATATGGTCAGCCAAAAATTCAATTAATTAAAATAATATAAAATGAATTTTTGTTGTTGTAGTTCACTACTGTTCAAAAAAAGCCTCTTTATTAAATTAATATAAAAAGAATTTTTGTTGTTGTAGCTCACTACTGTTCTAAATTACTCTACCCATAGCACCTCTACCCATATAAATTCTTGTCCAAAGTATTTTTGAACCTACCACATGCCAAAGCACATATATTTACAATCATAATTAAATTAACTTAAACAGCAATTTTGTTGTTTTTTTTTTTTCTTCGCTGATTAATAAGCTCATAATATATCTGTACACTTCAATTGAACTATTAATATTCAAAAAGCATATGCCTGCAAAAATAATTCCCATGCCACAAAATCGAATCGAACAACTCCGAATACAAGCCAATATAGTGTCAAATTCGAAGCGATATGAGCACTAAGTAAGTATCTGAACAATTTTCCCAGCACGTTCGGATAGATTCACGCAAACTCAATCACAGTGGTAGTAGCAGTCGCAGTCGCAGTCACAGTCACAGACCCAGTCACAGACACAGAGACCAATCCAAACAAAACGCAAAGAACTCATTAATAAAGTCAACTGCCGCTTCGGTATTTTATTAATTTAATGCCATTTTCTAGCGTATTCATTCGAAAAACGCTGGGCGAGAACGAAATCCAATGCTCGAAAGCACTGGTAAACTGAAATTATACCAACGCACTATTAACTAAAAATTTAATTTGTAAGCGATTAAAAATAAATAATTTGAAAAACACAAATTCAATACAAATTCAATACAAATTCAATATAAATTCAATACAAATTCAATACAAATTCATTAAACGAAAAAACTGCAGATTGAAATGAGCGGAGAGAAAAAAGATACAATGTGTAAAATTGGCGACAGCGAGAAATTAAAATTACAATGAAGTAGCCAAGTAACAAGCACAATTTTCCATCATAAAAATCATTAGAAACGTGATTGAAATTGATTGAATAAAAATAAATACCAAAGAAATCATCATAGTCAGTTTGGTGAAATATCAATAAAAATTGGTAATTTCGTTGTTTAAATTAGTAAAATGGCAGCGAAGTGGCAGTGAGGTGGCAGTGAGGTGGTAAGACAGAAGAGGAGGACAAAAAGTTCAATTTTAAGAAATTTATGCTATACTCTTTTCTGTAAATTCTATAGTTAATAGAAATTCGCAGCTTAAGTACGCGACACAAATCACACCTCGAACGTGTCGTAAATTCTTCAATGATTTACTCGTAACTACTAAAAAACAGACGAAGAAGGCAGCAGCCTGAGAAACGCTATACGAGTAATACGAGTAACGCTGAAGAAGGCCGAAAAATTCTGTAAAAGGTAGATAGTGGCGCAGCCGCAGCTACAGCCACTGCCACATCCACATCCACAGCCGGTAAGCAGATGAGCAGATGAGCAGATGAATGTAATATGAAAAGAATTCACTTGATTGGACTTTGCTTCCACAATCATTTTAAATGCCACTGACTTCGAAAGATAATTCAAAAGAAAACAGATTCCAAATCTGATTTTGCGGCAATGTTTTGCCACTTTTTAAACTGTGACGAAAGCGCATTTACCGCTAAGAAAGTCGCAACTGCAGACGTTGGAGTGAAGACTTCTGTGCGGTATAATCAATGACATTAATTAAAATGATGTACCTATTGATGTGCCTCGAGAACAATATTGTACTCTGTTGACTAGTAAAGCAAGCACATATAATTTTTAACATCTACACAGAATAATATGTTCTCCGCTATACAAACATGTGGTCAGACTTTCAATAAAGACTTTCAATATTGGAAAACAAAACCATACCTAGTAGAATTAAAAGAAATCAACTTGATTTAAATAGTTGGAAGCCTACTCTAATTGAAATCTAATATATGAAAACATGGGAAAATTGTCGGTAACACTCACAAAGTCTTTTAGCACCCACTAATTCGATGTTTATGGCATCCTTAATTTTTCCTTATAGTCTAATAAAATAGCGACTGTCGTTTTATTTCCTAATAAAAACAGCAACAATGCAAAGCAAATATTTGAATTAACAAATTAATATTATATGCTTAAATAGAAAACTAACTGAATAAATTAGTAGTCAGGCGAAAAACTAGTATAGAAGAAGAAAACTTAATACGAGTATTGTATATAATTTTCGCAATATTTTTATTTTTTGAGAAAAAAATAATCCATACAACGATTTGAGTCCACAATAAAAATGATACAAATTATACACTATTTACCTCATTGAACATGTTTCTTTTTATTAACACTTTTTAGAAATGGCACTAAAAGACCCAGACACTTACAGTTTCTTTAAAATCCAAAATTAAGCAATTTGCCGAACCAATCTGCGCGTCCCTGCGATAACGAAGAAAAGAGTACACTATCTTCAACCCACGTTTATTATATCAAATAAAATTAATAATTAATTTCTTAATTAAAAATGCTCTTGTTAACAACCACCTCCCAAAGATGGTACAATAGGACCCACATAGTGTCAGATTCTTTGATATGCAGCGTCAAGCCATTTTCCAAACTTATCTGCTCGTCCCAATGATAACGAAGAAAAGAATACACTATTTTCAACCGATGTATATTATATCGAATGAAATTAATAATTAATTTCTTAATTGGATATGCTCTTCTTAACAACCACGTCTCAAAGATGGTACAATAGTACCCACATAGTGCCAGATTCTTATCTGCTCGTCCTAATAATAACGTAGAAAAGAGTACACTATCTTCAACCCACGTTTATTATATCGAATGAAATTAATAATTAATTTCTTAATTAAATATGCTCTTGTTAACAACCACCTCCCAAAGATGGTACAATAAGACGTATATACTTGCATATATTCCATCAAATGTAGAGCAAAACTTACACCTATCTTATCTGCTTGTTCTTTTAATAAAGAAGAAAAGAGTCCACCAACTTCATTCGACGTTCATTGAATGGAATGAGTTTAATAACTTATATCTCAACTATACATGCTCTTGTAAACTAAAACATTTTAAAGATGGGACTAAGAGATACTGACACATGCAGTTTCTTTACCTAGTCTCCTTCATTCCATAAATAATGGCTAATTGGTACCTATATCTTTCATTAATACTTCAGTGCTGAGTAAGGCTTGGCGCGCATTTTACGATCCTATGCTCTTCTCTATAAAATTTACAAGTTCCATTATAATAAACTCCTGTTTTGTTAACTTGCAAGATAATTTAGCCTACCATGATCTATCAGAATTTATTTTAAAATTCTATGACCAAATTTGATTCTCAATCGGAGTGTATAGCCATCTTAAACCTATTTTTTCTGAATAATTGAAAAACAATTTCTCTTTCCTGAACTATAAACAGTTAGGTTGTTCCTTTTTTGGTTAACTTAGTCGCGATTTGATTGCCGAAAATTCTAATATGATTTGATATCTATATGATCATCATCTGATTATATTGGCTAAGGAATTTTAACTTATCAAGTCACTCCATTACCACTGTGGATATTACCTGACGCGAGATAAGTTCAGTCTTCTGTTCATGCATGTTGAACCATATTGTTAAAGACTAGAGACTGTTAGTCAAGTTCTGGGATTTCAAGATATGTTATTATTGTTATTATCAATAATTAATGATATTAAAATAAAATGGTTCGATATGGTCACTGTTCTATACAAATATTCATCGTTTTATTTATATATATGTTACTTCAACAAAAATAAGCAGCGACAAAAATGTAAAACCCGTCTTGTCTAATTCGGCGGTATTTTCTTTGAAGCATGCCTTCTTATTTATTATTTCTGGCCAAGGTGTGAAAAAGTATCTTTATGACACCACTTCGAGTTCAATTAAATTACTGTAAGTGCATAATAATCAATTAAAAATTATATAAAGGTTTATTTTTTGGATTTGTGATTTGTTTTATGCCTGCATTGGCGCCACTTCTATGGACAACAATTTTTTTTTTATAATTAAATGAAATATTATTGACAAACGTGATGTAACCGAAATTTTTAATCAAACATTTTACTACATTAAAATAAAAAATGTTTTGTATCAAACACAATGCTTAAAAATTTGAATAAAAACCATTAAAAAAATTTCACAGCTAATTAAAAAAGGTTATTTAGCTTACCAAAACATTACCGCCTTTATATTAGTTCCTAGTTTTAAATTCAAAAGTATTCTTCCATTCTTCAATTCTTCAGTTCAACTTCAATTTCGTTTGTGTCGCTCTATTGAAATACATAACTATGCCTTTGATTGATTCCAGCCTATACTTTCAATTTTTTGCCTTGACCCCAATAAAGGCTGTCAGTGTCAATTTGAAGCATTCCGCCAAACGTTTCCACCAAACATATCTAACGGCATCAAACCAGTTTTACAACAACCGTTGATGGACTTATAATTATTATCACCTTGTCTATTTTCATATAGCATTGTCGGGAACTATCCATTTATTGGGAACTATTATCTATAAAGTTGAAGATGGATTTTCAAAAATAGAATAACTTTTTTTAATCTAATTCGGCCAAGTTATGCATATAAGCAATATCTTGACTACTCATGTGCCGGTCTTAACACTATCCATAATGTCATCAGTTTTAGAGGTTAGAGTAGGTATACATTTCACACCCATATTATGAAAGTTAAAGTGATTATACGATTTTCAAATAATCGATAAGAGAATCTTTATCACAAATTGCACAAATCTTTCTATATGACGCATTCTTCTCTTTGATGTAGTAATATAAAATTGCAAATACTTTCCAAAATTTTTGCTCATCATTAACTTTTCACATATTTTTAATTGAAAGCTTCAATAGTTGCCTCGATTAAAATACAATATCTACCAATAAACAATTCCTTTTTAATCCATCAATTTTCAGATCTCACTAATTTTGTGTCAATCATATCGAAAATTTCTTAGTATACATTCCGCTTCAAAATCAATTTAAAAATACTGGTAACAAAACTTAGAGATGTTTCTAAAAGACATTAGCTCATATATTTATTTTCTTGCCGAAAGTGATGAGTCATATGATAAAAATAAACTATTGAAAAGCTAGTAAGGTTCGAATAGAAGTGAAAAGACAACAACAAAAAAATTAGTTAATTTATTCAAATTTGGCTGAGCATACAACGGTGTTTCGAATTTCTTTTCAATTAGTTTTTTGAACAGACTGTTTTATATTTTATCACCAAGTACTTCAATTAAAATTGATTCGTTGCCTTAACTTAATACCGCTCTTTTACTAAATTACTACAACATCTTCAGAAAGCAGTTATCAAGATTTATGGATAGGTATGTCTCTAAACTATGGATAGGTACACTTTTCTTAGTTTCGTCTATTTCTATTAAGCCTTCAAATTCAAGTTTTCAACTTCTTTGTAGTATACGAGAATATATCGTTGCAAAACTTGGCAATATAGTTAATACCAACCTCTAATTATTGTGCAACACTCGTTACTTAGTCAATAGTAAACCAACTTATTAATTTTAATACTCATTGAACTCCTGAAGAGAAAAAAACACTTTTTTGTTTACTGCAGATCATAAGGAGTCATTTGTTTCAACTCATATATTTCGTTTAGATTAAAAATGTATTGTACTTCATATGCTATCAGGTAAAAGTGAGGGCTTATATACCTGTAATAGCTGAACTCACACCCTCTTTAATTACACTTTCACAGTTGCATGATGAGTTGTTTATTCTTCATTCCTCTTTTTTTTTTTTATTTCTTCTTTGTCGTCCTTTTTTTGTAAAAATGTGAGGCATACTCATAACAAAAAGATATTATCTCTCGTCAAAAACTAATTATTTATATTCGAAAGTCTTATCAGTAAGATGGAATACCCATACTTTTCTTCCATAACAGCCTGACTGAATGACGTCATTATGGAGTAGCAACATCGCTGATAAACACATGTGAATGAAAATACTTTAAACGATGTTAATTTTAGTACTTTTTAAGACTCTTTTTTCCTCAACATATAGACCACAACTCCTTCCACATTTGTTGCATGCACATCATCACTTAATAAAATTTAATTTTTTTAGATCCAGCAAATGAGATGATGAATTTAAAGCTGATAATGGCGCGTCTGTTAATTTGCCATAAAATGTTCACTTGTTCAATGCGAATGTCACTTGAATAAAATTATTATAAGTCCCGCCATTGTGTTGCATTTCAAAAGTTTCCAATTTTATAATAAATCATTTAGTAAAACTTAAATCCCTTCTAATACGTCGACTTCTGGCATAACCGAAATCACCGCATATTGCACAGCAGGATATTGGCCTTAAATTGCCCCACAACTATTACAAAACATGAAAAACTGCGAAAAAAGCATATAAAACAATGTCAACTCTTACTGCGGCCCGCTCTTGCCGTCATCCGTGCTGGCTTCTTTCAATTTTTCTTTTACGCTTTCCATACAAAATATTTTTTATGATTTTCAATTATACCGCACCGATGTTTGCACATATGTCGTATCTCATCATATTATTTGTCAACGCATCCTTTTGTGTTGTTCTCCACACACAACACACACACACACACATATACACATACATATTGACAACAAATCTAAGCACTATGAAGCCCCGTGCGATGTTCGTTCCAATATTCTGGACCCTGAACTTACAACGCGATACATTAGGCAACAAAAACTTCAACAACAACATTTTCCCTATGTGGCAAGTATTTGAAGAGGGTTTGCACAATGCCTCATTGTTTTCCTCTATTTTTTGTTATTGGGACTTTGAGTAGCACCAGTTTCGAAGCGCTTAAAACCTGCTTTCTTCCCCGCTCACACACAATTCAATTAATTGTGACAAATAATTTATGAATGTATGTGCTGCCGGTTAAGCTTTTGCCAATGTCAATGCGAAAAATCCATGTAGAAAAAATCCTCGGAAAACATTTCTACAGTATAGAATATTACAATATCAGAAATGGAATAGAAATGAAAAATCCATGTATCAAAATAGATAAATGAAGGATATGACAAGCATTTCCAATTTAAAGGTGATATCGCAATATTTAGGGTTGTTCGCACTGGTGACATCTTCCTTTACTATTGTTGTAGTATTTAGTTGAGTGTTCGTTTATAAGGAAGTGTGTGCTAGCGTGAAACCCCTTGCTCACCCATTACAGTGCATAATGAGTACCATATGAGCTTATTATGTGTGTCAGCTCAGTCAGCTTCTCCGTGTATGTGTGCTAATGTCAATTGCTATTTTCTACAAATTTTGAAAATTTTGATACCCTCATATATGCTTGTTCTTGTTCTTGTTCTTGTTCTTGTTCTTTATAGCAGGTTCAGTGATTTTCAATATATGAAAATATTAAGCGACATCGCAGAAAATTTGACAGAAATTTACCTTAACTACGAATAATAATCTATTAATAATATGTTAAAAAATATCTTTGATCTATATATTTAATTAAATTTTAAAATTAACGCTATTATAATCATCAGAATGGGGAAAGATGTCTTCAAGCTAAAGTGATGACAGTCATATCAGCACACGCCTTTTCCACCTAACACCGCTATGATTGCGTAGAGTATGTGGAAGTACGGGTATAATAAGAGCCAAGAATACTCTCATAATTATAGTTTCAACAAACTTAAGCATGAATCAAGTCCGCAAAGTTGATGACTTAAACATAAATTAATTCCGCGTTGAGATCTAATTTAGGACTGTGAGTTAGGAACGATTTAAGTCTATCAAAATGTTTACAAAGATATAAAGATTTTAAAGGGTCTAAAAAGATTTCAGAATCGATCAAATATATTTAAAATTATTTATAAAATATTGACGCAAAAGATGTCCCCGAGTGTATGTGTTAACAGCACACGCCCGCCCCACTTAACCCTGTGAGTGAACTATTAGTTATGATTGCTGTAAGTGGAAGCACGAGTATATTAAGGGTGATTCAAACATGAATTAAGTCAAAAAATTATTTAACTTAAGTATTTATTAATTCAGAATTGACATTTAAGTTAGAATGATAAGATATTTCTTATCGATTAATAGAAGTTAATCCTGTTATGGGTGTCCACGCACAATGAGCGTCGGAGTTAAAAGTATCGGTTTTATGTTAATAGCAGTTGCGGTATGCAGAAATCGTTTTTTCCATGATTATGTTACATGGTATCCATTCTTCAACATTTGCAATTAAAGATAAGATCTGCCTTACTTTGTCAGGTATCTCCTGCCTTTTTTATTTCTGTTGCGTATAAAGTTTCTTTCGATTTGGTTCTATCTATCTAGATCTATAGGTATATATTTCAATCTTGTAGTTATCGACTACATCTAGGATCTATCTTACTTCGATTGATATCTCCTATCTTATTTTTTACTTTTGTGTGTTACATTTTTTTCGATGTGGTTTTATATAAATTCTTTGTAAATTTCTGTGTTGTAGCTGATGAATTGAATCTTTACGAAACGATATTCCATATACCAGTTAATATATATACACCCAAGGTATATGTATACATTTTGATGAGTATTTGATGGATTTTATTGAGAAAATGAAGTCTGTTATGGTGCTTGCAGCAATAGTATATGTTCTTAATTTGAAGGCAGTATAATTCTAATAATACGGCAATATAATCGATAAAATAATCTTTTTTATTATCTTTACCTCGTATATCAACAGAATAAGTATTTTGAAAGCAACTTAAAGTTTCTATGTCACTCACCTAAGCATTCTACGTTAATGGAAAAGCAAAACCAGCTCATTTTTCGCTTGAAGAAAATCTCTTTATGACATATTTTGATATTTATTTATTATCGTGTCACTGAGATTTTTGAACTGTAAGCTGCACCCTTTACACCCATAAAGCAGCTATGAGCAGACACAAATCTATTTTATGAGGGTGCGCCCGCTTTAGCAAGTTGTACTTTTTCAAGTGCATTTTCGAGCAAACGCCTGTCAACAAGTTCTCACACCGCCACTGCAAGTGCTTACGGTTTTAAAACTTATTTATTATATATACCATACATTAAACTACAAATTCTCAGGATGAAAAAAACTGAACCAATATGTAATAAAAAATGAAAAAAAGGATGATGATAATAAAAAACTTGAGGACTGACTGTGCAATAAAAAAATTATAACAAATTGCTGAAGCAGATAAAAGTGGATTTTCAATATTTATAAATTGTTCTATTATGGTGCACACAAAGCCAAACACAACATCCACAGCATCAACAGGGCGAGCAGGACGAGAAGGACGAACAGGACCAAATACAAAATTGTTTGAAGAACTTTATCAAATAATCGAAAGTAACTGAAGTGGCTGCTTTTGTGCAAATATTTGACCAGATGCGTCGAACTATAAAAGAGACAGCCTTAAACCAAGGCACAACAATACCAATATTAACAGGAGTCTCAGGAAACATAACTACACACCTATAATGAAATGTGTTGCCAAACATATAGACTAAGTAATATCTTTGAATGTGTGGAATTATATACATGCCCCTTAATACAAAAAAAAATGCGAAAACGATTGGGCTATAACCAAGTCGAACTATACGAATATGATTTTTTATGGATTCACTTAATTTTTTATGACATTCACCATGGATCAAAAGAGATTTTAGAAGTTTAAGACTATGAAATTACTGGCGTTCCCTTATTGCACCATACGCATGCATACGATTTCAACTAAATACTATCGGAAAGCCTTTGTCTGAAACTATTTCTTTTGTTGCAATCTTTTCGCTGTAGGAAAAATATGAGCTCAAAATATTCGCTCATCTATGAGATATTGGCTTATGTGGAAAATTTATGTTCCATAACTTTTTGAATTGATTTAAGGTGCAGCAAGGGGATAGCTAGCAATAATGGTCAACTATTGAATAATACGAGTATGAAAAGTGGGAAATGGAATATGGAGATGTTATTGTATAACAAAAATGTGAAATATGAACTTAGTTTTTTAACTATGATGTAAATATACAACTTACATAAATTTTATAATTATTACAAAATAATTAATTAATTTATATAAAATAATAAAATTTAATAATTACATATTAATTCAATAAATCACTTATAAACCACAAAAGTATTTCTTAATTACAATTTGTCTCCCCTTTAATAATAATTTACACTAATTTTACAATTATCACAACATTATTGATTAATTAATATTAAGTAACAAAATTTAATCATTATAAATTAATTCAATAAATCATTTATATATCATAAAAATAATTTTTTTTTTAAAAATTATATAAAACAAAAAAATAATCACTTTGTATATTTTTATTTATTATAATTGAATTTATATTCTTATTTTATATATTTAAATACATAAATTTTCTAATAATAATTTATGTTTTTAAATAATTATTATTTAAAAATGATTTATTTATAAAACAAAAAAAAATTGAAATTTATGATATATTTGTATGTCACAATAATTTTCAGTTGACACTATACTAGGTTAGATCAATAGACCTCTATATGTATATTAATATAAATATTTAATTAATTAATAAATATCTGTTAATTTAGACTCAAAAATTTTAAAATCTAGAAATCGGTAACGGTTTATAAATTTTATTAATTGATAAAATTAATTAATTATTATGTCGGTTAATTTAGTACTAAGTTAATATTGATTACACTGACTCTTTACTTCGTCACACGGGCTGACTTTAATTTTTATATATAGTTCAAAAATTATATACGGACAATTAACCCAACAGATGTTCTAAAGACCACTGATGTTTATTAATATAATATAGTAATATATATATTATATAACTATTATCCAAATAAATTGAACTTAAATTGATTAAATAAATATCTGTAAAATACTATTGATAAATACTAGTGATATTACTGCTTCAAAGACCAGGATTAAAAACCTGTTGAAATGCAGTAAGCACAGTAACAAATATAACTGGTAAGTAAGATTCCAACTAAGAAATTGATTCAACTTTAACGTGAAAATATCATGTACAAATTATCAGCAAAGAATTTGAAAAGCTACTTTCATCAATTAGATGAAGCTGAGAAGACCCCACGATCCCACTTTAGCAAGCGTATGAAGAAACGATCTCCAAGACATTGTTATTTCGCTATCTATAGTCCTGGACAAAGATGTAGAAAAAGATCCTACGCAAATCTCCTATAAGAATACACCACAATCGAAGCATCGACGATATAGCATATTGTAACAGTTTACTTACCTTAGTAGACCAGTAAGTACACAAACTCCAGGTTTGCTAAAGTCAAAATTGATTTTCATTTTACCCTCTCCAAACGGCCTTAGAACCTCTGTGATTCGTGTACAAGTCATTTATAATCGCCTTAATGAATTCTTCTATGCCATTATACAGTTCACACCACATTGGGGTTTGTGTCAACGTTACGAATGTACTTTTCCAAATGTTTTCTAAACATCTCGAGTGTTACTTTTTTCCATTTCATATTGTTATCTCCAAAAACCCACTAAGTAAAGACCTTGTGATGTTCGATTATTAAGATTGAGTCACGACATATCATTACAATCCTCGACTTTAGTGTCCTGAATACGATTGTTCTTATTACTAACAAGAGTTATGACTGTCTACACAAAAAATAATGTTCTTAAGGAATGAAATGTAGTAGCTTATATTAGTCTGGCTACTTTTTTGATTGCGTATATCTTTGCTTAAAAGAGGTTGGAAATACTAGAACTACCTTATCTGCCCATCTATGTTACCTTATAACTCACAAAAATATCTGCTAATGTTTTACTCTCACTTTTAAATCCATGAATGTAGATGATATCTTAAACATTTCTCACCATAGATGCAGACTTTCAGCTTTTCCTTGTTTCGTAAATAACATAAATTAAATTATAGTGTAGAAATGCAGTATTGATGTCATATAGTCTATAATTGATACTGGTAAGTTTTTACCAAGCAACGACCTTCTTTTGAAAATGATTCATTAAATACAATAATTTATCATTTCATTATTTGGTGTAAATAGTTGACCATTTTCAACCATTGGGACTTCGGTAGTCTGAGAGTTGTTAATTCGGTTTTTTAATTTACTAAATAACTAAATATAATAAGACAATATATTGTATTATAATATAACTAACACCCATGGGATGTGTTATAAATGTGTGCTGATTAATTCTTAGTAGAGTTCCTTAAATTACTCTATGGGTGTTTTTTTTCGCAACAACAGATTACGCCTGAGCTGGAGTTTATGTTTAGAACTAAAATATATTAAAAGATTGTATAAAATCATTTGTTTTAATTACCAGAAGTGTTAGAGTAAAGCATGTACAAGCTTTTCAGTTACATTAACAATTTTTTAAGGCTATATAAATCACTTTAGTCGAATGAATTTAAAGGTGTTCAATGCATGTTTTATACATGCTTTGTTTTTAATATTTATACTTTCTATATACTTTATTTGATTATCGCTTGCTAACATTCACAGTTGTTTAGCAATACATATCTTACCATGAATGTCAACAGCTTTAATGAATCGAAAATGGAGTACAATGGGGTACCCTTCATATATTAATAGTCATACTCCATTTTTTTTAAACTTCATTGGTCTACTATTTCTATATTGTTTTCTAAATATAGACTTCAAAGTATACTTAAGTTCTGATATATCTGTTACACAGTGAACTGTAATATTCTACATTACAAGCAGAAAATATAGATTATTACAACTATCTATTCGGGTACATAATTGAAAAGATAGATTCTGGTTTTTCATCACGAAATTTTTTTTTTGTCAACTATTGACTTTAATTTTTCCAAGTTTCGTATTAAATGTTGCTATCATAAATCCTCAGGTTCATATCAATTTATGCGAACGTTTGTATATATAAACCTAAATTCTCTTGCTTTATATTTGTTAATAAATAATTTCCAAAATATGGAAAGAAATATTCGACTCTTAGGCATTGTTATGCAGTATTTGCACGGACATAGATACTCACAAAATGGGGCTAAACCCCACAAACTTACGAACGCTTAAAGCACGCATATTTAGTGTCATAGGTAAAATATCTTTAACTTAACATGCTTTAAGCCCACAAAGGTTTAGTCATCCACAAGGTTCAGTTTGAAAGAAAATCTCATATCACACGTTCCCATTAATTACTCAAAGCCGAATTTGCTGGCAGTGCAAACGCCTCAGCTGGAGCCAATTCCTTTGCCTGCCTAATGAGCAACCAAATAAATTAGCAAAGTAGCTAAAATACCTAATGGCAATTAGGAAAATTGGTTTATATTTATATTCACAAATTCGTTTTTCCTACACTACGCTTTTTTTCTTGGCTCCCTTTGTCTGAGCTCACCTTTCACCCTCGAACAAGAAACTTATGAGCGGCGTATGAGTGTTTATGATAAAGGATTTTTCCTTTTGTTGATAATTTTTGGTTAAGGTTTTCCTTTTTTTTGCGATTTCAGTTAAGGTTTATGTTCATTTAGTTTTCTGCTTATTGCTTTTATTATGCTTTATCACATTTTATATTCTACGCATCATTAATGTTAATTAACTAAATAAAACAGGCATAAAATTAAGTTTATCGGAAATAAAATTATATACCAAATTTCATTGAATTATGCATTCCTGTAGACGTTCTATATATTTTTCCATACCATATACCACTATAACTAAGATGGTTATGTTATATATAATTAGCTTCAAGTTTTTTAGAATTTCATAAGAATCCGTAACCTCTTGGAAAACCTTATATGATTTTCGCAGACTGCTAGATAATCCTTATAATAATAATTATGATGTATATTATGACTATATCATTACTATTATGAGTATATTATGATTATCTCTCGTATTATGAATTTCTGCTTCGAAACTAAAATAATGGTCAAAATAGTTAGATAGTCAACTGGCACAACACACATGTATAGCACATCTCAACTTCCCGACTGACTTCAGACTACGAAAATGTCAGCCGCGGATACGAGTTACAAAGTCCACTTGATCAGTTCAATTTTTGATTATATTTTGCATTAAATGTGGCTAATTGTGGTGGCCATTTAACCAGAAATGAGATACATCACTTAACACAATTTTCCGATCATCTTCAGCCAGTTTGAAATTAGCTCAATGTGTTAAAACGATGGTTTTTTGGCTTCAATTCTTGCATGAGCTGTATTTTATATAAGCCAAGATTTTTACACAAAATTTTTCACGGATTCGAAGGACAAAGATCAACAAATTGAGAATGGTGACGATTCAAGACTTCGGCGTCTTCTTCAAAACTTCGTGCTACAGCAGCAACATTCCTTTCGGTACGCACTTTTCTTTGTCTTGTTGATGATTTTGAACTGAGAAGAGTAAAATTATTGCGAAAATGATCAATAACAGCACGAAGCGCTTGATCCCAAGTCCGATTTTGTTGACCGTAAAATGGACGAAGTGCTCTGTGAGTTTCGCGAACAGATTAATTTTTTTCAAAGTAAATTTCCATAACTTGGAAGCGTTATTCTAGCGTTAATGATCAAAAATGATTTGAAAAAGTGAAAAATTAAACCTTACTGAACAGAAATGTCTACACGGTTTAACATTTTCAGCTGTCAAACCCTGGTTATCGATATCGATAGTTCTCATTTATCAGTTATTGTGAAGTCCACAAGTTTTTGAATTTTTATATTTGAAATAGGCTTTAGTGAACGTCTCTCATAAAAAATATGATAGACAAGGAAAGTCTATGTAGCAAAAGGCTTGCACTAGAGAGCTTACATATCCAGAAAAATATCTGAAAAACAATGAAGAAAGAAAGGACTTTGAAAATGTAAGCGCAAACTATCTGCTCTAGTTGCACCAAGAACCAACCCGCTAATCCCTCTTTTATTGCGGTTTAATTTTTAATTTTTTATTGTTAATCATTATGTTTTTATTTTATTGTTTATTTATTATTAACTGCTAAGCACTTCGTGTCTGAATTTTTCATACACTTGCTCACTGAAACCAATTTCAAGTATATAGATACTATCTTTCTGGTAACTCTATCAGCACATTTTTAATCTGTATATATATTTTTGTACAATTTCATGACTTTCATAACAATCTAACGTTATTAATAACTTCCTTACTTAGTTGAAATAATCAGACATAAAATCACATAAATAAAATCAAAATCCTATAAATTTTTAAATATAATTTTAAGCTAATTTACATATCTAAAATGTATATGTTCTATTCAAAAATTTATTCTCAAGTCTTCATGTATAAAATCGTATTTTAAGCTTATTTTTCATTCCTGAAGTTTATATACAATCGAAATATTATTTTTCTCTTTAAAGGAAAACTTTCTCCACCTTTATTTTAGTAAGAATGCATTATCTTAAAAGCCATAAATCTATTGAAAAATTTATATGAAAATTTTCAAAATGGCTGGAAAACTTTTGAAATTACCAACCACAACCTAGAAGTAAACACACCGAAACCCCGAAAACACCGAAAACACCGAGCATACCAGAATACGGCAGCAAACAAAAAGTGAAGGAGCGAACAGAAATCTGACTGACTAACACCAACAAAAACACACGTTTTTCCAAAATCTAAAATCAAAAATTTCTTATAAAAACAAAAAGGATATAAAAATGCAAAGTTGCAACCAACCTGAGCGCATCAGGGTAACCCTTGCAAGCAACGGAAATAAAAATTTTTATGGAAAATGGAGGAAAACAAAAAGCAACATATAACAAATAAAACGAAATGGAAGGGGGGCAGGGGGGGGGGGGGGGGGTGGCAAAAATTGCATTTGATTTATTATCTACTAATTTTTTCGTCTTTTTCACTTTGCGCAAAACTGCTCGCACTCCCTCGCCTCTGCGTTTCCTCGCCCCTATGCTCCTATGCTCCTTCAGTCGTTCAGTTCTTCAGTTCTTCAGTCCTTCACTCCTTGCTCACACTCCACTCAAGCTTAACGTTGAAACTAAAATTCCATAAATTAAACGCCGTGCGAAATAAAACTTTGCTTCATAGTATAAATCACAGATCTTTTTACATAAATTTATGCTTGCCATTTGCTACAATATTTTCCTTATTTTTCCTTAGTTTTATTTTTTTTTTTCAACTTATTTTCCCCCTTTTTTACATTGTTTTTATTGGGTACGCTTGGCTTTCCTTGAGCGCTCCATGCAATCGAAACAATGTTGCCGAGGACCGAAGTTGGAAAAAAGTATGCAAAAATAAAGGAAAAAATATTAAAAAGTAGCAGAAGAAATTATTACAAATACGCAAGTTGCTTTTTCGGTTCTGGGCGCAAAGTTGTTGGCGGTGTGGGACCTAACAGCAAGGACGCACTATTATTCGTTCATATCCTAGCATTCACTTCGAATTTCTTACGTTCATCACTACGAACAGAGTTTCCCACTTCCTCTGTATGCGTGCGAACGGGGGTGTGCATGTGTCTATTTACGCGCTCACAATTTTACCAAAAATATGAAAACTACCTTATAAACTTAATTCCTAGTAGAACTAACTCAACTCTATTTCTCGTTATTTTTGTTTGTTCGGGGAACATATGTGGCTTGTATTGGGTTACTTACAAGGCTGAATATATTGTGGGGCTGCTACAGTTGCTTTCTTCGTATGGCGTAAAGTGCACGGAGCTGTGAACCATGCACATGTGAAAAATTTTTTAAGTGCATCATATTATTTTGCATCATATTTAAAAGTGGAGCAAATCCAATATGAAAGCCAAAAAAAAATACTTGATATAACATCGGATCTCTGTAAAAATATATATACATTAGAATATTACTTAAATGCATGTACCAGCTGATATTTAGTCGACTATTACCGACGTGAATTGTCCTTAATTGCTTCAACAGCTAACCTGATCAATTGTTTGATGTCGCCAGTTTGTAGTAATGAGTACCTTTATATAGTTTATCACCTAACCCTTCCACCGAAGATGCATGCGTTCTCTACTGTATTTTCCACCAATAGGATACCATTTATTTTAGACTATTAAGATAGTTAAAAATATGTTATGATATGTTCAAGATATGTTAAAAAATATGATAATTGAACTAAGATAGTATAAGTATGATCTCAAAATTAGAGTCCATTAAATCAGTCATCACTATGTTCACTTCCATTTCATATATAATCTGCTGTTCTTAGACAACTCAATAAATTCGAGCAGTTCTTTAGTCAGCACGTAATCTGCAGCTTTCTGGGCTTTAGCAAAACTGCAGTTCGTAAAGGACTAACAGAGCACTGTGTCTTCAACTATGACGTTTTTCGACAAGTGGATAGTGCAAGAGTTGCGAATAAAATGACGATTTAGTATAAATACATCAGTCATCGTGTTACTATTGTACTGTTGCTCCAATAGTGATGTAATTTGCAAGTAGTTTTCGCAGATGTCATGACGTTGAAGAAGCAATAAAGTAGAGTTATCGGACCTGCTTAGCTTTATAAGTCGCAGTCAGAGTTTTTGAACATCGTAATTAGTTTGATCATTCATTGTTGATTGCATGTTGTCTGTCTGTCTGTAAGTCTATTTACTTGCCTGTAAATCTCTCAGCCAGTTTGTTCTATCTGTTTGGCTGTGTGTCTCCAATAATTATAGTATATTTTTGCTGTAATATTTTTTTGCTATTTCACTAACAATAGATATAGATATAGAAAAATATTAGGTCTGTAATATATAATTAAAAGATATCTAATAAAATTTTAACACAAAATTTGATATTTTGTGTTACAGTTCGACACATATGATAAGATTATATATGTGCATATATATAATATTTTCCTATTTGAAATCCTTTTTCCTCTATATATATTTTAATACATTACTTAAAGTTTTATTTATTTTGAACTGTTTTTTCTTTTTGTAATGCAAAAAGTTGTGCAGCACTTATTCACAGTCAAAAACTTTTACTTTACCGAAAAACTTTTGACCTTCATGGCACCCAAACCATCTCTGCATCCGCTTCCTGCATGCAGGTTGCACTCCGAGCATATGAAAAAAATGGAAAAAAATTGAAGATATAAAGTTTTTCATATGCGTTTACTTTAATGTTATAGTTGCTGTTCTTGTTATTGTTGCTGTTCTTGTTGTTGTTGTTGTTGTTGGCATTGTTAGCAATGTTGGTGCCGTTCATGTTGCTGATGTTTCACTATGTTGCTGCTACATATTGGAGTGGTACGGAGTGGAGTGGGTATCGCATGCGAGCGCTTAAAATGCTTTTGTACCCGAAGTGCACGTGTGCGCATTGTGTGAAGCATGACGATGATGTTGCAAAGTTGCAGCTTTTAGTTGAATGAGTTTCATAATATGATTCCAGCTAAAAGTTATCCTTGCAGTAAAAACTCAGCAATATGCTTTCGCGTTAGTGTATAATTTATTTCTGAAAGTGCAGATATTTGAAATCAGTTGTATGAAATTAGAAAGTTTCGTTGCTCCCCAAAGTTATCATAATAAATTTCCCATGTACTTTATGTAGAAGTTCAAGTATAGAGAGTATTATCCCTCAACATATATTATAATAGTATCACAAAAATCATCCTTCGTGATTATTTCTATTACTAATACATGATTACTATTCAAATTAGATATTATGCGGGCATAGTACTGGAAACCCGTTAAATATCATGCAGCCTTAATCTAACAAAACGCTAAGTAATTCAAATACTAAAATATGACCTAATAAAGGTCACAATAACCTACTAATAAACTACTCTTTAGCAAAATGTCCGAATGTGAAATTATAAAGGAAAAGAGTGAATCTATAAATCTAAACTTCATAAAACTAAAATTTTTTTGCGGGACTTTTTTTTGCGACTTTTTAGACTACATCTATTTTAGATACATGGAATTTCCACTACTATATTGTCTGAGGTTTGGCCTGATCAGGGAGACCTGATGCAATCCAAATAACTAAATTGGTTTAAAACTAATTAAGATTTTTGCATAATTAAGATTTTACTTACCAGTCTACACATAGAATTTGAAGTGTTCTCTAAGAATTGGGGTGTTTAGAGTAAGCTGATGCAATTCAAACAACTCTTTCAAATCAGAAACAAACATATTTATGGGTCACACAGTTCAAGTAGATCTGAATATAGATTATTTATTTGTTTCTTCATAAAACATGGTTTTAACAACTATCAGTTTTCAAAGATCATTCTAAAGGATGCCTGCAGATTTTGTGCTTATGCGCAAAAAAATGAGTTCCGAAATTTTCATACCCAATATCTCCAATTTCAACAAATAGGAACTAAGAGTAGAAACTAGTATATTATTTTTTAACAATAGTTTCAGTTTCCACAATCGGGCTTAACCTTGACAAATAAGGAAGATGGGTCCTTATATGTATATATAAAGTCGATTTTTCAGAAAGAAAAAAAGAAAATAAGACTATGGACATTTTTTAGCCACTTGTTTCGGAATTTATAGAATAATGGAGCAATAATTTCACTACTTAACCATTATCAACAGTCAGTCGTCATCAATTATGTCAATATCATTTAAAAGATATTAAATATAATTATATCTCAATAAACACAAATAAACGCGAAAATTATGGAAAGTAAATTTTTAATTACCTTTGGAATCAATATAAATAAATTGTGAGAAGAGAATGATATATAAAAATAATCCAACGAATATAAAAACATCGAAGGGAATTCATTCATATTCAGTGTATTGAGTTCAATTGTCGCACATGTGCCAGATCGAGAAATGCGTGCATGGACTTAAGTATCTTTTAATCTATGGAATGCCATTCACAAACGTGCTAGTTACATGAGAATTTTTTTACTTTCAATGTGCAGATTCAAATACTTGCAGTAGCTACAGTAAAGACACTGACTTGTCTAGTACTTTCAGTTTAATGTGGAATGATTTGTGATCCATAAGTTGCTATTGCCTCAGTTTTCGATCTGGGAAATGTGTTTATGATATAAACTGCAAATATGGCTTAATTGGCGCTGGCGTATTGCTTTGACTTATTTATATGCAATTTTTAGTGAAATATAATACAAGTGAGTGACAATAAATAACTTCATTTATAACAACGTTTCGCAAAACTCAATACAAACACAAGGAATCGAAGTAGCATGTCGTCTACGATTATGAATAGCAGTTCACTGGAAAAGAAAATATGGCAGGCGAAAGAGTTTCTGATGAACCTCAATAGATTGCTAAGCAAGCAGTTTATAATTTATTATTCTTTTTTTTTTCATTTAAAAATAATTCAAAGAATTACTTAATTTATAAGACAAGACAGATATTACGATTTTATTTTGTTATTACACATTAATTACTATCTATCAACAGGAGATATTCAGCGAATGGGATCAGTACGTTAACAGAAATAGCAACACCCATCGGTATAGCACTTGTATATGATACCTAAATGGTGCTTCAGATGTTAGTTTTACTTAGAAAAAATACTAGATATAGTGTAATTAAGTATAATATATGGTAGTCTGTAAAAAATCAATTTTTATATTTATGAAAATTAATATGCCTTATTCTTGGTTACTTTCCTATTACTAGGTTATAAGCTTTATCATCTGTAAAGCATATAATAAGCAATTACAACCATTACGTCCTCTGGTTTCATTGGAATTAAGTAAAAAATCTATTTTTATATATATAAAAATTAAAGTGCCTTATTCTTGCTTACTTCCCTATTACTGGGCTATAAGCATTAGCATCTGTAAAGCAGAAACTAACCAATTACACCCATTACTTCGTCTGGTTTCATTGAAATTAACTAGTAAGTACATCACTGTTGCATTTACATGCTGGCGTAACCTGTTCACCCATCTTGGCTTTTTCATCTTGACTTTGTTGTAGGAGTCTTATAAGTCACTGTGTATTGTTATATCAGAGATAATCCAAGCAATGGTCAAAATTTTTCTAAGAGCTGCAGACTAAAATCTTTGTTTTTTACTTTGCTACAATCTTTCCATAAACTTAAACCATATATCTAAATTGCCTTTAAAATAGTTTTATAAATTCCATTGAAAAAGCTGAGGTTAGATTTATGTTCAATGGTATCCACATTGCCTTTAAAATTGTTTTATAAATTCCTTTAAAAGACTGAGGTGAGATGTATATCCGAGTTGCAAATACTTTTCATTCATTTTGATATTTGAATATTATTTTCTTGATTTGATTTGGATTTCCCAAGTTAAGCACCATAACGTTTTCTAAAGAACTTTCTGTAAGAACAAATAGTCCACTTAAAATAATCGCTGAATAGTTCTATCTGTTCAGTATGTAGCTAATGTGAACGAATTTTCGTCTTTTATGCCATCGTTCCCATTAATAAAATGAATTTTTCAGTGAGAACTATTTAAAAAGTTTCCACCTTTGAAACATCTTACGCCGTTTATCGAGAATAATTCTGAAAATTATGGCTTCTAATTGGTTCAATGTCGCGGGTTGTCTGAGCAGACCAGAGGAAATTTAAAATCATACGATTGTGGAGACCGATCCACAGCATCATCACATGACATTCGCGCTCAACGCATATATTCTGGAATAAAATAATTTTTTTTTTTTTGTTTTTTTTTACCGCTAGAAAGAGTGAAATGACTACGCATTGACCAAAATCCGACCACTATTCCCGGAAAATCACAACCCCTTATTCTTAGAGATCTTGTCTTACCCCGGGACTACGTTAATATTAGTAGGATGCCTGTTAGTTATTTAAGACTTCCATCAGTGTGATCTGTGTTCAGGCCTGCTTGGTGCGGCACATCATCTTGCTCGAGCTGTGTTCTGTCAAGATCTACTTTTTTCAACTTAAGGATGTTTTCAGCAAACATTACTATGGAATAACGTTGTTTTATTGTGTATGGTGTTAAAATTAAAACAGTTCCATATTAATGTTTTTTTATTGGTGAGGTGTCTTTAAAAATCTGGAATAACCGTTCTATGAACTTATAAATCACGAAAACGTCTATTTATTGATATTGATATAACATAGCGACACCAACTGAATATAAATCAGCTGTTAATTGATAACTGTCGTTGTAGAAAATGTGTTATCAACATGGAAACCAAATATACACCATTTATGACAAATATATGATACCTTGGTATGGGTGCTTCTCAAATCGATTGAATAATAATTTCATGATTTATTATTTTATTCAATTTGAACAATTAAAAAATTATTAATGATTTAAGCCATTAAACCTATAACATTTATGGTAAAGTTAGGACCCGCTCGACTATTTTCATACTTTCAACTTTACGACGGAATTTCTTTAGTATATAGAAACTATTCCATATAATTTTATTATAAATCTAAAGTATTTGAAAAATTGAATATTTAAACCTCATGATGTATCCAATGCCTGACTTAATTCTTTAATAAGTATTGTTAAGCATGCTTTTATGTATCTCTCGTAAACCATTCGCAGGACAACTATATGTGAAGAGGTCTTTCATTCTCTGTTCCTTCCAAAGGATGCAAGTATGAATTAAATACATAATAACTGAATCACAGTAGGTCAGCTAGTTACATTCAAAACATAAAAATATGCTTTTTTGTACTTATATATATATATATTATTATATGTAAAATTTGCATATGGAGAGCTAACTTTCAAAATTAATAAAATACATTAACAAATTTTTTTGTTTAAAAAAAAAATGTGGTAACAAAATCCTTAGTATTGGAAAAGAATAGAATCTTCATGCCGTCTTCAGGAAAGTTCAAAGTTTAACGTTTCGACATTTTTGACACATCACAGCACGTTTCTTCGTCTATGGATCATGGATCCCAGACTCTGTCCAACGTAATTTAAATAAATTTTAATCGATATATGAATAAAACTATTTTACTATCATATTTTTTACATTGGTTTTTATAGAAGCTACTCATTTGAGGAGATAAAGAGAACTGTAAATTTCGTACTAAGTCGGACTGAGATTCGTCCGATGATAGGTATTATATGTGGCAGTGGTTTGGGATCTTTAGCTGATAGCATTACAGAGCAAGAAATAATCAGATATGATGAAATACCATATTTTCCAGTATCAACTGTGCCAGGACATGCAGGTCAGTTTGTTTTTGGAAAAATTGGAATAACATTTGTTGTGGCTATGCAAGGACGTTTTCATCATTATGAAGGATATACCTTGTTGAAGTGCACAATGCCTGTACGTATAATGCATTTAATTGGTGTAAGATATTTATTCGCAACAAATGCTGCAGGTGGTGTTAATCCAGAATTTAATTTGGGTGATATAATGTTCATACGTGACCATATAAATTTCATGGGACTACCTGGTAATAATCCATTGAATGGTCCTAATTTACCGCAACTTGGACCACGTTTTCTATCAATGACTAATGCTTACGATAAAGGAATGAGAGATTTAGCCAGAAAAGTCGGTATAGAAATGGGAATTGAAGAAATTATGCGTGAAGGTGTCTATGCTTGCTTAGGTGGACCAACATATGAATCAATTGCTGAGCTCATAATGCTGCATACTATGGGAGTTGATGCAGTAGGCATGTCCACTGCACATGAAATAATCATAGCTAGACACTGTGGCATGACAGTTTTTGCATTAAGTCTTATCACCAACAAATGTGCACTGGATTACGAAGATAGAGAACCCGCAAACCATGAAGAAGTCATTAAAATTGCCAAAAGTCGGGAAACAACTTGTTGCGAATTTATAGCACGACTCGTCAACGAAGTACAACTTATAGAAACTAAAATCGCTGAAGAAGCAGCAGCTGAAGAGGCAAAAAAAGAAGCGGAAGCCGAAAAAATAAAACAGGAAGAGGAAGCAGAAAAGAAAAAAGAAGAGCAGAAAAACGAAAAAAATAAAAAGAGAACATTTAAGAAAAAATAAAAACAAAGAAAGACACATAGTTGGAAATTAGTAAAACATGGAGGGATTAAATATTATTCAGAAAAACTCCATGTCAATTTAAATAAAAATTGAGTATAATAGCCCTAAATAATACCTTCTCAGTCTCTCATTTAGCTTTTTTTTAATCTTTTCATTTTGCTGTCATTATTATTATTTATTTCAATTATTATTATTCTTCATTACCTCCAACGCTATTTAAATGAAAATCTCAATACTAAGAACAGGAAACTGATATATAACCAAATAATTCGTCCGTCACTT
Organism: Teleopsis dalmanni; assembly: GCF_002237135.1. NCBI lineage: Eukaryota > Metazoa > Arthropoda > Insecta > Diptera > Diopsidae > Teleopsis > Teleopsis dalmanni. Next base: position 20,620,769 of record NC_051848.1, read on the forward strand.
CTATATGGTTGTGTAGCATTTAGCAAAGCTTCAAACACTACTATTCACCAGTTAAAAATTGCACAAAGCCAGGCTCTGAGAAGACTTTTCAAAGTTCCATGGTACAATAGGACGAACGACATCCTCAGGGACATCAAGATTGATCCCATCAAAAGATACATAAAGGATTAATTCAAATATTAGATAATATAAAAAGTCTCCAAAAAGTATATTTTTGAACGAAAATTTTCTTTCATAGGAAATCAAATTCAATCTAATAGAAATTAGCTATTATTATTTATGACTTCTTACCATTTTTCGGATACCTTCATAATTCCATCGGTTGAGAATTTCTGTGGCTTATCCGCGAAAAACTTGATCAAGTGATTTTTAACGGCTGTTCAGTCGGGGAATTTTTCAACATTTAAAGAGACTCACAGAAATCGAAACAAAACAATATGTCCCAACCGAATTCCGTCAATTTATTGGCCAATTCTAGCCGCTTTTCCTTGCTTGTTCTTTTCAAGCGGTCGAGTTGTAAATAGTCTTAGCTTAGCCTGCTTGCCTCAAATATTTCCAAACTCTCATATGGTTAATTTGTGTGCCTTCACTATCTCCTGTTCATGTACTTTTTTCGTTACAAGAAACGACGAATACTTTTTATGTTGCCCAATAGATGAATTCTGGTACAATTGGATATTTTTCGTGAGATGTGTAGATTCTTTGATATTGAATGAAAAATGCGAATCAACAGATTTTTCCAAAAATCACTAATATTGCAAAATTGGCAATATCCAAAAAAGTCATATGATCTGTCGAAGAATTTACGTGAATGATGAAGTTTCTTTTGAATTTGGAAATTTACTCACTATTATCGTTTTTAATTGAAATAGATTTATTGTCATATGACAAAAAATTGTTGATTATTAAAATTTAATAAAATGTAAAAGGAGCTAATTTAGTACAAAGACACATTGTAATAGCTATTCAAAATCGGTATGCTTAAGCATACATACATATTTTAATTCCTAGTCACTAGATCATTAGCTCAGCGCTATTTTTTGACTGCGGGGACAAGTCTTGCTCGTCGAAAGTACATGCCTTTCTATATACATATATGGGTTTATGTGGGTATTACCAACAGCTTCTATCCTGGTGGTATCTACGAATCGTTTTATTTAATGACAATTAAATTTGAAAAGCTGGACATATAAAAAGCATAAAGAAGACATTTCTAACCTAATACACATATGAATGAAAAAAAAATAGTTGCAAAATAATTATAAATACATTATATTTAATTTTTAATAAAAAAAAAAGTCCACTGTGAAAATATATATAGTAAAAAAATATGTAATAATTGTTGAACATTTCTCATTTCTGTAGTTTTGTGTAATCTGTTATAAACTTTAGTTTCTATAGAAGATACAATACCTGACTTAATATATATTACGTTACACAGGACTCTAACAATAATATATATGATCAAAATCGTCAGTTTTACTTGAAGTCCCACCTTTATGATTCGAGTTGACGTATATTTTGGCACAGATGAATATCAAATTCGTCTCGTTTATTTATGAAAATTTCCCATTTATTGTAAATTTACTAAAACACTAATTTATTTCTTATGATATACTAAGTTTTTTTTTTATTTAAATTTTATTTACTATTTGCAAATAAATGATATTGTGACGCCACAATTGCGATAACGAATCACAGATACATAATTAAATTACAGCGTTTGAATTTCTGTAATTAGTCACGATTTTGAAGACCGTACGAACGCCCCTCAATACACAGAGTTGCATTTTAACTAAGATCTCTATTCAAGTTATGCTCACCTAAAGATTTAGTAGCAAATATGATCAAAAAGTTTAAATTTAGTTTTGAAAATGTTTGTAATTATGACGTATTATATGATTAATAAATATTTTAAAGCAAATTAAGAAAAAAAATCCATTTCATAAAGTATCTGATATAAATTGCATATTTTTCATTCTAAATTAGGCACACTCCAGATGTACTACTTAACTTCAAGCTTTACAAATATATTTTCTGTAGTATTCCTAGTAGTATTCACTTAAAATTGCAGCTGATGTACTTTTGAAAAGATGTGCATATCATATTATTGATCTTCATTAGGCAAATGTTTAATACTTCCATAGCTTTTCAAGCAATTTTCAAATCTCATACCATATTTATATATAAATCTATAACCCACTGTTCCCATACTTGAAACTATCATTTTTATGTGTCATGTATCATTTCTTGTAGTTCTTGTCTTCTTTGGTCAGGTTTATGGTAACAAAAATTAAAATAATAATGATAAAAAATAGTTCTTTAAAATAAATAAATAAATAAATAAATTTATTGCTAATGATATTTCAACAAAAATAAATGTTTTTTGTGTGGATTAGAAAAAATCGGTTCACAATATCTTTCTCCAATTTATTCATAAACCACGACTTTATAACGAATATGTAACCTAGTACTAATATAACACTCCATGAATACAATGATGAGCACTTTATATTAAAATGAAAGTTTTTATTGGACTTAACCCAATATATATGCTTACTCACAATACTTCTAATATAAAATATCGAGTGTCACACTTATATGATATATAGTTCAAAGTCAAACATATTAATAAAAATTCTTATGTTCAAGATCAGAGGGTAGCGCAGTTGAACTACAATTAATTTTAAATCATAATTAATTTTAACTGATCTAACCGGTAATTCGTCAGCAATCGAGGCTTTACATACTCTTTTCAATTCAAAAGTCGTTCTATTCCATATTATAAGATAAGTATGCACAACAATATATCCATTGTCTGAATGACAGAACATTGTGTCTACCATTGAAACTGTACAGGAAAAACACTTGCAATAGGAAAACCGTGAGCTTTATACAAAACAGTAGTAACAGTGTTATAATATGCTAAGTTCCCTGAGATAATATCAAAACGAGACCACTTACACCAAACTCAAAAAATCGCATAATCTATTATTCTATCTCGAGCAGAGACTTTAAATAGAAATGAAGGAATCCTAAACACTTGAAGGCTGTTCCGTTGAAAACGTGTGAGTGTCGGTTCGAAAATTATTCTCACAAGTTCAGTATCTCAAGTTCATTCATCTAAGTCTAACACATTATTTTACTCGGTATTATTCAAAAACCTAAATATTGTCATTTTTAAGTTAGAGGATTATCTGCAACAATTTGTCTGTGGTTTATCATCAAAAACTTGGTCAAGTAAATCTCAGTGTAGTCTTACTGTCTTACTGTCTCTACCGATAGCTCCTGTGTCGGTCTAAATCCACCAATTGCAAAATTTCCTTGGGTTTTTCAGTGACAAAAATCAGCTAATACTTTTTATATTACCAAATATTATTATCATATGTTTAATATATATTTATCATTGATTAATTTTTTATATGTAGATTTTATTGTATACACAAACTTTTATCGAAATTGTTTCTTAGTTACATATATTCCGAATAGTAGGGGATATGGCACTGCGACCGTCGGGTTCCCTTCTGGGTTAAGTGTAGGTCTCTAAGCCCTGCTGCATTAATAAAAATTAGTATAGAACCTACTTTACTTTATTGCCTCTTCCGATCGTACATGTTACCCAAGCATTATTTCATTAGATAAAAATGTGATTATACGTTGTCTCGGAAGAAGTGGTGTTCAATAAAAATAACTTCTTTGACATCTCTATCGATATACATTCCTTAATCCAATATTAATTTAGAAAAGTGCGATTACAAAATATTATTGAACATGTTAACATGTCAAATTCTGGACAATATATCACTAAAAGCAATAACAATAACACTTGTTAATAATATACACGACATGATATTTCCATTGCTGTGCCTTTACTTTCCAGTAGTTCCAACACACCTATTAGTGCAAATTACATATTTTAAGATTTAACAAATAATTGAGTTGAGAAAAAAATTGAATTGTAAACATATCTGAATGTCAGTAAAGTTTTCATTTTGAGTTGAGTTGAGTCGACTGGAGTCGAGTCGAGTCGAGGCGAGTAAGCGCCAATAAGAAACAACTTAATTATTTTGTGCAATGGGTGTCACGAGGAGGTGTGCCGAGTGTACACCATCTGACAAACAGACAAAACATAATCAACAACGGAAACACAACAACAAAATGTTTAACTTAAGTTATAACACCAACCTAAAGCGCGCTACAAACAATATAATATCAATAGCAGCAACAACAACAACAACATCTAAAATAACTAACAACAATAACAACAACATCTAAAATAACTAACAACAATAACAACTCTTCAGAAATAGTAGAAGGTTTTTTTCTGTAAAAAAAAACACAATCGAAAATTAAAGAAAAAAGTCTAATTTGATAAACGTGGACAACAACAACAACAACAACAACAATATTCAGATTTTGTTATACACTTTGAATATTGACTGTGAAAACCGAGAACCAAAAACAACAATACAAGTTAGGCAAAATCCAAAAGGTGTGGATAAGGTCTTTGAAAAGTTGACTGTACTTGCGAAAATTGACTAATTGTCAGTGAATAAAACTATGAAAGATTATAAAAGATTATTTATTAAAAATAAATAAATAATTTTTTTTGAATTATGTTTAGACGATTCTTTCTCTCACAACATAACATAATAGTTCATTATCCATATGCATTATTAGATATCATACACAGATGCTCCAACTGTCAAAAGCCACTATTAACGAAAAGCCGTTAGGGTCACATGAGCATATTGGGCCTTTAGCATATATAACTTATCAAGACACTTTTACCAATCTCCTGTTGGTATTGTTAAAAAAAACAAAAATACTTTAAGGTCCATTCCGAAAATCGACTCTAATAACAGTTTCGTGATTTAAAGAAAACATTGGTTATTGTACAGAAACAGGAGTAATTTAAAGGCAATAACATAAATTTAGAAAATTAACCAAAGATTTTAAAAGTTATATATTAGTTTTATCTTATTTTCTGATTAGAATTTTTTTTTGTTGTCTATTTAAGAATCCTTTATTCATTCCACCTATATCACTGTATCCAGTCCAATTACCATTCCAAACAATATTAGCTTATTTGACAACCAATTCATTACTTCAAAATATATAGACCACAAATAATATTTCAACTTCGCACTCATTTAGGTTTATTGGTATTAGTTTATCTGCATAGTAGTGAACCTAGTATACTCATTTTAGACGAAATCCATTATAAATATTTTTGCCCACCACGGTTAAAATGAGGTTCTTTTAAATAGTACAACTTACTTTAAAACGCAGTTTATTATGGTCTTTTAAGAGCAAGACCAATTCATTTTTCAACAATATATGCTGAAGGATAGTCTTACCAGATTTCAAATTAACTTGGTTTTCTAAAATAATAAAAAGAATGAATCACAAATGAATGATGGTCTTGGTAAATGTTTCCCAACTGAAAACGTGCTGTAAGCCGGATATATTCAATGTGTTTTATAAAGATCGGTTCCTATACTTTTTGCCCTACGTAGCACTATCTAATCTCAGAATAATCTCTAGCCGCATGGAGAGGTACACAGATCCTAGATCAATCATCGAATAATCACGAATATTTTGAAGAACACATAAATAAGTCAGTGAGAAGGATGGAATTCCGCTAAAACCCGCCAGCTATCAAAGAGTAAAAGTGCCCAGATGCACTAACTCGAAAAAAACTGAACATGAAGATGAATATGAACTTTCTTAAAACTATTGCTTTAGTCAACAAATTTTATCTATATATCTTATAAAGACTAAATGAACAATGTTAAGCAGTACACTAATTTTTAAATTAGTTTTAAATTTAGTTTATTGTTATCGATATTTCGACTGTAATCTATAGTCGTCTTTAAGATACTGATTTTAATAATGACATGATATAGCAACATATTAAGTACATACGACAAATAAATGTTTCTACTTAACAGAACTAATATCGAAACAAGCCAAAAACCTATATAATATTTTATAGACCGGTAGTGATAACACAACGGTAGTTGAGAACTGGTGGTCGCAATTTATTCATTGAAATATCTTGGTTTTTCAGCGACTCTAAAATTAATTTAGTAATAAAATAAAAATTGATATACATATATACATATATATAATGGTTGAGCACTGATAATGCTTTTCAACTCATCCCAATATAATTTCAGGAGTTTAGGAATTTATGTCACATTGCTATTTCTCCACAACCATTACAATTTTTCACGTTTGTTAGAAAAATAATAAAGTTGGATGTTATCAACAGATTATTATAGAGTATACATCCTCACGATACAAATATGTCAGAATATCCCTTTAAAGAGATGTTACAGTTTTGGAAAAGATGGAGAAATGACATGGCAAATGCTTATAGCAATAAAAGTTTTTTCTGATTAGTATCTTAAACGTAAAAATATCTTGTTATATAGACGGGACAGATAAAGGATAAATATTTATTTAAATATTTATTTATAAAAGTTAACACTAAAATTAATTTTAAAGTTAACTAAGAATAAAGAACTAGACGACTAGATCCTTCGCTCTGTTAAAGTATATATACGAGTAAAGAAATGGGTTACTCGTTAAATGGGTGTTTTAAAAGTAATCTTGAAGTTTCCAGTTTCAGTTTCGTTACGATTTTAGGAAATATAAATAAATATGTTGTATCCCTTTTGTCATTATTTAATTTAGACTTTTTCCAGACGTACTAATTTTTAAAATAAAATAATCTCATTCTTTTGGGAAAACACTACGCTTGTGAAAAAAGAAATAAGTGGATTAAATCTGTTCTCTTATTATTTGACCATTCACCATTCACACATCTTTAACACAGATTACTATCTTGTATTTAAAACCTTATATTTGGATGACATCCTAAACAGCCTTATTAAATATAAAGAAAAATGTTGTATATATTTTGTCATTACACAGTTCAGATTTTTTTACTTTTCCATAATATTCATATTTTCAAAAACTTTTAATTTTGTTTGAATTTTTATTTACAAACATATTTTGTCAGATGACTGGAGTATTCAGTAAAATTACCAGAGAAGGTAACACTGATCGTATTAGTAAGTTTTTTTTCTGAAGTCTCATATATATGATTAGACACCTCAAACCTATTCTGCTAGAGCAAGAGAGTAGTGTTGTTTTTTTTGTGTTCAAATTAGAGATTTTACGAAGAGACTATTTGGTTTTTGCCTCACACATTTAAGTGGCTGTATAAACCTAATGTTAAAAGCTAATGATATTTATAATTCTGAAAAGAAAATTGTATAAAGAAAATCGGTTAAATGTAAAAGCACATCCAATATTTCATTTAAAAAAGGAAGGAAAAGAAGACTTACATTTTTAGATAATCAGGTTAAGATTAATAAATAAGCATAATCAAATGGAACTGGAAACAATTCAGTTATGTAAATATTAACCTATAATCTGGAGACGCAAAGACGTAAAGGGATACTTACAATATTTCTATTCCGAATATAGGTACTTATTTTTCAATTTAATTTAATTTACACTTAATAGCGATTACTAATAACATAGTAGATGCTGATAAGAAAAATATATAATATAGAGAAATGACTTACCTTTCGTAACATTTCCGATTTAGACTTCCTTTATAATTAATTAGTTTTTTTTTTAAATTACTTGTTTATCAATTTTTTAGTCACATTACTTATGAACTTAAATCTTTGAATTTCCATTTCTGTTTGAATAATTATGGACATCCATTTATGTAAATTTCATCTAAAATGACTGCATCATCTATCGCAGCAGTCATAAAAAATTTCAATATGGCTTCTGATATGCAAATTCCTCAGTTCATCTCTTTTACCCAAACTAACTTCTTCGGCTTCCATAGGTGAATGCAAATAAACGAAAGCATGGAAAAGCGCATGGCGAGCTAACAACTAATAATATTTATCGTTGTTTTTGTTGCTATTATTGGTAGTGTAGTGGTTAATGCCAGCATCATTTATTAACATAAACGTTACAGAAAGCAACAGCAACAGCAACAATATTACAATAACATTACAACAACATAACAACAACAGCAACAACAACAATACTTGTAGCTATTATTTTGATGGCAACAAATGTTGAAGACTCTCAAATCATTGCTGCCATTTTCCTCTGCCATTCAACTTAACAACTTACAACGCGGGCGTTCATAAACTTTGTAACTACATATTGTTGCACAATAACAACAACAACAACAACAACAACAAAGTATTGTTACAACAAATATAGCGTTAACAATAGCAATAACAACAACTATCATTACTGGTCATGCTGTGCAGTGCAATACTTTGCAGTGTATTCGAATATGAGGAGTATAGAGAAGATCAAACTACACCGAAAGTCAGTCAATCACAACCTGTCCGCTGCTCACGTCAAGGCAGCAAACACATCACCACATCACCACATCACCACATCAACACATCACCACATCACAGCCGTTAACTGATCTTAACGAAGTTAAGCACATTTTCACATGTGTGAAACGTGTAATTCTCCAAGCACTTTTTGGCTATGCTCAAGTGCTTCTCAAGTGCTTCTTAAGAGCATCTCATAGACTTTTTTCTTCTCTTCTTCTTCTTCTTGGTTGTTTTTATTCATTTCTGTAACCCAAAATTTAGTTGAAAAATATTCCGCCACTCTTTCTTCGTTAGCTTTTCACTTCATTCTTTTCTAATTGAAGTCTAGCTCACTTGTTGAGAAGAACAAGAAAAGTCAAGAAATGAGGAAAACGGGGGTACAAATAAACGAGGTGAATAATCGAAAAACAATTACTCAATGAATATGTTAGTTTTTACGCTCTTGTCTTTCGGCTGCTGAAATATACTAAACCATTTTGTTTGAGTCTTACTAATAGTCTTACTAAGGTCTTTATAACAAATGGACGGATATGGACTTTTTCTAAATAATTAGAAACATGTTTTGTAACGCAAAATTCTATTTTATACATCAATTTATTCTGATTTAACTCAATTCCAATCAATTTAATACTTTTTAACCTTTCTATACTTTTCTTAAATGATTTGACGAGCTGATCGAAGTAAGGCTTTGAAATAGTAACCATTTATATCTTCGACATATGACTTTAAACATGCTATATTGTAGTTTTATAGATTTGTCAATAGATATTTTTTGCTAGGGGCCTAATGCATTGGCCACCACTTTTTAATATAGCCAGATATCGTTTAACAAAGTATGTTGTAAGTTGTAAGTTGTGCGGTAGTAAGAGATTCCTGTCGACACTGTCATGAGGTGAAGGAAACATAAGAACATATTCTATGCAACTGTCCAATGGCGGCAAGACGTGAAAGTGACTACATTGGAAGCGGGATATAAGTCCCAAATCAAATAGGTAAAATTAAAGCCACAGCAATTACGAGATTTATAAATAGTATAGAATTGTTTCAGTTGGGCACCATAGACCTTTTAGGTCGGGTTTTGATAGCTTAGTCGATTTTGATAGTTTAATTTTTAATCAATCATTAAATCAAGGAATTAATAATAGACCAACTGACTAATACCTATAACTTCTTTCAGTCACGTGTTTTTTTTTTTTTTTGTTTTTAAATTATATTGTTTTTAATAGAAGATGGAAGAGATTTCAGTCATCCTATTCTAAACTTTAAAAAAAATTGGGTAGTAATGTATGGTAGTTAAAAAATCTGTTGAATTATCATTGGAAGAAAGGTTAATTTGTTTCAAATTAAATCGGATTCAAGATTTTGCAGTTTATATTTACAATCAATTTAAATAAATTGTTCCGTTTCAACTCTGGATGTGTGGCGGAGTATGTGAAACGTTTCCCATTAATTGCAATTCTACCCGAGCATCTTTTTTATGAATTATTTTTTATTGAATTCTTTTTTAATATTTTTTTTTGTTTTGTTATTTTGGAGAATTAACTTTTTAAACAAAACCCAAAAAAAAAGATGTAAGAGCAGCTATATTTGAGCCTTCCTGGTGTTCAGCTTTGCACCGTGGCTCGGCGCATAATTGCCGATTTGCAAAATTTCACTTCAGCCTTTGGGGAGCAAATCACAGCAAAATTACATCAGCTGTCATGAAAACGCTACGAATTCTGCCGTTTAAAGTGCAAAATTCGTTTCCCTCGCAAATTATTTTGTACTTTTGTAAGCATTTTTCCCATTTATCCGCTTTTTTGCTGCTGCTTCCTCTTCTTTTTTGTTGATAATTTAGAATTTCAGTTATGGCCTGGTTGACTTCCTCCTCTAGTCAACGGTACATGTTGGCACCGGGTTATGCCTTGTATGAGCTGCGAATTCGTTTGCATTTTTGCAAACGTTTTGTAGATGAAATATGCAATTATATTGTAAGTTAAAGTCGAGATACTTTTTTGTGTTTTCTGTTTTGTATTTCCTTTATACAAATGTATCTCGCCTGTTGGTTTGAAGTGTTCAATTGCTGTGAACATAAAATTGGTGCAATTTTCTGAAACTGAAGTTTGAAGTGTTTCTGAATTTCCCCCTCTCTCGTAGAATGCCAAGTGGGAGTTAATTGTGAATGAGCCTGTGGGTGGCAGAAGTTGGAGAGTTTGATTACTTAACAATATTTGTTATGTGGGATATTAGAAATTTATTTGAACATTTCAATGCATTTCAATGCCTTTCAATGCACTCAGTTGCGTACTAAACATAAAAATTACTAAAATTGCAGTGTTGATGATGATTGCTTAGCATCGTTTTGAGGGCAATTATTGCTTGGCATGACTAACAGTAATGTAATACTTTTTCTTAACTTGTCAGAGTTGAATCTAAAACTATAATTTCAAAATTACTTGCAGTTAAGGAAAAAACTGAAACTTCATTAAAATGTATTAGATAATTTAGTCTTCAACATTATTTGCTCTTAATGCGTTTTTTCTTAGTATCTCTTACTTTCAATATAGGCTTCTTTTACATCATATATAATATTAATCCATCTAGCACAGAGCTGTCCAAAGCACGACCCACCGGCCACATGCGGAATGCGACAAGTTTCTTATCTACCATAGTTAGCCAAATTTTTCTTTGTTATGTATTAATATAACACCACATAATTTACTTTTTATGGTTAATAAAACAAAATTTATCATTAACGTCATATTTTTATTTTTCTCCGGAAAAATTATGAACGCATGTATTTATTTCTGCGACGCTACAAACTATTCAGTGATTTGTATTGGCCCGCGATCTTATCCGATCTGGAGAGTCCTGATCTATAAACTATACAACATGAAATTACCAGCAATTTCTCGTGCATATTGGGTTATCAATAAATATACATAGTTACTTAGAGAAATACTCTTATTGGATGTATTACGAATATACTATGAGTGACAATGAGTCCACTATGAGTGTGCTATGAGTGTACTGTGAGTATACTGCGAATGTACTATGAGTGACAATGATTGTACTGTGAATGTACTCTAATTGACTATGAGTTTGCCAAAAATTTATCTGCTTTTATAAGCTAGGATTCAGTTTTTCTAAATTGAAAAATAAAGTAACAAAAATGACAAGAAAATTTGTCTAACCAGATCATGTCACCAAAAACTTTTTGAACAGAACTGCAGCTAATACATAAATATCGAGTCAATTTCGAATAATATATACAAGAACTGTTCAAAGAAGATAAAGATGTTCATAATTCTAATTCACCGCCAAAGGCTTTAGAAATCCAGAATGAATAGAGAAGTTTTTCTGAAAAAAACTTTTGACCTTCTTGTTGTAAAATAACATAAAGGGTCCTTCGATTCTTCAATCACCGATGCGTCTTAACAGCGACTTTCCCAAAATCAGTGAAGTTTACTTGAAGTTTATACTTGACATATATTGTAAATGTTTGTACACATTTTCAAGTTTTTATCAAAATTATTTTATTAAATTTTATTAAACTAAATTTAATGAAATTTTGGACTTTGCACCCGTATAACATTTAACAAAAATGAACACCAATTGCACCACCAAAAGTAGTGACAGCATTAATTATAGATAAGAGTATATAAACCTTGTACGAAGATATGACAAAAAGAATGGAGAATATGGAGAATTAAGAATAATGGAGAATTAAAGAATATGACACTTTAATTGCGTTCTTTAGGGATAATTTCACATTCAAGGAATGCACTAACAGCAGCTAGTAGGGGTGCATAAACATTTAAGAATGCACATCTGAGGAACATAATTTGTAAATATAGTAGGATAAATAAAAAAGTTTGAAACATGCCACAGTTTTAAATAGAGGAGTATAATTCATAATCCTTTCATCATAAGAAATTATTTACAAATTGAAGGGCTTCCTTCCTATTAGCGTGTCGGTGCAAGTGATATGTTGTCCTGTCCATCATCGCGCATGTCCTGTCAAGAGTGGTTAAAAATTAAATGCCATGCTAGTGAGCTTTATCGCATGATGACAGTAATGGACTTGTAAGCATTTTAATTTATAAAGATATTTTGTGTGAGAAAAGGATCTTAATATACACACTCATTCCAGGATCAGTTAATACAATTTGCAACTGTCTGAACCTTGTCACAAAATTAGCAACTTTTTTTTTTTTTAATTTAGTTGTGTTAGTTGTGTTTCGTCTTTTTTTATTATTTGAAAAAAATTTCTGGAAATGATAGACTTTCAAATAACGACCCAAAGTGGTCTTTACACTAACGGATAACATCCACAGAGCGAACGTTTCGCTCCCAAAACACAAGACCGCGAAGTGACACAATAATCAGTAAATAAACAGGTCGATCGCGATAATAAGGTTCACTTGAAGAAATCAAACTACAAAGTCTTAGATTACTAGATTGAAATGCACAGACAATATTTAGTATGATACGGTTTGTCATAATCTACCCCATATCTTGTGTAAATAAAGCCATAAGATTCTAATGCTTTCACAAAAATCACATTAACAAAGTTGGCCTGAATTATAATTCCAAGTTTCGTAGTAAAATAATTTTATACATTTATCATTCAAATATATTTTTGTCTGAAGTCAAGTTCAATTTTGCTATCGTAAAAATTTTTGAAGTTTGACATTTTTAAAAATTTTCGATAATTTTTGAAGGAATTTTTTTTTGGAGCTAAAGTCAAATTGAGCACTATGCGTACTAAAAAGGGCAGTTGTTTATGTCTGATTTCATCGGAAATGCTACTTAAAGGTTTCCAGAAGCAAGTACGAAAAGAACTACTTCGAAATTTAAATGCCGCGCTAGGAGTAGGTAAGTCGAAGACGAAAACACAGAAGAAGCGGGACATCATGACAAAGTTCAACGCATCATTTAAAAAAGAATACAAAACAGCGGTACGTAAACTAAAGGAACTCGAAGAAGAGTATATACAGAAAAAGAAAGCAGTTGCCATTAATTTTGCGCGAACGATTGCGCGTATCAAGTCAAAAAATAAAGAGGCCTTGGAACTCAACAACAAAGGATTATATCCAAAAAGGAGGGCCAGAAATGGAAAGCGGGAAGCATTTATAGAAAGTGTTCATGACAAAATTGACGATATTCCATCAACCAGTAACGACAAAAATGAATATACGTATGAGTCTGACAACGCAGAAAGGACTGTTCGAAGCGAGGAGTGCGGTGATGATATGGAAACACAGAACTTGTGTACATTTCATAAGAAACATGGTATATCGAAAGTGCATCCTGCTCGCCGAAGAGCAGGAAACAACAAGAAAAAGCGTCAAAAAAAAACTCCTAAAAAGTCGCCTAAACTTCGTGCAGTTCAAAATGCTACGTGGGAGAATAAAGAAGTTTCTGTCAAATGCGAATTTCCCGACACTGAATCAGATTCGTACGATCTGACCAATACTTCGCCTGATTCACCTATTAATATTGGTAACATATCGTCAGGTCGTTTTGGTATGTATGCCATGAACTACAGAAAGAATAAAAAAGCAAAAAAACCAACGACAAAAAAAAAATCTGATTCAACATAAAAATCAAAGCCAACCTATCCAGCATAATATAAATATATGTTGTGCTGGACAAAAAAAAAAAAATAGTAAAATCAAGAAATCAAAAAAAGGGCTTAAAACCAAAACACAGGTGAGTGGAATAGAGTACTCTTAGAATATCTTTGTACAAAATTGATTTCATTTTATTTTCTCCTTCAGGCTTACGGTTATTTTGTTTACCATAAGTATAGTTGTAATTACTATAAAATCAATCCAAAAGCCAATCGACACATAAAACAAATGATACCACGAAGAAGGATTTGAATTGCGGAAATTCAATAGGTGAGCTTAACACAACATCACTATAATATCCTAGCCCCACACTAATTTTATTTTATTTCCCGATTTTATCGTAGCTTGAACTCAAACACTAACGAACTCTGAAAATTTAAAAATTAATATTTAAAAAATATATAACGCCACAATTAAAAAAAACTTAGTATGAGTAGGTTCCACAAAGAAACAAAAAAATTAGATGAGATGAAATTAGTTCCAAAAATTCAAAATTATAACGTATACACCAGGTGAGCTAAATATGACACTCGAGAAACATCTTTCCTCCAAATTGTTCTCATTTCATTTCCCTTTCATCGTAGATTTAGCCAACTACTACAACTACAAACATAGAACAAAAAAGAAGATGAAATAGGTTATGATAGTTAAAAAGATGGAGATTATAAAGAATTTGAATAATCGTATATATATGTGAGGAGTAGTAAAATAACTATGATATATAATAAAAATTGAAAACTTAGAAGATTAAGTCAGTTACGAAAGTTAAAAATTTTAAATGTTTAACAGGTAAGCTAAATATGACATCACACAACATCACAACTCTAAATTGAACTCATTTTTCTTCCTCCTTAATCGCTAAACGGTAATCTGTCCAAATAGAAAAATTTGATTTTATAAAAATTAACATAAAAAAGGGATGAAGATTGTGTAAGTTAGGAATTAGAAAAACTAATAAGACGATGGGTATCGACAATAAATAAGAAAGTAAAAAAGATTAAGTAAGTAACGAGAATTAAAATATACCTATATATGTCTACCAGGTGAGATAAATTAAATAATCTTCAAAATTAATCGTATGTCTTCTTTTTCGCAGTTTAAACTCCACTTCAATGCCTTGTATGATACTTAAGGACCTATTATACTCTAAAAATGATTCTTAGTTTCTTCTTAGTTGGTTCTTCTTAGTTTATTGAAAAAGAAAGTTATTAAATATAACATTAAAATATGATACTTAGCTATGATGCTTTAAATAAATTTGCCAATATGAAAATATAACTTTCGACTAAATTGAAAGTCTCCGGAGTGAGGAAAATATATTCGACATACTGGGGCATGACGATCGGAACAGATGGTAAAACACAAACATCTAACAGGTGATCTAATTAAGTTAGTTTTCTCTCTGATCTTTTCATTTCAGGTCTTCTTTCTGTCAACTTTGACAGTTTTTATGATGTCGAAAGATTATAAAGTTCCACTGTAAAATCTATGATTTGCCTATAAACGTATATTACTAAGCGCTAGAAAAAAATTACGTTTAAAAAAATGTACTCCTTTTCAGAGTAAGACATATACAAAGTTACTCTACAAAAGAAATTCTTAATGGTTTATAGAATTTAGGAATTTATAAATTGTCTTTTGACCTTTGTAGATATATTTCCGTGATGTTTTATTAAAGAGGGATTAAGACAATTATGCTAAAGTTTCATAATTACTGTCCGATCAAATTAATGTCAGCCAAACCTGGAAAAACGATGTTATTGTATGAACTTGCATCTAACAACTTATATATTTCCTACATTAGAAAGGCATAAACTGAGGTAGGAGTGTGTTGCATTAAATCCATTAAGAGTCTTACTGTGAATACTTCAGACATTCCTGGGGTGAGTAACTTGCTGCAATAGAACTGGAGCATAATTTCGGTGACTTTACACATAAGAACTTTATCATCTCCTGCAAGGTGGAAAGTCATATTTGTCGAATGATGGCAGAGATGTTCCAGATTATGAAATTCGTGATAGATGATGTTCTTACTAAGAAACCTTGTATTCTTTACAATCCAAACAGCAAAATGTGCTCCAACTCACAGGAAAAACCCACCTTGTTGACAATGGATTTTGGAACCGGATCTTCAATGTCACTATCTTCTCTACATACTTTAGTACAAGAAGCAAGTGCTAGAAACGTGTTCAATTCCTGATAATAAAATTCCGGAAGAAAATATAAACCAAAATTAACCCAAAATTTTTTAAATTTAAAATGTTTAAATTTAAGTAAAAATCAAAAAATCGTAAAAGACATTAAAAATTACAAAAGTGTGAGTTATGAATGCGAATAATAACATTAAATTGTTATGTTTTGCAATAATCAGTTTTAAACTTAAATAAAGGAAAGCATTTCTCATGCGAAATAATGGTGTTTTTTTTAGTAAATTTAAATTATAATTTATTATTACATATTGTAATAAATTTTTATATAAATTCTAAAATTTTACTTGTGGTTCTCTTGCTTTCCCTGAACTGTAAAATACTTAACTAACAATAGATTTGGATTCAAAGGATTCTATTAAAATATATTTCAAAATACATATAGAGATATTTGATTTATTTTAGTGAAAAGTATGACTGACAGGTCTTTTAAAAACGAAAATGAGAAAGCAACTTAGCACCTACTATATGGTGATATACTGGCGTACTACTTCATTTGAGTATTTGCAAAGTATTTCGTTTACTTATTTTGAAACTCTTTCTCCCGTTTTCAGATATTGTTTAATTCTTATTTCTAAGAAAGTCGGAATACAATATTTTTCTATTATTTGTTCTCATAACTTCATAGCGCATGAAGTGCTGAAGATTCTGTAGGTTTCTGAGTTCAAATTAATAATTTTTAGAAATCTAACTCCAAACATTTTCCGAAAGAGTTATTGAAATAAGGAATGGTTATAAAATTAGTAGAAAAATCGCCGTGATTTCATAGAGGCTCACTAACACTTAACAGTCACCTCAAACCGCATGATTAGAGTTTGCCCAGCACTAATGCATAAACGAAAGGAGTGCTTATTGTTATTATTATTATTATTAAAGTTTTGAAGTGAAATCGCCCAACAGCCGGTACTACGGCCAGAATAGTCTTATTGTACCAATTTCACTATTGATTACACAAAGTGTTTTATAGCTGCGTGAACAAAGTCCAGAACTTAATCTAGAGAAGAGCTCTTAAACTCTTCTGATGACGGAAATTCCACATCAAGCAAGTTTCTGGATAGTCACAAAGAATATGCATAATAGTTTCCTCATCTTCGAGGCATAATCTGCAGTTCTTAGATGGACATCTTATATTAAATGAAGGAAAGTTGGAAAAATACTCTACGTCTCTAGATCGTAGTGCAAACTTTCCAACGTAATAATAATAATAATAATCATAAAAAATTCGAACTTTCATTCCTTGTCTGCTGCTGTCGTTGTTGAAGTGCTGTTTTGAGAAACTGACGAAATATGTTACTTTTAAGTGGAAATGCAGATGTCTATAGAAGTCTGTTTGTTTCTCCACTTTTTTTGCAGGACGTTTATCAGATCAATTTTCAATGGAATCCCGTTGATGAAGTTGAAATACAATGAAATACAAATAGCAATATAACAGTCACAGTATGTTTCTTACAAATCAATAAAATATATTTTGTAACTACTTTCGATTTGGTAGGAAGTCTGAAACTCACCATTCAACTCACCATGTATTTAGCAAATATCTTCTTATTGATGATGAAACTAACGTCTATTGAATAATTTATATGCGGGTATGTTTAATCCCTCTCTAAAATCTTCGAAGTATCTAGCAAACAACAGAAAAGCCCTACTACTTAAATGGAATGGTGAAAAGTTTTTCTGTTAAAACTGTATACGAAATTTTATTATTTGCTATAAATGTTAAGGTCCTTGCAAATAATATGACAATTGCTTAGTTTTATCTTATCAGCATAAATATTCATTGGTGTCATAGCAACGAAAGGCTCATAAGTTCTATTATAACCCCAAAGACAAGAATCTTAACCAAAATCCACAAATACAAAAATAATCATAATATTGGCAGTTGAAGTTGAGGCGCTGAAGTTGTGGCATAAACATAGCCACATAGCCAAGTACAACATAGCCAGGATACATAATAAAAAGCTATCGATACACTCAAAAGCATTATCGAAGCGATTTGTTTACATTTTTATTATTTCCTGTTACCAAAATTGTCACACGATATTGGCAAATATTATTCCATCCAGCGCATGTGTATATATGCTTGTCGTGAAGCATTGGAAATATAGCAGATACAAATTGTATCTCTAGGATACATCAGTAAACATTGTCATCAACGGCATAATCGCAAAATTATACTGAATGTAGGCATATGTTGGGTAATTTTTTTTTTCATTTCAGTTTATTTTATTTTATTTTGTTTTCTATTTTTTGACTAATAAAACCGCCACGCGTTTCTATTTAACAGACGAAAATTATACTATGGATTAAACCGCAAAATGTTCCATAATCATAATTTTTACTCTCCTTCACGAGTACAAAAAAAGAATATTTGCAAATTTTCATATAAAAATTTTCTTAACGATTTGTAGTGACTTGGTTTATCGTATGGCACGTGCCGATTTTTATGTTGCGATTAAAAGGACCACTTCTGTCATTGTGTATCCAACTTCACCGGTCCCTTAATTCGCATATTCACTTGTTTAATGCACAGGGGCGTACATAAATTTCTCTCTGCTTTATTTGTGTAATCGATACTGTGTCATAATATTGTGCCACATGATTAATTGCGGACGAGTGGAATTATTTTGACAGTGTGCGACGTAATCTGCTCGCTATTTAGTCCTAAGCCCACTTCTGATATCTCTAATTAGGTTTTGTTTGGGGTGCACGTAACCGTATTTCCCGCATTTAAGTAAGGACAAGAAAAATTTAAGTAGCAATTTAATTTGTTAGTGTAAAAGCGATATCAGTGAGATGATATCATTATAGAGTACAACGTTGTTTTTTGGTAGTGCTATACCGGGACCGGCGTTAATCAATGTAATCAGCTTATATTTGCATACTGTAAATGGAACTTACCACATAAACATTGTATAAATAACAACTTTAGTTAGGGTTATTGCACTCGATCGTAGTTGTTAGTTCTTACAAAGTATTTCTAACGAAAGGCTCATAAGTTCTATTATAACCCCAAAGACAATTGATCATTACATATTTGGAATACTCATCTATAAGCAAGGCGTTACATCATCTTAGCGGTGTGGTTATAAAGCTTTTAAGAAATCAGGTAAATTCACTTTTCAGAAGCTGCAAAAAATTTAAACACAATTTCCACAAAGATATTAAAAATTCCCAAGTATATAAAAAACTTTAATATTCAAAGAAATCTTTCTATTGAAACCATCATTAAGAACATAACATAAAGGTCATCCTCACAATTCTTTAGCTCCACTTAGAAAACTTCAAGCAACAAAGGGAAGATTTGCCGATATCTCTACAGTCATACTTTAAAAAAAACAAATGGGGTCTCACAATAAAAGTGATGTACATTAACAAATTTTCTAAAGTCGCTTAACTGAGTTGCACCTAGGGATAAACGCAAAAAAAAATTTTTTAAGTAAAATTAATAGTATATTTAAGAGGACAGATAAATAATGCGCATATACATAAATAAATAGATTCATAAGAACAGCTATTAACTCTATTTAATCACAATCCTCTGAAGAAGTTTATATCTCCTATAAGTTGTAATACCTGGTTATGCCGGAATTTATGACAATAAATCTGAGCATGCTTAACATCTGAAAGTTTTTTTTGAAAAAGTTATTTTTTTATATTGAAAATTTAGGTAATAATTAAAAGAAATCACAACTTGCTTAGCTTTTCAATTAACACCGGGGCTATTCAACAGGTTCGCCATTGCAACTATACTGAAAGCTTACTTCTTAGTATAATAGAACTGAGGCTGTTGGAAAGTGATCAAATAAAGCGTTGAGAATGCGTATCGTCTCGGCAAAGAAGCCATTTAGATCACTGGTCACATTATTCTTGATTGTTCGGTTTTGATCTGGACCAAAAGTAGAGTTTTATGGGGGTAGCCCTTGTCTATTAATTAATTTGATCGAATTTTGCAATATATATCCAAGGATCATTCGCAATTGACTGATTTTTGAATTTAGCTGCACTAAAACTTAAGACGTATAAAGTTTTGCGAGTAAAACCTAAGTCTGAAGATTTTAAGGGCATTGTTGTTGCTTTACATGTTTTCTTTCGTAAGTTACAAGTATTTTTTTGCTACTCTGAAAGAAAAAATTACGATTTATATTAAATGTTAGTTCACGAATTAGTGAATCGGAAGGTTATTTCTTATAGCACTAAAAAGAAAAATTAAAATTATTAAATAATTTTGATATCAAAAAATCTATCAAATCGTAATTCTAAATTTACATTAAGAGCTCTTTTATTAAAAATTACACAATTTTAAACCAAAAAATAAAAAAATAAATAAGAACTCAAAACTTTAAAACTTTAAAACGAAAGAAGTTGTCGTATATATATAAATAACAAAGTAATAAAGCATTTTTTATCCTGACCATGGATATAAATTGCATTATTTCATGGCAAATATAGATAACTATATTAAAAGATATTCTGAATATACTGCAAAACGGAGCATGGATATGTTATTTATTTATGCAGTGGTGGACCTCACTTTGTTTTATAAAACATAGTCTTACAACAAAACATAGGATACAGTGCAACAAGTTTTTATGAAGGCCTTCCTAAACTGTGAGAAGATCTGGGCGATAGCGTCCCCAATAAATATAAATGATAAATAAATACTTGTTGCAAGGTCACCTTAGAGCTAAATTGAAATACCCTCAACATATGTAGCATATAGATGGAATTTGAGAGCTTTTGGACTGTTTCAAAACAGATATCACCAGCTACAACTGACAGGCATACGAAATAGGTTTGCTATTATAGAATATATATAAATATAGAATATATATTTCAACATAGAACTATATTTATATAAAGTGACGAAATAAATCAAAACAAATTGAAAAAAGATGATCTTCAGAACTGAAACTAGAACCAAAATAGGTCAGTACAAAAGTTGTAAAATTATTTTCCAATGTCATTATTAAAAAAAACTTATTTCTAAAAAAAAAATTGTATAAATTAAATTAATTAATATTTTATTATTACTCTTATTAGTTTTATTAGTTTTAAATGTTTACTTTATAAACTCGTTCATATTGACAATCATTGCTGCCGATTCTGCTAGCGTTGCACTTGCTCGGTGTAAGGGAACTCTTTCTTCTGTGCAATTCGAGTCTTCTGCGCTGAGCCCGTTGAGACTCAGTGTTGTGGAATTTTTTCCTAAGAATTGAATTGCTTACTCAAATATCCGCTTTAATGGGCAAACGCCGCGGGGGGAACATCATTAAATGAAAAAATGTTGATATCATGTCATCAAAATATCTTTTTAATAAATGTTTTATGATTTCTTTCTTGTTTTTGTTTATGTTTATATATTAATTTTGATTTATGTTAATTATGATCTTTATATCAATTCTACGTTGATTTATAAATTTTAATTTCTAAATTTATAATGTTTACTCTTGTGTATTATGAATATTTAAAAAACATTTTAATCATGATAAAGAAATTTTAACTAATAATAAAAATATTTTCATTTCCATCGCTTAAGAAATTTCAGTTCGAACTATAAATTTCCGTGTCTTTCGTGTTATTTGGTGGCTGTTTGTCTGCTCGCTACTGAGACTTTTAGTAGCTCTTGACTTTCTGGATATTGGATTGGATTTTAAGTATTTGTTTGGAGTAAGATTATTGTTTGAGATTACTCAGAATTTATATGAATTATTGAAACTTATTCATACTTCATTATTTAAACTGATAAATATCAAAAACCATTTCACTGAATGCACGAACTAAAATATCAAACTCTAAAAACTTTCCAAAATATCTCGGCAGCAATTTTTAAATTTTGTGTTTAAAATTTATAAAAAAAAAATATTCACATATACAGGGTCTGCTTTAAATAGGCAGTTTTTTAAAGCAGCTAATAATTATTCAAGCAGCTAATAATTATTTTGTCACGAATACTGTCTTTCTTTTAGATATTTATTTATTTAAAGGGTTGTCCCTTACGTTTTTATTTTAAAGTATTCTAAAGCAAACTTAAAAAAATAAAATAAATTATATAATAAATAAATAGTAAACAAAATAAAATAAAATATTGTTTAATAAATTATTATTCACCAAGCGAAAAATGAAGCCACCGACGAACATTCGATGGGAAAAATCTTCGTTTGAACGCCGTCGCTCGTGCACACACAAATATGAAAGAAGTATCAATAAATTTAAAAATTAATATACTTCTATAACCAATTCATCGTCTTGAAAGTAAGTCCTCGCTTTATGTAACACACTTATGTCAACGTGTTTTGCAATTTTGGAAGTATTTGTATAAGTCACTTTTGGTTATGGTCTGCAAAGCGCTCAACGATTAGTTTTTGTCTCTTCCAAAACAGTGTCTCTGAAGCGGTCTCTAGAGCTTAGAGAGCAGCCAGAAATCACTCAGTGCTGAATAATATGAATACAATGATTACGGAACAATGCATATTTTGCCCAAATGGTCCCAAAAAACCACTGCAGTCTGAGATGGTGTATATTATTGTGGTGCATAAATCATGAATTATCTGCCCATAATTCTAGACTTCTTTTGCAAATAGCTTCAAGCATATTTTGCATAACGTTAAAACAATGAATAAATGTATGCATATGATTGTTTTATCCAAGGTGGAGAAAAAAGCCTTTATCATCAATTTAAGTTGAACATTATAATGTGAAATGTTGATGAAATCGTTTCATAAACCATTTGCACACCTCTGTTCATGTACCACTATACTCTACCAGTCACAGGTGATTCAATGAGTTGTGTGAAATCTTACGGATTACTTTTGAGCATCATTGCTGCTTGGTCTTCTTAGAGAATATCCTATCCAGCCCAATTATGTTTTTGTTTTGTCCAATCTGAGACAATAGATCAGTGTTGAATATCTGCTTAAAGTTGAACATATCCAGCCCCATTTGCATTTTGGAAATAATTTTACTGCTCTCAATTGACCTATCTAAACTCACAGATCCATGTTAGATATTTGGTCTGCTAAGAGTACTCTCTATCCAGCCCCATTTGCATTTCGGAATTTCTTCTACTGCTCTAGTTTGGCCTGTCTAACCCCACAAATCTATATTAGATATTCTCTTCGGCCATCAGCTACGAAACACTCTTCGTAGATATTAGTTCATGAAGGCCTAACTTTTTGATGCGATGCGGTTTTACTCTTAAATTCTATCCTTCCATAAAATAAAACAGACGTAATGTTTGTATTGAAAAAGCGAAGTTTTATGAATTTAGATATACAATTGCAACTCTATAGCTGAAATAATATTCCTTGGTAGATATTTTGCAAAGCAGAATAAATTCATAATACACCACACTACTCATGATAACATGAGCATTTTTTTTGAATGATCTTAACGCGATATCCTCAATCTTGGTACAACATTTAAAAGATTTGAGTCGCTTGATGGGTGGCTTGTACCCGGGTCGTACAAATAGAACCAGTTATCTTGCAATTCATCTTATTCTGATAGTCAGAAGGCATTATTCGACAGACTTTAAACTCACATTGTATCTTCGAAAAATTGATAGTTTTTGCTATTAAACTATACTCCACTCCTCGTCCGGGCTCGTTTTTTCTTCGACGCTTTCCCTATAATCTTTTAATTTTTTATACTACTATTCAATTGGTGAAAGATCTAAAACATTCTTAACTTTTTGCTAGGAAGAATCTTATTAAACAAACAAAATCTAATGTAACATATTTCCTTAACAAAATCAGATGGCAGAAATCACTAAATTACCTTTTCTTACTCCTAAGACAGCGTAATTGTACAATTGGCAGGTATAGATACGAAATTTGATACAAATGTGAGTGACAGTACTACCAACCTAAAAAAGAAATTGACGAAATTCAAAAGCCCACGTATATTCAAATACAGAATTCTAAATTCGATAAAAAGCTTAACACTGAATCATCCTATCTGGACTTCTAAACTCAATTATTTCGATAGATAATTGCCAGCTAAGATTAATATTAAATCAATTTAAACTATATTGATTTAATTTAAATGAGAAGAAACACAGATATTCAAACATTTATTA
This sequence comes from Teleopsis dalmanni, assembly GCF_002237135.1. Classification (NCBI taxonomy): domain Eukaryota; kingdom Metazoa; phylum Arthropoda; class Insecta; order Diptera; family Diopsidae; genus Teleopsis; species Teleopsis dalmanni. Next base: position 20,645,061 of record NC_051848.1, read on the forward strand.
AAAAATATTTCATTTATGTTAATTATGTTAATAAAAAATAATAATACCATAATTCGAATATTAAAACTTTGTTGCTTAAAAATTTCAGCAGATCTGCTTTGAATATATATTTTAGATAAAAGAGTAAAAACCACTTGAACCAATTAAATCAAACAAAAGAAATGTGCTAAAAGCTACAAACTGGAACTATGATACATAAAGAATTGCATGACCAATACTGAATACCCTTCAACCGGGTATTCGCATACTTAAGTAATGATTCTTCAACTTACAATTCAATATCGTTTTGTTATAAAGTGACTAGACCTACAGATAACTTTTGTATCCCCTATACTCATTAGAGTAAGAATACAGTGATTCTGTTATCGACGACACTAGATAGTTCTTCTAAGCCCAATGATCTTAACCGGACAAATCTATGAAAGCTCATCTACCTTAGCTTATCTACGCAAACAGCTTATTTGACATAAATTAAACCCATTACGTCCGTGAACTTTTTATTAAAAGATCTTGCAAACATCCAGTATGTATGGTCTTAGCAAAGATAAAAGCCCTTTGTAATTGCGTAACACCATCCATAACCTTTCTCTCTCATCTCATCTTTCATCGAGTATCTGATCAAACTCGATCAAATCGTTTCCAGTGACCTATAAAATAAATGTACTTTTCCAAAATAATTGTAAATAAAATTTTCAGATTCTAGTTTTTTAGACTTTTCTTGGTTTAATAATATAAAATATAAACCGAATGTTGAATGTAGATCCGCTGAATGAGCAACTTACCGTCATATTCCCAGGAGTCCATTTGCATTGTCATATAATTTGATATGGGTTTATAATTTATAAATAGCTTAGAAATTTGTTACACAGACAATCATCGCTTAAAATTTGAAAATGGTCCTTTAAGCCACGTTCAATTGCGTATACAGAGAGCGATTGGAGCATAGATCTATTCCCAAGCTACTATAATCTACTAATCTGCGAAAATTATTATATCCACAAAAATACTACAAAAAAAAATATTAACTTTTTCTACTGGCACAATATCGGCTCTATACCTGCTTATATTGTATTATGTTCTTAAGTTAATAAATGATTAACTGTATTAGTTATTAGCTATATATATATAAATACTATAATAAAGTAAAGATGGAATGCCTAAGTCCAAACACATTTCTGATAGTATGCTATATCTAAAAAATTTATATCTAAAAACTATTACACTGTACTACATAATAAACAATATTATTTAGCTGAATATTTATTAATTCAAATCTTACTAAAATTGAAACTAACTCTATTTGCACGTATATTAAGTGAAATTTGAATTTATTTTCAATCGAATTTTTCCGATTATTAAAACCCAAATACCCAGTTATGTGTAATGTATTGACATCTCAGTACATTTACATGTAGAAAACAAAGTCTTTTTAAAATGAATATGATCACTGATTTTTTTTAGTATCAATTTTTCTTTATAGAGGGATACAATATCCCATACCCATTCTAATTACGAGTATATATGAGATTATAGATTTAAATGATGTATTTTATAAAATTTTATATAAGTCTCTATCGGCTGTAAATGGCCGATATATTTATAGGGCACGAAGTGTTTGCTTCGGGAAGGGAAATACATTGAAGAAATTCTATATTAAGTGATCAATAATTCATTCAACGAATAAAGGAATACCTAACAATAAGTATTATATATAATATATATCTTATATCTTTAATTTTAAGATATATTTTACATAAAATATTTACTTTACAAATAATATATAATTAATTCATATATATTAATATTCATATATACAAATTTATATTATATATATTTTTTATTTTAAGGTTAATAGAACAATTAAAAAGCAGACAGAGAGTCAGACAGACCGTTTACCAAATGAAACACTCATCATTTCTGTTTTTTATTTTTATTAATTTTTTTTGTGTATGATTTTTTATTATTTTTTTTCGTGTTTTTTGTTTTCAAATCAAAATTTTTAGTTTTTTTGTAATAAATTATTAATTATTACGCATACTTCTTACACTAAAATATGACGTATATACTTATTTTTTATTTGATTTCAAATATTTTTATCTTTATAAGCTTAAATTTATTTATTTATAAGTGCTAATCTTACTTTCTTTCATCTTCATCTTCATCAACATCTTTTTTGCTATATCATAAATTTTAATTATTTAATAATAATAATAATGCAAAACTACGGCGTTTTAAATTAATTCAAAATTTTTCTTTTATTTAATTTGATTTTTTGTTTTGTTTTGTTTTTGTTTTTGTGTTTGTTTTTATATTTATTTTCATATTAAATTAAATTGTTTTCGTTTTTCTCGTGAAAATACATAAAATTTTACAATATTAAGTTCATATCTATATATATGTATATAGTATTTATAAATTTTATGAAATTAAATATTAATAATATATTTATACAAATTAAGTAGAAATTCATACAAACAATTTTGTTTTTCCATTCATTTTTATATATAATAATTAAAAAAAAATTTATTTACAAAAACATGAACAAGTGCCGAAATATATGTAAATTTAAAATTAAAAACAATCAGTTTTTTTTTTTAGTTTTTATTTGTAATAATATTATATATAAGATTTTTATAACTTTTATAACGCGTTTTATGTATAACACATACAACACACACATACAACCGGGTATAGAATATAGAATAAATAATTTGTTTCATGCCCTACGTTTTGCATGTACGGCATTTGCTTAGTTGTATAGCCATTGGAATTTCTATGGTCTACATAGAACGTATTGAGTTTTTCTAAATGTAAAGCTATTGATAGCCGACGAATTAACCATAGTTGCAGAGAATAGTCCTTAAAGATTTTAATATGTTAAGATTGTCTAATAAGTATTCAAGTAGTACATACAACATATTTTTTGTTTTCTCATATATTATACATAATAAATTATATATTATATATGAATTTTATATTATACATATGAATTATGAATTATATATAATAAATTTTATATTTTATATACTGAATTATGTATTATATATAATAAATTATATATTATAATATATATATATAATATAATACATATATATAATAATATACATAATATATAATATAATATAATATATATATATAATAATATACATAATATATATAATATATAATATAACATATATAATGAATTTTGTATTACCTATAAGAATTATATATTATATATAATGAATTAAATATTATATATAATTAATTAAATATTATATAGAATGAATTATAAATCATATATAATGAATTATATGTTACACATAACGAATTATTTATTATAACTACTTATGAATTATATATTATATATAATGAATTATATATAATATATAACATATAATAAATTATACATCACATACTATATGTCATTTATTAAATATACAAAACATATTTTTAATATCTTATATTAAAAAAGTTGCCTATTTTTAATATAAAATATTACGGTTAAGGAATGAGTTTTTAAAAAATAAACAATACCAGCAGCAAGTGGAAATTTTTTTTATTGATACAACATATTAATAATATGTTAATTATAGTAGTAACTAAGGTATTATTAATAATAAAAAAAAAGATATATTAATAAGATATTAATTACAGTTATAATTAATATATTATTATAAAAATATATTGCAATATTGCAAACGTCATTAATTATACTTAATAAGAAGATATGCAAATAATGTTATGGTTACAACTTTACCAACACTCTATTACATACAGTTGTTTAGCATAAAACTGTAGTCGGTATTGACCGACTATTTTCATTCTATAGTAATTAGTTTTCTTTTTGGTTAGTTAATTGCAATGATTGCGTTACTGCGTCACTGCGTTACTGTGTTGTTGCGTGCGTTGTATGCGTGTCTTAAAATTTTCGGCTTATTGGGTTCGTGGTCTTACGTTTGGAAAGTTACCTACATGTAACTGCAACTATTTTTAGTACTAAATTTATTTTAATTGTTCTTATAGTTTAATTAATTTTGCAAAAAAATGTATTTAATAGTATCACAAATTCTTTTTCTTTCATATAATTTTATTTCATAATTCAGTTAATAAATTATTCATGATATATATTTATAATTATTAAGCAGCAAATAAAGTAAATAATTAATGCCTTACTAACTAATATCTAAAAAGTTAAAATACAGTTTTTTTTGTTTTTAGTAATGCTAGAATTGGGTCTGCTTTAATCTTTAAATCTCAACAGAAATATTTTTACCCCCTTTCACTCCTACTTTATATATAATATAGGAAACAAAGATTAATTTTTTAATTTTTGCCTTCAATGCAAAAACATTAAAAACACTTAAACATTAAACATTTACTCTTACTTGCATGTCAATTTGTTTAATTTTTAATCTTAATAATTTATTGCACAATTGTGTATATATTTTTAGTTTTTTGTTTTCGTTTTTGTTTTTGTTTTTTGTTTTTGTTTTCATTTTTATATTCATAATAATGTTAAGTATATTCTCTGCTATTTTACAAATGTTTGCTATTAATTTATTAATATTAATTTGCTTATATTTTGTATTTTGTATTTAAGTGTGTTTTTAAATTCGAATTTTGATTAAATTTCGTATGTTTTTACACGAAAAGTAGCGCGTTTCTTATAAAATTTAATTTAATTTATTTTTTATTTTATTTTATTTTATTTTATTTTATTTTATTTTATTTTAATAAATATTTTAGTTAAAAATTGTTATGAAACGAAATCAGTCTCTTTTCAAAGCAATTTTTCTAAATTTTATATATATGCATATATATACATATGCATATATAAATATGTGTGTTTTGTATATATGTATATGTATTTATAAAATTTATATAAATAAAATTTCAAGAAAGAATTGCTTCAGCTGCATCTTTGGTTACGTTTCACTTGAATTTTTAATTTTAAACACAAAAAAAAAAAAATGTTAAAGGCTCATAAAATTAATTTTACGCTTTTGAAATACAAAATGAAACTATCAATAAAAATATGTAAAAAAATATAGTAAAAATAACTTTAAAAAAATATATCGAAAATATGTTATTTATTTCATGTGCACCAGCAGTACAAAAAAAAAAAAAAAAAAAAAAAAATAAAAAAAAAATGGGGTTCATTTTAGTATGTAAACTTTATGAAAAAAAATCAAATAATATTTTTTTATTGGCAACAATAATTTTGTTTCGCTATTTAAACAAAAAATGTTTTATATATTTATTTTTCTTCATCTCAAATTTTCCTTTCTTTTTTTTGTTTTTTTTTTTTATTAAAATTCACAACATAAATATTTTCACTAAAATTTTTTTTTGTTACTTTGAAATATTTTTTAATGTTTTGCATTTCACGTGTTTTATGGGTTTCATTTTAATTTTACTCGTAGTTCTTTTTCATAATTAATTTTTATATAAATATAAATATTTTTTATTATATATTGATCTTTTATTATTTTCTGTTATAAATAAATTTTTATTTGATTCGTTTTCGCCTGCTGAGATCATTTTAATGCGAGAATTCGTTATGATCTTACAATTTTTTTTAAATGTTAAGAAAGTTGCGTTGGTTTTGGCATATTGGCTTCTTGAAGCAACAACAACAACAACAACGATTGCGACTGCACATACTTAGTGACTTATATATGCCAATAAAATATGTATATACGTGTATTTAAGTACATACATACGTAAATATATATACATACATTTCATTATATTTACCGAGTGTATTTAGATTTTTACTTAAACAATTTCCAGATTTTATTTGCAATTAATTAGCCAGCAATGCAATGCATTCATGCATAGCTTCATTCTTTTAAACTTTACTCAAATTCTTCCTTCCAGCCGCTCATCTGAAACGAGAATAAATGCCAAAGAAAATTACTACAAGGTGAAAGAAAATGTACGATATATGGTAAATAAATAATAGACTCCAACATAAATTATCACGAATAAAAATACAAAAACTGCGAGAGAACGAGAGGGAGAGAGAAATAACGAGAGAAAGAGAGAGATAGAGAATGAGAGAGAGGGAGAAGAGAATAGAGGAAGAGAGAAATAACGAGGGAGTAGAGAGATAGAGATAGAGATACATAGGAACATAGATACATAGGAAAAAATAAAAAGATTTAGAAAAAGATAACTGTAAAAACAGAGAGGGATATAGAGATAATAAAAAAAGAGATGTTAGCATGTCTTAAAAGAAAACCATGCATGGTATTACTTTTGGAGAGGTCTTGCACTCAGTTTTTAAATACAATCAAACTTCCGTAACTCGAACTTCTATAACACGAATTTACTATTACTTGAACTAAATATATATTAATATATATTAAATATATTATAAATATTAAATATATATACTAAATACATATTTAGTTCGAACCTAATATATATATACATACATATATATTTCTCTAACCTATATATAGATATAAAATATAAGACCTTTCTTCTATGTTGAGCTGCTAACACCACTAAAAAATTTTATGTTGGAAGTAATCTTATTATATAAAAGTCATGTGTCACTATAGTCCTACACGTTAATCTCTGAAACTACCCAACCGATTTCAATAAAACTTTATGAATGTTAATGGTTGGTTTCTGCTTACAAGTTAGAATACTTTTGGGTCCGATAGATTGTATTGTTGTTGTGATGCACCATGTAGTAGAACTAAAACTAGATGATCAAAATTTGGTATCTTTTGCTCCAGTACAAATATTAAAAATAAAAATGGTCGTTGAATATGGTTTTAAGGATTGTCTTTCTTTTAAATGTATTTTAAGATCGGTCTACCGGAACTTTCCCATTTTTTTTAATATAACAACGAAACTATTATAGATAAATAAATAAAACTTGAAGTGCGAAACACTTGTATTATTATAAAATACTTAATTTTATTTAGGTTATGGTTAATACGGGTTTTGGAACTTACATACTTTACTGCTCTATTTCTATAGGATTCCTGCTCCATATCACGAATTTTATGTGTCAACATATGCTGCTTTAGATTTCCCTGTAAAAGCAAAGCAAAAAAAATAACAAACATTAATTCACATATAAATAATATTATAAGATATAAGCGATTAGTATTATTTATAAAAAAAATTTTCTTTGAAAAATCCCCCAAACCAATACGTAAGTCTTACTTTTCGACCCCCGTTATCTATAGGCACTCACCTTAGTTGTAAAACCGCGGTCACAGATTGAACACTTGAACGGTCGCTCCTTCGTATGACTTCTATAGTGAATTTCTAAAGCCGAATGGCAGGGGAATGTTTTGAAGCAAATACCACAAGTTGTGCTCCCTCTGACGCCTTCACACATGAAAATATATAAATAAACGAAATATAAAATTAATTAATGCATAAATCAGTATTAAATAATTTATAACATTTTTAAAAGCAATAAAGCAATAAAGCAATAAAGCAACTTCATGCATTATTAAGCTACGCCAACTGTCGGCGCTGCCGCTGTCAATGAGACAACAACAAAAATGAATACTTAAACTGAAAGCAACAACAAACATGCAAAACTTTTAGCGACTGCGATGAAATGATCTATGGCCAAAACACTAAATGCAAGCAAAATAAAAAAAAACGAAAAAAAAAAAAAAAAAAAAAAAAAAAAGGAAAAAAACAAAAAGAAAACAGAAAACAGAAAATGAAAGCCGAATGCGAATAAAGCAAATCAAACACACAATATTTATAAATGAAATATATACTTTGTTACACTCACAACTCACCCGATAGTGCAAGTGGATTGAACGGAGCCGCCGGCATCACAGACTGCGCTATCGTATTCATGGCGGTGCACATGTTTTGTGCGGTAGCCGGAGGGAACAGCGGGAGATTGGGGAACATACCGAAAGGTGGACGTGCTGCAATTAGCGGGTTTGGTGGCTGTGGTCCCTGTTGCGGTGGAGGCGGTGGTGGTGGTGCTGTTGCTTGCTGTTGTGATTGTTGCTGTTGGCTAAGCTGGCTGAGTTGTTGTTGTGCCTGTGCTTGAGCCTGGGCTTGAGCCTGTTGCTCGCGTCGCAAATGTTCCTGATGCATTGCCACGGCATGTTGTTGCATTTGCTGGTGGTGATGATGCTGCGCTTGCGCCTGTGCATGCGCGGCAGCAGCAACTGCTGCTTGCTGTTGCATTAGTTGTTGGTGTTGCTGTTGTAGATGATGATGCAATACAGGTGGAAGACAATCGGCTGCAGTAGGCCCAGTATGTGTTAACGGTGATGTGAGTGCGGTACTCATTTGAGTTAGTTTTTGTGTTGTACTTGGGCTTCTGTTGGCATTGCACGGTGGGGTTGGAGATTTTCTAATAGTAGCGGTGCTTGTTGGAGAGCGTGCACTTGCGCTATTACTAGTTGCTGTTGGTATAGAACGCGGAGTCAGATCAAGTGCACCTTGTGACACGTCCGATGCCGAACGTGCAGGGGAACTTACACGTGTGGAACATAACTTAGGCGCGGTGGTAGGGCTTGTGGGTGCAGAGCTGATTGAGTTCGCATTGCTAGTAACCGAATGTGGCCGTGGTGTTGTATTAACTATACCAGTTGCATCAATTCGTAATTTTTGCTCAAAAAGTAAGCCTTTGAAGTCATCTCCGGACTTTGGTCTATCGTTCAAATCCATGTCATGACTGTTTGACAAATGTTCAGATGATATGTCATCATCAAAATCATCGCCGCAATCCATATTATCATCTAAATCACCTTGGGAGGATTCTGAGCCCAAGGCACCATTGTGTGGCCCTAATGGTCCTAGACCGCCACTACCGGGCAGTGCACCAAAGTGAAATGCTGCTGCCGCGAAAGGATTTATAAAAGCATTTGGCATTAAAGTTGGAGGTGGATCACGTATTTCAGCCGCCTGTATTTGTTCAGGTGTCAAGTCAGTTGGTTCACCAGTATGTAGACGTATGTGTTGCTGCAATACCAGTGCATTTGAGTACTTTTTGTGGCATACTGGACATTGATGGAAATTTCTCATTGGTGGCCTAATTTTATGCACGGCCATGTGAGTCTTGAGATTGCCTTTGGTTGTAAATGCGCGCCCACATATGCGACACTTGAACGGACGTTCTCCGGTATGCGTACGGTAATGCATTTGTAATGCACTCTTGCAAGACAGAACACGATCGCAAACGACACATTGGTTAGGATCTGTGATTTTCTTATTTTTCATTAACTCCTTTAGTTTAAGTGTTTCCGAAGTGTTTGATACTTCAATAAAATTCTCCCATGAATTGTCATTACTGTGCGGTCTTGGTAGTAGACCCATTTCATGTTTGATTGGATTAAAAAATGGTGAACGGGGAATGTGAGCTGGAGATCGTATAGGTGAGTGTCGATCGGGAGATAAATTTTTCGTGAAATTTAATGGGAACCGTTCACTAAAGAAGTCTTCGCGATGATGTAATGAAGGTGGTAATTGTCCAGGTGTGGGAAGATGATCGAGATGATTTTGTGAACCAGGCGAAGGATGCGGATGCATGGCTAAAGGTGGCTGCACTGGTTGAACTACTGGTGGTAATGGTTGAATTGCAGAAATCGTAGTCGGTGGAGTGAGAGATAAATGTGGACGTGATTGTTGTAAATTTGCTGGTGCAATAGGTGGAGAAGGTGCTAAACGTGTTGCAGGTGATACTGCTTCGTCTTTATCAGCATGCTGAAAGTCAATATCAATTTGTTCTGATTTTATTTTAATGCCTGTTGGAGATACGGGTACATTTTTATGTGTTTCCTTTTCACATGTGGCACTCTCATCACCATTTTCTCTTTCTTCAAGAATTTCAGTTTTAATAGGTAGTTCTGGAGAGTTCGACGAAGATTTTCTTAAGTCCGTAGGCATTTCTTGATGACTACTTTTTATAGCTGCCTGAGCAGCTGCTTGGGCCTGTACTGCGGCGGCGGCAACGGCACTGCCGTCACTCATGCCAGGCATTTGCGGAAAAAAGGGATTTGGAAAACTCGGTCCACCAGCAGCAGCACCAAGAGATTTAAGAATTTCCATTGGTGGCCGATATAAGCCAGGCAAACCTGAAAAACCCGCACCAGGAGGAAATGGCAGTGGCAACGAAACTGTTGGCAATTGCTGTGGCATATGTTGGGGCATCGCTGCCGGTGAATGTGTGGGTGAGCTATCAGGAGACATTTGATCAAGTAGTGGAGGATGAAATTTGTCCAAATGTTCTGGAATTGGTGTGGCATTCATAGGAATATGTGGAAATTTATGCGCATGTCGCTGAAAGTGTACTTTAAGATTTCCTTTTGTAGTAAAACGGCTACCACAAACATTACATTTAAAGGGACGCTCACCTGTGTGTGAACGTATATGAATTTGTAAAGCTGAATCTGAACCAAACACTTTGCCACAATAGCGACAGCGGTGCTTGAAAAATGGTTCATTACGATTCTTACCATCACCATTTTTATCCTTAAACGCAAATTCATCAGCCATATTATTAGCTAAAATACCCTGCGAAGCCGAATCGAGTACTTCTTGAGCACGCTTCTGTAGCATTTCCAGGGAATTGGGTTCAGGCAAATCATCATGATTTGTTATAATGCTGGAGGCGAGATCAGAACCGAAAGGTAATGGTATATTTTCCATCTCTTTTAATTTTGATAATGTGTCGCTGGCAGAACTTTCACATAATCTAGCAGCGCCACTATGACTTCGCTCGATACTCATACGACGTATTGAAGCGGAAGTTTCCATATCATCTTCTCGTTTACGTTTCAATGATTCTGAAGTTTCCATTTCACCGTCATGTAATGGAACACCAGCATTTATCAGATGTTGGCGTGCTTTAGCCTCGGCCATACGTGCCTCTGCCTTTTGACGTAACTCCATTTCAGCGATGCGTTCCTCCTCCTCATATGTATCCTCCTCACCATCTTCACGCTCATCTTCCAGATCATCACCCATATCACTGTCTTTGCTCTGGTTCATGGCCAACTGTGATTGCAGCTGCTGTATGAGTTGAATTTGAAATAGTTGTTGTTGTTGCAGGTTAAATAGCGCCTGCTGCAAAAAAGCCAATTGTTTCATGGAGGCCTCGTTGTCAGCGCCGCTAGCACCATTTGCTATAGTTTTGGCAGCGAACTGTGCGATAGCCATTTGCATGCTTTGTATGGCCTCCAAAGTAACCGGACCATTGCCAAATTGCGCTGCTATGCCAGCAGGTAATGAGGACAAAATACTAGCTGTTGAAGTAACGGGCATAGTAGTTACCGTATCGGTAGCTAATGCAGCAACAGACGTAGCTGCAGAGGCTGACTCCGTATCCAGTTCAGCGGCACCAACACTCAATATTGAACTTTGTGATTCTGCTGTCTCCGTTGCTGATTCTGCGGCAAGCTTCGCACTATTCAAAACCGTTGCTCTACCGGTATCGTTCGTTGAGTCTACGCCTATAGTCGTGCACATGTCTGAAGGCAATTTCTCCACAGAACTTTCACGTGAGTGCCTAATTATTATTTGTTGGTGTTGTTGTTGTTGTGGTTGTTCTTCTTCTTCGTCTTCTCCTTCTTCTTCTGCCACACTCTTACAAGTTGCAGGTGTGGACAATTTGTCGTTTACATATAAATTATCTAAATCATTTGTATGCAGCAGCGCATTTGTGCTACTGGCATTGAGCGTCGTTGTTGTTGTTGCTGTTGCTGTTGCTGTTGCTGCTGCTGCTGTTGGTATTGTTGTTGCTGTTGTTAAAGTTTCTATTGATTTTATTGTATCTATAGTTGTTGCATTTGTTGTTGATGTTGCGGTTGTAGTTATTTTCAATTGTAACAATTGTTCTGTCTGCTGTTCTGCAGACATTACAATATTGTTGTTATGATTGTGATCTTCACTGCATGCATCTGCTGTAAGTGTTACACTCTTATTGTTCTCTGCAATAGTGTCTGTTGTTGTAATAATATTATCAATGTTTTCTGTAGCCGTAGCCGTAGCTAAGCCCATGCAACTTGTACTACTTGGACTGGCAGCACCACTGTTGGCAAGAGGTGAGCAGGCGCCATTTTCCTCTTGATCACTTGAAGTATCTGTAAGTAGAAAAGAAGAAATACACAAAAAAAGTTATTAAAAAACACTATAAAGCCAAAATGGAAAATTCAAACTTAATAACTATAAAAATCACTAAGCTTATACACCCAAAAAAAACAATAAATATAAAAATATAAAAATGAAAAAAAAATTTCGTAGAAAAATTATGCAAATAATTGCTAAGTAAGACATATAAATTCAATTAATAAAATGCAAGTTGCACATGAATTGCAGCAGCGGTACAACTTGCAGTTGCTTATGAGCGCAGCATATCAGGTGGGCAATGGCAAAATATTGCATCGCTCGACGTATGCATGTATCTCGATTGGTTTTGTTTTTTTTTTTGTTTTTGTTGTTTTTTGTTTCGTGAAAATTTCCCATTTTGAGCAGTTGTTATTGTTGGTGTTGCTTATGCTTTTGGCTTTGCTGCCTTGCATTGTATATTGTATCTATGTTGAGTTGTCTTATTTTAGCTTGTTCGGAAACCACAAAAACAAGAACTAAAGCAACAATAACTACAACAACAACAACAACAACAACAACGACAACAACAACACCAATGAAACATATGTAAAAGTGAGCAGCTACTGCAGGAAATTTACAGTGGAAGAGCAAAAGTCAGACCAAATCGCAGCATTGCCAATATATGCAACATGTGGCAGCAATTGCCACAAACTCTTCGACAAAAATATTTTAATTTTTTTTTTTTTGCGAGAAAAACATCTTTAATAGCAGCAATTCAGTTACAACAATTGCAAGTTATGACTTAATCGCATGCAATGCAAAAACATCACAGCTGCCTAAGTTGATGCTGATATTTGTTTTTGTTTCTGTTTTTTTTATTAAATTATATTTATATAGATATAGATTTAGATATATATATGTATATATGTTCTATGCTTTTCAAGAGCGTTCATCTGACAGTCGGTGTAACTTTCTAACTTTTACTAAATATCCAAGCAACGTGGAAGTGTGAAGCAAACGAGCCAGCGATCCGGCGAGCGACTGAAAAGATTGCAACGCCCGTAAATAAGTCAGAGACGTGACAAATCTTTAGGCATAAATAAATTTCGTTATAGTTTCAATTAATTTATTAGAGTGAATTATTAAAATACGAATAAAATAAATTAATCAAATTTATACAGAAATTTGCATTTAACTTGCAGTTTATATCAGTTTTACAGTTCTGAAAGTGTTATTAGTAGCTTTGTTTTTGTTTTTGTAGTCGTTGTTGTTGTTGTTGTTGTTTTTGTTATTATTATTACTATTATTGTTGTCGCTGTGCAGTTTTAAATAAAAACTTGCGATTTCCAACTGAGTTCGAAATTCATTAATATGAACTACATTAGTTAAGGCAAATATGAATTATGCATAAAAATTCAATTATTAGCACAGGAGCGAATTCGAAAAAATTTGGTAAAGAGCCCCTTTTTACAAATAATAAACGCACGTTAATAATAATATTGCCAACATGACAACCTTATGTTAAAATTATAAAATAAGAAAAAAAAATTATGTTAAAGGTTAACATCTTCAAAAAAATTATTCGAGCGAAGTGTGAACACTAGATTAACGATTGGTAAAGTATGTCCAAAATGGAATAAGGTATATTTTTCCTACTATGTATAAGAATGATTTCTTCCTATAATCGACAAAAATAAACTAAACATGAATGACTTCTTAAGCCGTTTACATCAACACCAGCACAATTTTTTAAATTTATATTACATAGATATGCGATAATAGATAAAACATGGATTCATCACTACACTCCTGAGTCATATTGGCAGCTAACTGTGTTAATTGGTTTAGAAGTTAATTTTAGAGAAGGAGTAATAGTAATTGTCTATTCTGAGCTCAAATGTAAATCGCACTACAATACAGACATCGAATTGTTAAAGATTTTTAAAAATTAAAGAAGACTATGTTACAGCACTGATTAAAGGTACCTAAAGCAACCAAAGACATAAATATCAGCTGAAAAGGATATAACCACCGTATTTAGATCATTGTGTTGCACACATTATAATTTGGCCGTCGATTACCTCGGATAAAAAAACACTCCTAATAACAAATAATATATAGTATTAGTGAAGTATGTGAAAGATTGGTGAAAGTGACTAAAAATTAAGAAGAATTAAGTAATTCCTCTTCCTTGAACACAATATAGTATATCAGAATATGGATTGGGTAGGTTGTAAATAAATTACAAGTTATTCAATTAACGTGTTATTTCCACTTGCAATTTTTGCTACGAGTATTATCTTAAAACTATTCACATTCTCTTAAGACTCATTAAACTCAACACCGCATTCTACGTTTATAAGATAAAAACCATATATAATTTTTATACCAGAACATTTGAAGCGTACGCATATTTCCATTGATTGCAGTGCCTTAAAACCGATTGAATCCGCCACCGTTTTAAAAATTATTAGTTCCAGCGAAAATAACTCGTTGCAAATAAAAGATTGTTTATACTTTTGATACGTAATTGTGTTATAGTCTAGCAACAAATGCATCGTATATATAGCACCACACGTAGAAATATACACAACTATTTTTATTTATATACATAATCTTTTTTTTAAACAAACATGTCATTTTTACACATACATCACATACGTGTAACATATATGCAACGCGTGCAATATGAAATAATAAGTGGACAGTGCGGCCCGGCTATGCATAAAATTATATAAAACATGGCATTTAAGGCTACGAGCGAAGAGTTGCTATGGAGGGTACAGGGTAACCAGTTTCACAGCGCTGTACTTTTTTAGTAGAGATATTTTATTTTCGCTGGATTAAGTCATAAAATGTAGCTGCTCCGAATTTTAAAAAACTGTGAAATAAAGTCGTTAATAATGGTTTTCATTATGTGAAATACAATTGAAATCATTTTGTATAACTAATTTTATTAAAAACAATTTAATATCATTTACTTTTTTCTCCAATTAAGCTATGTCCTTTTGGACAGATCTAAAACAAAAGACCAATACAACAAGAGCTAGGTAATCACTTCAAAAACGTAGTATATATAATTATCAATTATTATTATTAAAGATATGTATATACTCGATATACATATTCCAATTCAAAATAAATAGAAAATAGTGTTTATAGTGATGTAATATATGTAAAACAATGTATATATATGTGAACAATAGTGCTTAACAAAACCAACAAAGGTGGGATTAACACAATCGACGACTACTTGAGTTGTGGTGCATAGTACATATTCTATATAACAACAATAATTTAAAAATTATAATAGCTTGATCTAAAATAATTCTGAAATTATTTTTTTAAATAGTCTTTGTATAAGTCTAAAGCACTACTTGGTCCCACCACTAATTTATATAAAGATATATAGGTATATTCTTCTAAATATTAAATTATATAAATAATACTAAAAAAATTAATTAGATTTAAATGTATAGTATTATAACTGATATAAACTGATATAAGGATAGTATAGCTAATATAAACTATGAAGGTAATTTCATGGTTCTATTAAGAAAAGTCCGGTAGATCGAGGTATTTATGTTTAACATCATTAAATGCAGTTTTACGGAGTGATTGTCGATGGCGGAAATAGCTTTGTTGGCGATGCCCTAAACGGTCTTCACCAACCGAGCTACATGATGGGTCAAAATCTCATATCTGCTCACAGGTATCTTTTATAGTAACTTAGACATAATTGATTTTTGATTGAATGATATAGAAAGTCGATTTTTGCAGCACCATTTCTATCTTTGGTTTAAGCAGTTTTACGTTCAGGCAACACTTGTAAAACTTCTGGCTTGCCTTTCCTCAAAATTACTATATTCCAATAGAATTATAAGTTCCGTTATCTACATGATTCCATCAAATAACTAATTGCTTTTAAGATTTATGGTGTATGATTCTTCAAAACCGTTGCATTCTAAATGTTTCCTTATGTACACGAAGCACTCAAATTTCTTATAACCTATTAGGAAAATTAGGAAAAATGATGTATGAATGTTGATTTATTCTAGATCCTCGTGAGGAGTCTTAGTCTTAGATAGTCTAAGGCTTAGGTAAAAAGATTTTTCTTGAATTTTTATATAAAATTTGGCTGCTGCTTGAATTATACTGTATAATAAAAATTAAGTCTTGGGGCACTTAAGCAGACATCTCCAAACCGTTCTAACTGAATTACCCTGCTCCCTCTTAAAAAAAATCTTTATCCTTTAGCAAAAAAAAAAACATTTTAAAAACATTTTTAGTGTGTTTATAATAAAAAAACATTAAATAATGTTGTAGCTCCACGTTTAAGGAAATCAATGTAGCTCCATGTAAGTGACAGAGCGATTCCGGAAACGCTTTAGCAATGAAATTGACATGTTCTGTCCTAAAACAGAGATATTTAACAAAAATATAACTTGATGGGCTCCGTTGGACAGACTTTGCTAAAGGGACACTAGTGTCGGTAAGTAGGTTGATTACTCTAGTTTGGCTTATGCTACACTCATGTTAATTAAATTGATTTTTAAACATCAATAAATGTAATTTTATTTATAATTATAAATTTTGAGATTTATAATTTTAAAAGATCGAAATTTTTTATATGAATCAAGCTCAGCATTCTGATGAGTAAGGAATGAGTAATTACATAACTAGCCATAACAAGCTTACTAATTATTATTATGAAATTTTATAATTATTTTAATTGAAATTTTATAGTCATTCCGCTTTATCCCCCATTTCTAATAATCTGACTTGCCGAAGTAATTCCACGGCGCGACAACAGCACACCTGGAGCCCTTTCTAAATTTATGCAATCTCGAACTGTACACGAGATAAATTGTTATTGTTAAGTTTATATACGTACGCCCTTCGATTTCACCGCCCCAGTATTAAATATTTTTATTAATTTTATTATTGCTGATGTTTTTATTAATATTAATAATATTGCTAATATTGCTCAGATTATTATAAATTAATTTATACAAAATATTCAACAACTCTGTTTTTTTCTATGAAAACATTTTTATTATTATAAATATGTATACATGAGTATGATTGTACGGTTTGTGTTTATTGTTTGTGGATTTTTATTTGTTTATGAATAAAATATAATTTATTGACATTTTAGACTGTCTAGGCCAGAAATAAAGCATAATTATTATAAGCTAATATTTTTTGTGTCTACGCCAATAAATTGATTTAAACACGTTCAGCAAGTTCAAGTTTAAGCTTGATTTCATTTAAATTTTACATTAATTTTTTAATTTTATCTTATTAATTTTTCTTATTTTTTTTCTTTGCTTCAACTATTAAATTGCCTAATATTTATATTACATTAAATTTATTGTATTTGCAATAGGATTCGGAACGAGCGTACACAGAAATTTTTCTTAAGGAGACGCTTTTAAAAACTAATTTATAGTTTATATAAAAAGATTTAATCCAATGGGTTTTAGTACATCTAGTGTGGAATTATCCGAAATATATATAAGTGAAGGGATTATTTGCAACTTTAAACTTGTAAACCCTTGTAAACGTCAGTGAACGTCTACTTGGGGTTGAAGAAACTATAAACAGCTCTGATTTACTGCGTTACGCTACTTCTAAAGCGGAATTAAATTGAAATATATGTTCCTCAACTAATTCAAATTAATTAATACATAATAATAATAATAGTTCTCTGAAAAGTCTAAATTTATGAATCTTAAGAATAGTAAGCACCTACTGCAATAAAAAAATATAGAGCAAGCTATACGATTAGTAGTCCATTAGGTACGTTCTACCTAACAAAATTTCCGAATAAAAAAATTATTAACTATCTAGATTTCTCAATCTTAGGAATTGTTGTATTAAGTGTCCATTATAATAATAAAAAATTATTAATAAACTATTCTACATATCAGTACTTCGTTTGGAGCTCTAACTATCAAAATTTCTTAACCATAATAATTGTAATAGTCTAATATATAAAAAATATAACATATATATGTATATACAGATATATTATAAATATATATACATGTTTTATATATATTACAATTATATTATATATTATAATATATATTCATATATATAATCATATATATAATATATGAATATATATTATAATATATGTATATATATATAATTAATATTTATTATATTATTATTATATATATTATTATATTACATTATTAAATATAATATATTTATATAACATATATATATATTATGTATATATGGTATATATATATCGTATATATATAGTATATATACTGAGTGTCTAATGTTATATTCAAAAAATAGTTATAGCGTATGCTGTCTCACTAGCTCACTTAGTGCTCTACTTATAAAGATTTTCGATATATATTATGTATTTATAGTATATATATATTATTACTAATGACTCCCCCCTATATTATATATACATATATAGTATATATACTGAGTGTCTAATATTATATTCAAAAAATAGTTATAGAGTATGCTATCTCACTAGCTCACTTGGTGCTCTACGTATAAAGATTTCTGAGTCTTAAGTATTATAAGCGTCTACTACAATAATAAAATAAGAAATTGTAATAGCCTATGCTATTAGTAGTTCAAATGGTACTCTATTTATCATAACCTACACCAACAAGCCAGTATAGCGGAACCAGTCTATGCGAATCTTAAAAGTCGCATGAGCACCACGCGTTCGCGTTCAAAACCCAGCTGAGCATTGAGCATTTAAGTTTCCAGTAGCTTAAGTCTGTCCAAAACAAATCTTATATGTGACCTATAAGCGTGTTGATTCTAGTTTCGAATATCGCTTCCTTTAATATGATTAATGCAGAAATGAAAACATAAATATAAAATACAAATAAATAAGAATTTTAGTGAGTTCGACATTTACTTAATTTTTAATGTCTTGTCGATAAACGAAGTTTATGGCTTGGCTACACACACTAACCTTATCAACTTGATTTGCATATCGATCGCATTATCACAAGTTTTTATATAATATATATGACGTCGGCTAACACACAAATCTGTCTATGTTGGTATGTGCTTTTTTATATAATTTAATTAAATTTATTTCTTTGTTTTTACTGCTAACTTTGCCGACTCGCTCGACACTTCAGCTCAGGTTCAATAAAATTATATAAAATCTTAAAATATGATTATTAATAATTAATCGGCAATGTGTTTTATATTGTTAAAAAGAGTTTTTATTTTTTCTTTTTTAATTATAAAAATATAAATTTAATTTTAATATTTGGCAAATGCTTCTTCTCTGTGTTTCACTTTTGAATTAATTGAAATGCATTTTAATGAGCCGCGGCGTTAAATGTTGTGCAATTTCTTTACGGTCCGGTGTTGTGTTCAGGTATCTTACATGACTTCTCGCCTCAACACAATAAAATCGAGTCTGAAACCGTGGCTGGGACTGAGACTGAGACTGAGATTGGGACAGAGGCTGAGACTGAGACAGAGACTGAGAGTTTTGTAATTGGTAAGTCGACAGATTGAGTTACTCATAAGTGGAAATTCAATGTACAAAAAGTCAATGTAACACTTAAATGCATGCATTGCACATGCATTAACGAGTACATCGGAAAAATAAAGAAAAGAAAATTTTAATAAAAATAATAGCATAGAAAAACTAAAACAAAACTAAAACAGGAGATAACAATTTTAAAGATCATATGAAAAAAAGTTAAAAATAAAAGCAAATAAAAGTATCTTCATGAATTTTATGGAAATATTTACAGTGAAAACAGGGATGGCTCGGCTGGTAAAGATTAATTTATACTAAATGATGATGAAAACAAAATATGGTTTTAAAAAAACTGTCCAGACAAGAGGAATATCCGAAAAACAAGAGCGCCGGCATAGATGGAGGGAGTTTTAAGGGTTCAACATCCACCATAAGGGATGAGCTTAAAAGAAAGTTTATGATAAGAATTTTTGTTTTATAGGCAAAAATAATTATTGTTAGTAGAGAAAATAAAATTGTTTGTCTCAATTGTTATTACATCAAAGGAGATCATGATACAATTCGATGAACAACCATGGCGATTACATTCTTATTAAAAGAAATAAAAAAAATTACTATAACGTTAGAGGAAATCATACCAATATTCCATATGCAACCAAGGCGATTAGATCCATAGCCAGATATTAAAATAAATAAAAAAAATTACTATAACATTAGAGGAGATCATGCCAATATTCCATATGCAACCAAGGCGATTAGATCCATAGCCAGATATTAAAATAAATAAAAAAAATTACTATAACGTTAGAGGAGATCATACCAATATTCCATAGGGCAATTAGGTCCATAGCTAAATATTGAAAAAGGGTGATGGTAATAAAATTTTAACTTATTTAAAAGGAGTAATGTTATTAAACCATCGTGATGTATAACCAATGAATATACAGTATGCAAGTACACATAAATATAGTCCTTCGGTCCATTCTGGAGACCCCTGGTTATTAGCCTGATAACGATTAAAAAAAAGAAACTTCTTAAACTATAGTATAAACTTTTCTTTATTGCAAACACTCAAACCAATATATTTAAAACATAAATAAAAATAAAATCCGTCTAAGAACACACCAAAATATTAACACCCTCATATATTGAAAGATATATTATAAAGATCTTTAAACTAAAAATGATTTTTAATTGAAATACAATATTTTTTATAATATATAACCAATCAGAGTTTTCTCATATTGTTGATTAATGACTATTGATTTCAACACAAAATAAATTTTGGCAAGTGCTTCAGTTGCATCTTTGATTATATGTATCTTTATAATACATATATATCCACATATATATAAAATTAAATAAAAATTGTTTATTATATTCATGTTTAAAATTGTGTAAAAAAAATAATTTTTACGTTAATTGTATCTGTACTCTTTTGTATCTTTTTTTGAACTTTAAAATCGTTTTTTATTGCTTAAAGGGTTGGTCTCACATACTGAGAAAGTGAAATATGTTTGGGTGTGTATCTTTATCTGACAAAGCATAAAGTATGACAAATCAAAATCGTTTCAGTAATGATAATGTTTGATACAACTCAAATGGGAGGGGCTTAAAATTATTGTTATATATATTTTGATTCATAAATGCAAGCAGCAATTGTTAAAAAAATCAAAATCTGCACTTAAGTGTTGAGTAGTGAAGAAATTATAAAAAAATTTTTATTAAATAAAATTGAAATAAAAATTAAATTAAATAAAAATTTTGAAATTTATTAAAATAAAATTAAAAAAATAAATTACTAATGAGAGAAAAATATATAAAAAAAAATTTTAAAAAATTTAAATACTGAGTTCATGAACAAATAAAAAAAAAAAAATATTTTTAATAAGATTTAATTAATAAATAAAAGATAATAAGAACTACATAAAATCTCAAGCAACGAAGAAAGTATAAATTTTATTTATAACAAATTTAAAAACAAAATTTTATTTATAAAATAAATTTAAATTAAAATGAAATAAATAAAGTAAAATAAAAGGTAAATTAAATAAGTAATAAAACTAAAATGAAGTAAAATAAAATAATATTATTTAAAAATACTTAATTAAATTATAAAAATAATTTATAAAATAAAAAAAAAATAAAAAATAAGATCAATTAAAATAAGATATTATGAAATAGATTTTATTAAAAAAAAACAAAATTTATAGAAATAATGTATAACATGTATAATATATAACTAAGATAATATAAACATAAAATCAAATGTATATAAAAATAAAATAAAGTGAAATAAAAGTAATTAAAATAATATGATTTTAAAATTAAATAAATATAAAACTACAAATAATAAAAAAGAAATATTATTTTATAAATATGAATAAAATAAAATAAGATAAAATAAAAGTATATTATATTATATATAAAATGAAACATAACACAATAAATCAAAAATAAATAAAAAAATAAAATAAAGTGGAATGCAAGAATAAAATAAAGAAAGTTTTAAAATAGAATAGATTATGAAAAAACAAAATAAAATAAAATTAAATAAAGTAAAAAAATCAAATTCGAATAAACCAAGTTATGTAGTATAGAATAGAATAATACAACTAAATAAAGTAAATAACACCGAATGAATGAAGATAACTATTTACTTATGAAAACTTTGATCATTTCTATATAAAGAAATGTAATAACTATTCACAATAGTACTGAAAGAATCTCATTTTTTATGGAGTTTCGATAAAATTTTCTAATGGACTCACATTCAGAAGAAATTCGGTCATTTGTCTTTTGGTGAAATAAATCGATTTGATTAAAATCCGGACATTTCTCTGTGACGATTCTTAATAGATTAAATGATCATTCACAATCAAACTGAAAGACCGTCAATTTCCAAAAAAAAATGACAATGAAATGAGTCTAATTAGTTAAAGTTGGGTCATAATTGTTTGCAAGACTAAATGAATATTCACAATAGGAGTGAAAGACTACCAATTTCCAAAAAAAAAAAACAGTGAAAAGAGTTCAATTAGCTGAAGTCAGCTCATATGTGTTTGATGTTTATTATTTGACTAAATGGTTATTCTTAATAACTGTAAGATATTTCCATTTTTAATGGAATATCGACAAAAATGATTCCATTTAGTTAAAGTCAGATCATTTGTGTTTGACGTTTGTTGTTAGGTCAAATAATAAAATAAAATAATAAATATATTTAGTTGGCTTTTATTGTTAAATATTAATTATAAATATATATAGACAATAAAAAAAAAATTTGAATATTCACAATAGTGCTGAAATACCGTTTTTTATACATTTAGATAAATTTGGATCATTTGTATTTGACAAAAATATCTCCTTTCTTTATATTTCATTTGTATTAAAATATCGGATATGCATAATGAGTTCATTTTGAGGGCTAGTCTGAAACTGATATAAGTTCAATTACAGTAAATGCAATAATAATACATTTGTCAATTCTTTATTTAAAATTTTCTAATATCATTGACAGTATTTTTCATAACAGGTTCACGTCAAAATTCCCGAAGCAATAAAAGAACCATAATGTCAAAATCCAAATAAAATTCATATTTATAATCATAATTATAATCATCATTATCATTATTATTATCATCATTATAATAAAAATAAATAACTAAACAAATATTTTCAATTAGCATTGCTTTAATGTATTTCAATTCAATATTTTAACAATTTTATTGGCAAATCTTTTAATTTATTTTTGCTAATGAAAGTTAAATTATTTCCTCATTATTATTAACACAATCAAATAAACATTTATTTAATAAAATTTAATTTAATATAAGCTATATGCATAAATATTAATCGAGCACAATAATCATAATAATGTTATAAAAAGTAATATTTTAATATATTTTGTTGGTTTTTATTGTTAAATATTAAAAACAAATATTAGAAATAAATAAAAAGTACCAAAAACAAAAAAAAAAATATATATATATATATACAGTAAAAAATCCGAAATCAAATATGTGAACGCAATTATTTTTTGTTTTTTTTTTCTCGAGAGTTGAAAAAAAAGTATCTCAAATAAAAATTTATACAAAGCAAATATGCGCTTTGTTGGTCGTCGGTCAGTCAACGTTTGTCAATTTATATTAAATTATAACATAAATTTCTTATTTTATATATTTTTAATAAGAAACTCATTAAAAAAAATTAAATTCACATAAATTTTATTGAAACCATTTTACATTTTTCAATAAATTTTTATATTTGTTTTTCTAGTTTTATTAAATTTTTTTTCATTAAATTTTTTTTCTTTTTTTTGTTTGATGTGACCACAATTTCTACAAATTTTCAATAATTATTAACATTTTTTATAATTTATGATATTGCTTATTTGAAAAAATTAATGAAGAGTAAAACCAAATGGAAAATGAGAAAAATTTGAAAATGCGGTTATTTGGTTATTTAAAAAATATTTTTTCTTGTTTTTTTACAACAAACAAAAAAAAAAAAACGAAAAATGCTGATGGAAAAAATGATATATACTTTTTTAATGTGCTTCCATAGTTTTTGTTGATGTGTTTACTCTTTATCTATAATTTAAATTGTTAATTTGATTTTTAGGAGGGAATATTTTACGGCTGAATGGCTGCCTTACACCGCTGCCGCGGCTACTTCCCTTTCCGAAGATCTACAATTTTGGCATCTTGCGTGTTTGGGCGGAAATTGTAAATAATAAAATGTGTCCCCATAAATTTTCTATGGTATTTTAATTTCTGCCTTTCGTATTGTTTTCAATTTCATTATCGAAAATACTCATTTAAGTTTTAGTTATACGTTATACGTTAATTTGCTAATCGTACTCATCGCATTTCAGTAACCGAACTTCATCAATTGTCTTTCGAGGGGAAAAGTTAACAAAGTGCCCATTTGTCAGGTGTCATCAATGAAGTCAATTTAAAACAAATCAAGCAATCGATAAAGATAATTATATACACTATATATATTGTATATATATATAGTTTTATATTGCAACAGTGTGGGAACAATTGTCTTAAGTGTTAAATACTTTACTACATACATATTTAGATTTAGATAAGTTAGTAAGATAAGATTTAGATAAGATAATTAAAGCACCTAGAAGAAGGATTGTTCATTAAAGTCAACAGGTAATCAATTAGTTAACTTAAATAAAATATTTGAATTCAAAAATAAAAATGCAAGTTTATATATATTATTTTCATTGATAGCAGTTATCAAACCCAAACCCCCAAGTGTTACCAATAGACCAATGTCTATATATTAACATTAAAATAGTTTTGAAGGGACTAATTGGTCAATATGAAATAATACACAATTATTTGGATTAGTTTTAAAAAGTATATATTATTTTAAGTTAATCGCCATTTAGACTATAGTCTTCTTTAGCGTACTATAACTACAATCACTAATCATATCTAGCATACCGTGACTACCGTCTATAGTTATCTTTAAAGTACACTGATTATGGACCATAGTCCTAATATCGTTGCAAATAAAATATATTTTTTAAAACTACTTAAAAAAACTATGTATTATTTAACATTGACCAATTAGCCCTCATTCAAGAATATTTAAATAAAATTTGATCTTTAAAGCAATAAATTAATATAAATATGAAAAGCCGGAAATTAATTATGTTGAAAATATGCGTTTTTATCAAATTTATACCAAGTATAAAATGAAAATTTAAATTAAATACTTAAAAAAAAAACAAAAAAAAAAGAAATATGTAATTGTATAAAAACATTTTATCTTCTTTTTTATAAATTATAATTATGTACACTCATAAATTATACATGCCCGCAAACATTAAGACATTTCTATATATTTTTAGTATTTAAGCGGCAATTTTTACTATTATATTATTACCCCCACGACATTATCAAAATAAAAATATATCACAAATAGACTGTGTAGTGTACAATTACTTATATGAAAATATCATTCGCACAATTTACGTATTAACACAACTTCAAACACCAAAGGAATAATTCGCGTATGATATGAAATGATATTATAGCACCCGAAGGGAGTAGTATTTTTGCATATATTACTAATAAACATGGGTTCAGCATGGTCTAACCTCGGCATACATTAGCGTGGCATTAATATTAAATATGTAAAAAATATATTAACGCATTAAGAATAAAAAAAAAGCATACATTGAACAACAAATACAATCTATATACACACAAACATATTTATTTTTACATTATTAAACAAATTCGTAGTCATTATTAATTTAATTTAATTTAATTTAATAGGAAAAAAATCCAACTTAAAGTTATTGAAACATATAAAGCATTTTAGGGTTAAGAAGTGAGAACTTGAATAATCATAAGTTACAAAATAATATTCTTATAAGAATATATTGTATATATTATATGTTATAGGAGAGACAAAAATAATATCAAATTTGGTTAATATTGATATTAATCATTTTTTCTATTTCTTTCTTATAGGACTAAATTATAACAAAATGATATCGCTTATCTACAAATATATTAATACATAGATCAGTGCTTATATATATTTTTTAATATTTGTAAATTATATTAATAATTAATAACTGTTAGCTATAAAGACCATATTAAATATTGTATTGTATATTAAATATTGGATTGTACTACGAAGAATAAATTTATTTCATAAAATATTTCCAGATCTTATTGCTACCGCATCCACAAATTTTTCGAAGAAGTTAAAAAAACATAATACTCATTTCTAAATCTCAATATATATTTTTCAGAAACTACATATAATAATATTACACTAAACTGCTTTCAACCAGCAGATTTGTAAGTAAACTTAATAAGAATTATAATTTAATTTCGTTTCAATTATAATAAAGAATAAAATCAGTTTGAAATTAAATTTGGAAAAGATACATCCAACTAACAGTTTTTAAACTACTAAAAAAAAAGAGAAATATAATATAAGATAATATAAGATAAAATAATTAAATAAAAAAAAATATAATAATAATAAGAAAAAATAAAAAAGAAAATAAAAAGAAAATAAGAAAAAATAAAAAATATATAATAATAAAAAAAAAAATTATAAGAAGAAAAAATAGAAAAGAAAAACAAAATAAAAAGAACATAAGAAAAAATAAAAAAAATAATAAAATATAAAAAAAATAGTAATAAAATATAAAAAAAATAATAATAAAAAATAAAAATAATAATAATAAAATATAAACATATATAATATTAAAAAATAAAAAAACTAATAATAAAAAATAAAAAAACTAATAATAAAAAATAAAATAACTGATAATAAAATATAAAAAAACTAATAATAAAAAATAAAAAAAATAATAATAATAAAGAAAAAAAAAATAAAAAAAATAATAATAATAAATAAAAAAAATTTTTTAAAAAAATAAAAATAATAAAAATAAAAGACTAATGTGCACAATCGATTCAGTAGCATTTTTTCAAGTAAAAGTAAATGAAATGATTATAGATCGATTAAGCGATTCAGAAGTGTAAACTGGTTGGGATGCCTACAAAAGTATTTAGCTCCATCTGATGTAAGTAGAGACCGAATGATTTGTGTTTAGTTTAATAAAACTAACCAGATTAACCTAACCTAACTTATTTAATAATTTTTACATATGTGTGTTTATTAACTTTGCAATTATTTATATTTATTTTATGCAATTCTTTAGTTATTTATTATTGCTTTCCGTTTAAAGAATAAAGTTCTAACTTTCTGAAATGTTATAATTTTTGCATATAAATTTAGGATTTACATTGTTCAAGACAAGATCATATATAATTCAAAAATAAATCTAAACAGATAAAATTTGTTTTAATTACAAACCGTAATATTCTATAATGAAATTGAAATTAATTCTTGAAAGAATAAAATGAATTCTCTAGAAATATCTACAGATAGCAGCACTAAGCCCCACTATAAGAATATTTAATTTTTTTTTTTTTTTTAAATAAAAAACATATTAAAATAAGGAAAATGATTATGTACGCACATATTAAATGAATTCTTATTACAATTTATTTTATACTTTTGACAAAAGTTCATTAAATAGCATAATAAAATCTATACAAATATCAAGCATACATATTACATATTAATTTATGCACATACGCACATTCATACATGCATACATACATACATTACTTTATATGAAATTTGAAATGTTACTGCAATGACAATAAATTATATGTAAAATAGAGTGTTTGGAAGCGCGTGTTGATGAAACCCAAATATGTTTAAAAGATAAAGAAAATTAAATTCATAAAAAGTGAAATAAAAAAAAAAACAAAGAATATTTAAAATAATTAAATTAAAATAAAAGAAAATATATTATTTGACAAGGGCTAAGTACATTCAAAGTATTGTCGTCACAACAATACAAAAAAATATATGCGAAAATAGTAATGACATCCATACATTGTATACTTTTTTACAGTATTAGGGTACAATATTATATATATATATGAACTTATATTAACATAAAAATGTATGAACATATATAATTAAAAAGAGATTAAAGGTGACATTTTTAATTAATAAACTGCTCCGCTTTGTCGTCCTGACCTTTGCTTCAAAATTGTGAAAATGTATAATATATGCAAATGGATTTATTTTTAAAACACACTTAGTTATCAATATATACACACATAGCTATATATAATATGTTATATGTACATATCTACTGAAATATGCTAATAATTATATGATAAACTAACGAAAGATATATTAATAGCATTTAAGTCATTAATTAAATTAATAGGAATGTTTTGCTCTTAATATATAGTGTAGACAAAATAAATCATAAATCCAGAGAAAGTTAAACTCGAACAGTTAAGCTGAGGAATGAAAGCAGAGGATGAACCTGAGTATAAAATTTTGGGTATAGTTGAAAATCCGCTAGATTTGTGATTAAGTGGGTTTTGATGTAGAAGACTGTGCGACTTCAACCTAACATAATCTATACTATATAATATGAGATACACTGAATATAAATGAGAACAACTGTCGATCATTAACATATAATATATTAAAAGTATAATATAAATAATATTAGATATAAATTTTAATATATATATAAATTAATAAATATATAAATAAATATAAATAAATAATATTAGATATAAATTTTAATATATATATAAATTAATAAATATATAAATATAAAGTAATTTATGCATTGTTCCTACACAGCTTCATTTAGCAAATACACTTATGTATTCTTCATTAACGCTAACTGAAGATTTATCATTAAGTACTCTTATAAATATTAATTAAAAATGGAAAAATTAATTAATTCATTTTGGAGCATTTATTTTAAATGGAAATATAAATTAAGTAAATTTTGTCAAGATGAAGTACTTAGCAGTCCAGTTCCTTAGTTTTAGTTAACTTTAAAATTAGTTTTAATGTTAAACAATTTAGAAGAGAATAATGCAAAAATGATATTGATTAGTTAAGTGTGAACAGTTTCCCAATATCTTAATTAAGTAGATTAAGTTAAATTGTAATGTGAACACCTTTTTGATTACTATTAATATGGATAGACTATGCATGTACTAAGACCTGAAAGCATTTTTGTGCAGACCTTTTTGTTTAAATAGTTTTTTTGATTTTTTTCTCTAGAATGAAGTCTGAATTTTTTTTGCACTTATTTTTCATGTTTAACAATTACACTTCTACACTGCCCCGTCTCCTGGCTATACAAATAAATATTACTAAATAGAACTCAGTTACAAACATACATTAGTATGTTTAGCATAGTTACAGTGTATCTATAAATAATAAAGAATAAGAAAAATATAAGATATGACAAAATTTTAAAAGAATTTGTTTAATGGATTTATTAGATCATTTAGATTTCAAGCAATGCAATATATCTGTTCTAGAAACCTAATGTACACAAAATTACCTTTTTTTTAAGTATTTTACAATGTCCTAATATAGATACATGGCTAGATACCGACTAGTGACGATAATAGATCATATAAATGGCGGTAGAGATCATATATGGCGGGTTGAGACGTCATATTGATCTATCGACAATATATGCCTTATAAAATATATACCTTTGTGCTTTGAAATAATTTTCATAGGTTTTTTTTTTGTTACTTTTGAAGTAATAAACATAATTAACGCTAATTAAGGTACATAAAAGATATATAAAAGGACGGACAGACAAGTACATTATCCAATTACACTATGTGATTCCCTAAATTGTTTAATTGTTTTTATTTTGGATATTTTATTTTATTTTTCTAATCGCATTTTTCTACATATTTCTCACTCCATATGAAATTCATCAAGTAGTTTAGTTATATTTATATTTCAATATTATGCCCAATATATTCTTGATATACACGCATTAAAATATTTTTAAATAATTAATAGTTCTCTGCTTATACATTGTACTAGGTTAATTTTTTAATATATAATTTTTCACAAGTTTCATCGCCTATTATTTATGTGCACATCGAATCTAGTGGGGCTTCTAAGGCACAGAATACCCAGTTGAAAAATATGGAACTATAAAAAACAGTAGTAAAATAAAAAACATATTTTTTAATAATATGAATTTTCAAAAGAGAATATATTTAATATTTGATTGTCAGAAGATACCACCAATACCGGAAGTTATCTATAGCGGTATATTAAAATCAATCATAGTTTTTTTTATTTAATATTAATATTAATAAGATACACTATTTGATTATAATCTAATATAATATATGTAATATTATATATGTATCTATGTATATATTTCGAAAATTAATTATTTAATTATTTTGTTTTTAAATTTTTTAATTATTTTTTATTAATTCTATATAATAATAATTTGTTGTTTAATAGCAAGCAAATAATAAAAATAAACATTACAGATACATTATTACAGAATAGGAAAGCCTCAGGCTCAAAATAAATGTTATTTCAACTATTGGTTGTGTGAAAGCAATGAGACATAGTAACGAACAGTTTTAATATTTGTATATTGCAACTTGTGGAAAGAGATTTTATTTTAGTAAATAAAACAAATTTAAATAATTAGTTGCAAACTTTAATTATTTTCAAAGTAAAAGTATTAAAACTTAATTTTTATTAATCAGTAAGTTTCAATACTAAACCGAAGCACCGTATTTGGAAAGCAGTTAATGTGAAATCGCTACCAGACCTTAAATAAGTTTAATTTTATGTTTTGGTTTAATTATTAATATATATTAAAATTGTAATAATTAGGAAGAATCTACAAATTTGTTTATTTATTTATTTTTAAAGCTAGTCTCTAGTCTCTACCACTTTACACAATAAGCTGTATGCATTTTTAACATAATTGGCAGGAGCACTGCCGGTCTCATGTGGACGGACATTCAAACCTAAATAAAAAATTCGAGTAAAAAATCACTGCTGATGGATATTTTTAAGTATCTGGAAAAACTGTATAGAAAGCCCAAATTTATATTTAACTGATAATTATTGTTAGTTTTTATACGAAAATCAATTTTTTTTTTTTAAATATTTAAGTACGTTTTCTATTGAAATTATTTAAACATAAATTAAATAAGAAAAATCTACATAATCAATAACTAAATTTAAACAGGAAATAGCACAGCAAAATTTTGTGGTTTAGTTAAAATATATAAAAACTAGATTTTTCCCCCTCTTTATGTAACATACATAACATATATATATATAGTATTTATAACAATCCCAAAATATTTAATTTAACACACACATATACATACATACACATTTAAATGTATTAATAAAAACTAATTTAATTATTCTAATATTATCTTCATTTTACGCTATTATTTTAATCAGTTAGATATACCAGCGACTAATAATAAAAACTAATCAATATTTCAACCATCAAATTTTAATAATAAGTAATTAATTTAAACGGATTCGAATAGCAGAGAAAGGACCATCCACACAACGCTGTTTCAAGTACGCTCAGTCAAATTTCAATAAATTAAATAAATTTTTGTTCTTATTCTTTCTTTGCTATTTGAATCCGTCTAACTTTTAAATAGTTTCTTTTCGTCATAAAGACGCGTCACTCTCGGTATGAAAAAATTAACATTATTAATAATTAATTTAATTAACTTAAGAGTAACATCTGAATAACAACTAAGACCCATCGATTATTTCGAATGCATATGTGAGTTTCATAAAGATTTATTAATTTTTTATTAGAACACAATTTTTATAAATAATTAATATAATTAATTTAAATATAACAACTAGTAACTCTCTCATTATCTGAGTTTTTCTCAAATTCCAATTAACCCAAATGTATTTCACTGAGGCCCGCGGATCATTTCTAATGCATATGTAACTAATATGAAGATTTAATAATTAATTATAAGTATACAATTTTCAAAAAAGGTTTAATAAATTAATTTTGAACAAAAAAAAAATTCTTAATTAATTAACTTAATACTCAAAATAAATAAATCAATACAAGAAATGAGATATATAAATATAAAAATGAATATCCAAAAATAAACATATGAAAGTAAATAAGAAAATATAAATAAGATTAAATGAATTATATATAATTAATTATATGCATATAAACAATAATATTTATACAATATTTAACAAATAAATATAAATATTTATATATAAATAAATTCTTTCATACATACTCCATATTAATACACATAATAATATGTCTTAATTAAAATATTTGTATATAATATTTGCTGTTTCAATAGCTCTGAGTTTTCCCTAAAGAAATATAATTAAAATAATAAATTTTATATAAAACAAAATAATATCAATTTTTAAGAAGAGAGAAATATATATTATAGACCCTTAAAAGAAATAATACTCTATTTTTTTAGCTCCTACCCTATATGAAAGTAGTTTCCCGTTACTGCGATGCAGTCCATCCTCTTAAAGAGTCATCTCAAGATCTCAAGATATCTCAAGATATAATTAGAGTAGAAAATTTAAATGAAGAGCATCGCAAATTCTATTAATAACATCAATCCTTGAATTTATTTAGAAGAACTTATGCAGAGACAGCGCAATATGTTAAATCTCCTCCACATATATTATAATAAAAACAATAAAAACAAAATAATAGTAATAATAATAATAAATTAATACGATTGGTCTTATGAGGCTTGATCTAATATATCAATAAACATAAATATTTTTGAGTAGAGATTGTCATTGGAATGGTGTGCCCGACTCTTTCCCCTCTTCGGAGAGTCTTATCGGTTATGCTTGCTTTGCTGTTGGGTGTGCTATCATTTAGTTTACACATCAAAAAAATAATATATTGCTACTAATATAACAAGAACAACAAATATTAAACAATTTAATAATGCTAAAAAATTAAAAATAAATATAATTTAAACGCAGGGGCGCGCGTTTTTCGTACCAAATTAATAAATTAAATTGTTATTCCATCCACTAGGTTTCATAGTGGAGAATACAAGTTTAATATTTAAACATCGTGGGTAATTGTATACACTCGTGCGTACGGTACGTATGGATAGGCGGTAGGTATGGTGTGTATAATATATGAGTATAATTATTGTAAATATTTTTTACTCTTCATTTCATAATTAATTTATTTAATTTTATTTAATATAATTTGTATATGCCATCGCATACAAGCGGCAACAACAACAACAACAACAACAACAACAACAATAACAACAACACAGTGAAACAGTGGAGCAGTAGAGGCAGCAGCGGCAATGGCAGCAGCAGCAGAGCAGGGCGTCTGTGAAACTATTTGCATGCGCCATGCTCTCCTCCACTTTCTTATTCATGTTCGTGTGTTGAGTATGCAGAGGAAAAAATTAATTATGAGGCTTTTAGGTAAAAATTTTAACTTAAATATCAGCACAATGCATAGCACAGCACACAGCCACATACACAGACACATACACATATATACATATATATACACAAGCTTTACAGGTAGAAACTTTTTTGAAAGCAAATACTAAATACACAAAATATAAAAATAATGAAATATATTTCGATAAATGGAAAAAAATTAAATAAAAAGGAATAAAAAAATTTATTTTTTGAAAAATGTGCTTTTGTGGTAAACCAATTTTTATTAAGTAAAAAATATTAAGAAAATACAAAAACAAAAACAAAAAAATCAAGAGATATTATTCATTATGTGTGTATGGTGCATAAATAAATTTATGAAAAATATAAAATATAAATGTGAAAAGAGGAGATCTTATTCAAAAGATATAGCGGCGCAGCGACGACGTTGACAGCGTCGTTTCGGCTTGAAACAGCTTCCGATGCTTTCGAATGAATTCTTAAGGTTTTTGTGGTAAAAACATTTTAGAAATATTTTCTGAATGAATTTGTTTTAAGTTCTGTTTTATTTTATTTATTTATTTTTTTTTTTTTTGTTATTTTTTGTTATTTGGTTTTGCTTAAGTATTCAACTAAAAATATTGATAAATTAACATTCATTTAGAAACTAAGATATAGAAGCACAAAATATATAATTAAAATTGAATTGAATAAACTTATGATAAGCAAATACAATACAATACACACACACATATATACATAAACACTTAAATGTATTAATAAAAACTAATCCATCTAGAGACGACATTTTTAACATTTTTTTGTTGTAATTTATTTTTTTTGTTTCATTTATTTTCGACTTAAAAAAAAAAATTATTTTTATTCATGTTATGAATATTAACATTTTTTAACTATTTACTTTAATTAGTTCATCTGTCATTTTCTGTTCTGCAACTTGGCAGAAGGTTGAATGAAAAAGTCAATAAAAGATTGAAGACAAAAAAAAAAAAATAATTATTAATTTGTATGCATGTATTTGCATGTATGGATGTATTTAAATATTTAAATTTAAATTTTATAGTTTTTAATTTTTTTTTATTACCTTTTTTTTATTTTTTTTTTTTGTTATTGATTTTGTTTATTAATTTTTTTTTATTAATTTATTTTGTTTATTAATTTATTTTTTTATTAATTTTTTTTTTTTGAACATTTTTTTTTTAATTTATTTTAAGTAATTTTTCTATTGTTTCTATAGGAGCTCAGATCCTAAACTACTCCGGTCAGCCACAGACGGAAGTTGACTTACAAACATTTTTTGCGACAAGCAAATAGGAATTAGGCTCATACTTTCTCAGTTGCAACAGATCAAGAGCTACATAGACTCGTAAACTTCAAATGTAGACCTCCCCGACTTAGTATATAGAAAAAAATCAGTGGTAACGAAAGTAATATCTGTTCTAATATGGCAGGATACCATGCCCGGCGACTACCCTGTAATGCATATCTACCGGCGTTCGAAGAGTAGGCACCAGAGCACCTGTTGAACCATGTCCAGGCTCACCAGAGTCATATTAAAACTGCATATTCGGCAATAGCCAAATTCCCAGCTATAATATTGGCTATATACTTGCTTTTATCTCTCTCAAAATATGTTGAAACGACTTTCTTAGCTAATTCAGAAGAATTCGATCCTCCTCCACATCATCCAGTTTATTATCTATGCATACGCATACAAGTGCATTGCGAAAATAATTTGTAAATGTAAATAATTTATTTAATTTTCTGTTTCTATACACGCTTACATGTTAAATAAATTATTAAAACATTCATATCAAAAAAATCTTAAACCATTAAATTATATTTTATATTTCGAGTTTGTTATTAATATTTAAAGATTTTTTGTTTTTTCTTTTTTATTTTTTGTATGTTTGTTTAATTTCTGAATTTCAGCTCATTAAATGACGTTTGATTATATCTGTATACATTTAAAAAAAAAAAAATTATATATAAACATTTTTTTTTTTGAAAAAATAATTTATTTAAAAGCAAACAAAAACAAAAAATGTTTTTATTATTATTAAAAATGTTTTATGATAAATAAACTATTTTTCATTTATTTTGTAAGGCTTTTAAGATATGATTGAAATATTCATATTAAAAAGCTATTAAATGGACGACATCTAACGCAGCTTCCTCCAACTTAATTGATTTTTACCACACATTTACATAGAAATATTGCTTTAATTTCTTATTTTTATTATGTTTAGTATTTTTAAAGTTTTTTAATTAATTTTTATTATGACATAAAACCGAAACTAAGACTGAAGCCGACGACAGCGATATCACTACCGCTCAAGCCAGTAACAGCCATTGCTAGACTAGAGCTTTATCTAAAGCGGGTTTTCTAATAATTTGGTAGTTATAAGGTGTTCGATTTCGAATTTGATTTTGATTTTGATGTAAGATATTTATCTTAAATTAAATTTTTGTTTTTTATTTAAAAAAAAAAAATTTTTTTCCTAATGTAGGCTTAACTTTTTATTAGGCCACTTTGAAACGAAATTTTATAAAATCAACAAAATTTGCAAATTAATGCATTCATTCATTGTTATATAGTTTATAACAATTTTTGAGTTAAAAGTTATTATATAGGGTGGCCCAATTGAACTGCAACTTGTTAGAATGCGATATTTTTATTTATATATGAAATTAAATTTCAAATTTCATAAACTAAGAAAGAAAAGTTTTTAGAAAAAAATTTTTATTCTAGATACTGAGAATATATTATATAAATTCAATTTGATTTTATCATAAACCAAAATCGTCTGTTTTGGAACAGACGACTGAAGAGAGACTTACAAAGAATCTATTTATGGTGACATGGCGTGAAGACTATGGTATGAAATATTGTCTTTTGGACATTATGGGAGAGTTCTTGGTATTCGCAGCGATGTTGAGACATTTCAACATACGCTACACCGAAACAGTAGAAAGCTCTTGAGATCTAAAAAGTTTATTTTGCAGAGATAGTACCACAGTCTCTAGCGCCTTTTTTAGAAACCCGTTTAGAATTTTAATATCGGCTCTGATCAGCACAATCTACCTATTATATAGAATGCTTAATTTTTTCTCTAATTTTTTCTTCATAGTCCATTCTCTTTTAGCCATTATTATAGTAGGTATATAGTAGATATTACAGTATTATAGAGCTTGCCATATGATCTTGTTTAAAGTTCCTAAAAATTAAGTTTTGATATATCACATTTATAAGTTACGACTTTTGATAAATCTAACAATGTTCTTAAATTTAAACACCACAAATTATTTAGTAACATTATGGTCAATGTTAAGTTTAATACTGAAGTTAAAGAGACAATTTATTAATAGATTGCCTTACAATCTAATAAGAGCAGAAAGAGTTACATTGTCAAGGCATGCAATTGCATAAAGCGACGGCAGAGGTCCTTGGATAAAACACTCGATTAAAAGTGATGCCTAAAGCTATAGTGACCCTTTTCTATTTTGCGTCCTGGGAAATAATAACAAATATGTATTACAAGCTAATATACATGGTATGGCCAGCCTGTTACATAAAAATGAACTCCGCCTTATGCCTTATTTTTATGAAGATCGGAAATGACAATCAGGAAAATAATAATATATGTATGTGTTTTGTAATTAAATATTACTATTATAAATAAGGACGTAAAGCATTAGTAATTTTTTTAAAAAAGAATACTTGTAGTTAAAAAATGGCTAATATTTTGGTTGAAAACTATTAGAAATTATTATATAAAAGATTATTGAGGATTATATTATTGAAAATTTTTAATTGACCATTATAAATAAAAGTAATATTGACTCATAAAATTTATTTTTTCCAATATATGCTTTAGTATTTCCTTTCATTCCGAAAGGTCATTTAAAATCCCATTTGCTGAAGAGGAAACAATAATGAAAGGAGACGAAATTGAATTTCCAGACTACAAAGATAAGAACTGTTGACAATTTTGTGGACTATCTCAAAACCTTTGACCACACACACAGTTAAAATGTGAATCATTTACCCAAATTTTCGGAGTAAATTTTTTAATAAGAGAAAAAAAATATTTTTATCTTATCAACGGCAAAACTGCACAACTATTATTCGTTAAAAGGTAAATAATACAATATTTATATAAAAAATGTGATTTATATTTTTTCTTATTTTTATACTTAATTAATATAAATAAGACTAGATAAGAATTTAATTTCAATTGAATGGTTGTCGATATTATAATGAAACAAAAAGAAAATTTATTATTAAATATTTTTATTTTTAATCTCTGTCTTAGATTTTTGACTGGCTTCATCTATTTTTTGTCACTTTTTATTTTAAACAAAAATATTATCATTATTAACATTAACGACCATGATTGATCTTTTGTGCTGCAAGAAAAAGGGTTTTAGATATAATAAATAAATCAAGTCAAAAAAAAAGTATCCCTATTCCTACAAAGTTATGAATTATATTGAATACTAATAATATTTAACTCAACTGGCAGATTATTGGTCTTTATCAGCATTATTATTTGAAGAGATAATGGTATACTACAACCTATGCAATTAACTATGCCATCCCTGTATAGAACTTTCTGAGCTATCTTAGACAAAATAAAGCTATTGTCAAATCTGACAATACCTCTTGCTCTAAGATCCCAAGACATTTTCGGTTTAAAGAAATTCGAATGTAGATAACGGACCCGTTTCAGTGCAATCGCAGCTCAAGAACAAATAGGATGGAAGTTTTAATATAGGTTGTAGATACAAAATCTTCAAATACTTTTTTAAATTTCATATTCAAAGATTCAGAAAACTTATTTTCTAATCTGCACAAAAACCCTCGACACATATTTTTAACAACAAATATTTAAATAATTATGTATAAATATATTCTAAAAATACTATTGATCTTGGATTTACTGATTTATCGTTCTTTGAAAACTTAAGTTAGATCTTAAACAATTTTCCATAGTTCAGTACAACATGACAAGATCCAAACTTTGATTAATAAATTAAAATAAACTAACTAGTTTGATAGAAATCTACAACTAATATAAAGATAAATCAGTAAGACTATAAAAACATTATATGTATGGTCAATTGAGTATATGTATAACTCTACTAATCAAATTGGCAATTGTAAGTATCTCAACAGCATTCTAAGTCAGTTAGTTGTGGTGGAGGGAGGACCAAATCTTCCTCAAGTAACTAAGAAAGCCGTTTTGAATCCACTAATTCTCGTAATAATGGATAGTAAAAAGAAGATCAAGCCAGAAATCAGCCAAAGGCATTTTTAAAAGCAAGAATCTGGTCAATGCTAATGCTAGAGATAACACCCAGTGTGTTGAAGGGGGCTCCCAGAAACTTAAGCCGAGTTCTGGCCATGTTCAGAACATAGACACATAGTGTTCTGGCATCCTTTCCTTTCTTTGAGTCTAGCAAGCTCGTCTGCGCGCTCATTTTCTACAATATTGGAATGGCCGGGAATGCAAACTAGAATTAACTTGGACCTCTAACTTAATGCTTTAATAAATTCTTTACATTCTTACATTAATTTGGGTGAAATACAGAATTCTAAAGCAGATAAAAAATTGCACAACTGACGGCAGTTAAGCTAAAGTAATGAACTAGATGTATATATATCACTTGATGTCAATATATACATATATATTTCCTTAATTAATAACATGTATTACATATTATAATATATTATAATATTATATTATATTATAATATTATATTATATTATAATATTATATTACATTATAATATTATATCATATTATATTATATTAGATACATATAAATATAAATACATATAAAAAAGTTTTATTTAAATAAATTAATTAGGAAATCAAATACAATAAGACATAAAAGTTCAAAATCCTATACAAAGATCATAATTTTTAATATTATTAATTATTACGTATATTTTCAATATATTTAAATAATTTAAAAATAATTAATGTTTTGAAAATTGTTCAAAGTTTGTATTTTTAAAATCACTTTGTACTAAAATAATGCACTAATATTTTTATAAACTAATTGATTTGTTAATAAGTATTATAAAATCAATATAATTAGTTATAATTAACTGTTCAGTTTAAGACTTCTCTTTGTGAAATGTTTTCTTAACCTCATTAAAGATAAAAAATACTCATTTGTTAATAATATAATATCAATAAATGATGTAATGTATAACATAGTAAAAATGGGAATTAAATTTTATTACACTTTAAAATTTATTTGCAGCAATAACTTTTATTGCAATTTGTTAACACATTTTTATTTAAAAATTATGAAAATGAAACTTTACGTTAATTAGTAAAACTAAGTAATTTTATTATTATTATTTGAAATTATTTAAGACTCCTATTTAAGGAATAGGAATACTTTTTAAAATTAATATAAATTACCTTAAAGTTAAATGAAATAAAATTAATATAACACTATATACTGTAACAAAAAATATATTTTTATACATTTATATTTAATGTACATATATACTCCTATATAGTAAAATATGCAATATAAAATATTTTAGGATAATTAAAAAAGTCTTATACATATATATTATAAAGCATTATGAGTAGAAAAAATTTTTTCTTTCATAACAATTTATTTAAAATGTTTATAGTTTTCAAGTCATAATATATAAATATATTTTAGAAAAAGTAAATATTTTTGGTATCTTATTTAAATTATAAACTATAACTAATTAATGTTTATACTATATATTATATGAAATATATTAAATTAATAGGAATTAGGAAATTATTCAATTGTGTACGTAACCTTAAAAAAATTTATTTAATAATTATGCTTTATTTAATTGTTAATCATGCTTTAAGAAAATATTCTTAAAAAATTCATACTTTCAATATTAATATTGGTATTATACCATATTAGTACCCTGAGGGTGACTATAGACTATGTTGAAAATATTTATAAAGATAAAATATATTTGATTAAGAAAAATTAAAAAATTTATGAATTATTTTAGTTCTTCTTTTTCGCCATAAAATACAAACTCGGTAGAAAAATGAGACAACCAACTTATATCAAGACTAATAAAATCTACTCATCCCTATACCCATCTTAAACTACTAAATTTAAACAGAAACGAAGTCATCAATAATTATTTTCCCTATAAATATTAATCAAGATACAATAGTCTAACAATGATTGCAGCCTGTAGAATAATTCTGAGTATCCATTCTTTAATAGAGAGTTGAGCATAAGAACTTCAAATCTTAACTTATAGAACATATATGTGTTGTATCACGAAGAAGACAAAGAAGTATTATCAAGTACTTATCTATTGTATAAATGTCTAGTTTTAGACAAAAACCAGGGTACAGTTCTTAAAAAACTCAATTTTGAGGAAGCCCTTTGGGGTTAAGAGAAATTGATATCGGAAGTTTCGTAAAATTCTTAATAAAAATGAAGTGGTGTCAATATTGCAGTTAGTTTTTAAATAAAGAACTCACGTTTTATAAAATCTTTCCAACTAACTAACCCAATAGGAGAGTAGACATCGAACCCATAGGTGGTTTATCATGAGTATATCGAAAGACTCACCTTTAAATAATAAACTTTTGTAGGAACTTTATTCAGATAATGCAAAAAATTATATATTTGATGTTAAGTTATATATTTGATGACTGCCATACATTTACAGCTCGACTGATAAAAATGTAAACAAAAATATTTTTTTGCTATATTAAGTATAAACTTTTTACAAAATATTTATCAGAGAATAATCATAAAAACTTTAGAAATATCTTCGTCATTAACTATTAGATTTCGAAATAAATATAATCAAGCTCACTTTTGCCTTTATCGGGAGAATTCCTAATATTATTATAATTTATGGAATTAAATTGTTTATTATCAGATATTTATCATATATCAAATTTTGTATATATTGACTATATCAAAATAAACATTTTATGTGCTTCCGAGACGAGAATCATATCTATAAAAATTATTAAATTTCAAAATTTTAAACATATTATGGTCTATGTTTATATAAACAATAATTGTACACATGTTTATATATATATGTTTATTTAACATAAATATATAGACACGTAAATATATACCGAAATGATTCCCGTCTTTGCAATATTAATTTCCGATAATTTTCTCTAAGATTTTAATGAGAACATCAGTTACCAATTCTAATTCATTCTACAATAATATTGAGCTTAAGATAGTGCTACCCTATATTTATATCCAAAAGAACTGTTGCTAATCAAAAATAATTCATTATTGAATTATCGCGATATCTACGAGTTTTTAGTCACTTCAACTACAATTTTAGTGTATCTACTAAAAAAAACCATACAATATTAAATATGGTTCAAGATGTGAAAACATGCATTTGTAATGCCAGTTTTATGAGTTTAGTAACCCGACAATATTGAAAACACAAGTAGATATATGTTATATGATTCAATCCGAATAATTAATCATTTTTTTCAAATAATATTTTATTTTGATAGTATCTTTATGGAAGTTCAAGTAAAAACAACAGCTTTATTTGAAATATATTTTAGTAGAAGAGCAAAAATATAAATTAAGAAATTCTATCTAATCTAATATTATCTAATAAAAGTATGATTAATATCGATTATTAATCATAGATTATGATATTTAACAATGTTTAAAATTTTCTTTAAATTAAATCATTTTTCACAATTTACTGGTTACTAATAATTCAATAATATATAAATTGAATTTCACAGATCAATTAAATTTAATTTTAAATATTTAAATAACTCGGCTAGAATAAGCCGTACTCATTTTTTCATAGTTTCATTAAATAAAATATTGTGGTAGGAAACATTCTTCTAGACTCGTTTTCGGTTGGAGAGCTAAGCTATTTCAATTTTAATACAAAACTCTAATTATTTATTTATTGCTCAGGAACAAATATATGCAATTTTTCTATATATTATTTAGCGGGTTTTAAAA
Source organism: Teleopsis dalmanni (assembly GCF_002237135.1). Taxonomy (NCBI): domain Eukaryota; kingdom Metazoa; phylum Arthropoda; class Insecta; order Diptera; family Diopsidae; genus Teleopsis; species Teleopsis dalmanni. Next base: position 20,687,439 of record NC_051848.1, read on the forward strand.
GTTCCCAAATTATAGAGTAAATTTTCCCTATTGCCTTAAACAAGTTTTATCTATGTAACCTCGGAACTAAAGATATTCACAGGCACCTATGAACTGACATTGTAATAAAATATATCGAAGATAAAGCGATTATTTAACTATTTAGACTATTTCAAAAGCTAGTTGAGCGTCAGACCTCAGTAGTATGAGATTAATAATCGGAATAATTCTACCGACCGACAAGAATTTCGACTTCCGAATATCAAAATTTATAAAAGAAATAAGTAATTATAAGCTCACATATACATACTAAGTGTAGTCTTCATATTTGAAAAAACAACAGTTTATAATAGTTAAGTAAATTTATATAGCTGTGACTTATTAACATGTAAAAACGTGTAGATTCCAGAAGAAACTTCTTTATTAATTCAATAAATAATTATAATTATTATCTATAGTACTTTAAAAATAAAAATAGGTGTATTAGACCTATGAATTAGCAATAAGTGCCAATACTCAGCAGTATACAACTAAAATATCTAAAAAATCTCATCTATGAATAAGAATACCGAATTCCGGATATCAAAATTGATAAAAGAAATTTGTAAAGTAAAGCAAGTATCCAGAAATATTTTCTAGATAAAATAGTGTTTAAATTTACAAAATTTAAAAAACAACAAGTTATAATAAAAAAGTCAATTTATATAGCTGTTGTTTAAGCTTTAATTAGCGATTCCACTTAGAGTACATCTTTATATTATAATTTAATTTGATTCAATTTGAAGTATATATCTTTTAATACTTTCTATAATTATGTTTCTTATTAATATAATAATAATTATAATTTCCAATTTTTTTTAATTATTCTCTGTCAACTATTATATTATAAAAAAAAATTTTAATTCATTTTTAAATATTTTTAATTTTTTTCGACATATTTCTAACTTTAGGTATATTTACTTTTCCTAATTTAATTAAGTTTTATTAAAGGCTTATCGGCAAATTAAAAAGAAAAATTAGAAACATTAAAAAATATACAAAATATTTAAAAAATATAATGCAATATTATTTTAAACATTCAATATAAAATAAAGATTTAAAAAAAAATTGATACTATATACTATATAATATAAATAATTATTGAGGGCGAAAGATCTAGCAGTTCAGTTCCTCATTCTTAGTTACCTTTAAAATTAGTTTTAATGTTAACTGCCAAATAAATAAATAAATAAATATATAATAAATTATTATTATAGTTAGTATTAATATTAAATATTAATTTTTAATAAAAACATATTTTTATATATATTCTGTGTTTTAATGTTAATGGTAACATAATTGTTTTAAGAACTGAGGGCCGTTACTGCCATGGGTATGTCTGACATTCTATAGTTAAGCACTTAGTAAACTTTACAATACAAAAAAGTTATAATAAATTAAATATAATAATAACTATTTAAATAATCGTATTATTCACTAAATCTAAAAATATTTTATTTCCAAAATCGTTATTTATCCGTACCCGTTATATAGACTATAAACTGTAGTCGAAATATTGATGAAAATAAAATATAATTTATAAAATTAATTTAAAACCCTGTGTATTAATTGAACAATTGACCATTAGCCCATTTCAAAAATAAAAATAATAGATAAAAATATAATTATAGAAACCTATATTCTATTTTTTAAATATTATGTATAACATTTTACTGTTGGAAGGCTCAAAGAAACAATTCTTAAAAAAAATTACATAGATATAGAATAAAAATATAAAATAATATAATATTTATTTAAATTATAATTTTTATTTAGGCTAAGAAATTTATTTACTTCATTTTTTCACCCGACATTTCGTTGGTGGTAACTAAAAGATTTTTTTATTATTTAATACTTATAGTGTTTTACAATGCTAAAACAATAATATTTATTTATTTATTTTTGAGTTAACATTAAAATTAATTTTAAAGTTAACTAAGAATAAGGAACTCGATTGCTAGATCCTTCGCTCTAAAAGTATAATATAATATAGTTTTTTAGTTTTGAATCAAACTCTGTTTTCTTAAAACTTTCCTAATAATAAAAACTAAATTTTTAATAAATTATGCTCCTCTTCATTAGAAAACAATTCCTTAGAAATCACAGACACCGTAACTTTATAATTATAAACATATTATTAATTATTTATATAATAATAATAATATCTGCAACTATTACATCACTCTTCGTCGCGTGGTAGTGTCTATCACTTAAATTTTGTAACATATAATCACATTATAGTACATCCATTCTCAAGAACTTTCATTTACAATTCTCACTTGGTTTTTAGTCAATATTAATAATTGTTTTAGTTTTAAAAATAAATTATAAGTGTAAATTATTTCAATAAAAATATAATTTCTACATCCTCTCTCACATCACTAACTCATAGTAGTAGTGTCAATCTAAAACCTTATAAGATCACATCATTTACTTCATATACATCACATACAAATTAAACATTTCCATTATTAATTTTTTACTAATTCACACTTTTAGTTTTTTAATTAATTTTAAAAAATATTATAATATTATAATTGCAAAAAAAATGATTGGTTGAGACTCACCTTTGTCAGTGCTGCGGGCACGATCCTTCAATTGCTTGACAATTCCATATTTTACCGTACCAAACTGGATCATTTTATTGATGGTCTCTTGATGATTATCTTTAAAGTCACTGCGCATCTCACACAAAACAGTTGAAAAATTATTTTTCATTTGTGACTTGAAACTATTTTAAAGCATTTAAGCAAAAGCAAAAAGGAACAACAACAAAAGGAAAGAACAACAACAAAAATTTTCCTTTAATTTATTGATTTTGATTTTTGTTTTTTATTTTTTATTTTTTATTTTTTATTTTGTGTTTTTTTTATTGTTGCTTGCGCTGGTGCTTGCTTGCTCTTGTTTTTTGTTCTTTGTTCTTTTTGCATTTGAAATTTATTTGCATTGATTTTGTTGCACTGATTTTTGCCAATTTTTTTTTTTAATTATTGAACTGTTGTTGTTGTTATTATTGTTATAATTGTTGTTGTCGTTTTTATTACTCTGCTATTGTGTGATTATTAAGTGTTAATGCGTTTCGCTCTTGTTCTTGCTTTTGTTAGAAGAATAGCAATGTTTTTTGTTTTTGTCATTGATGTACTTGCACGTTTGTTTGTATGTACTTTTCCTCAGCTTTTTTCGTGGGTATGTGTTTCGCTGTTGCATTTGAAAGACCGACAATTGTAAAGTTTTCAGTTTTTCTTAGTTTTTTGTTTTTTTTTCTTTTTGTCTCAAAAACAACAACAACTTGTAACTTTCAGTTCTATGTAATTTTCCTTTTTTTCAGTTTTGTTCTTGTTTTTGTTTTTGTTTATTTTAAAATGTAACAACAATAAATTTGTTTGGAAACATGAACTGTTTATGTTGCTGATCAGTTGTTGTTGTTGTTGTTGTTATTGTTGCTGTAGTTGTCGTTGTTGTCATTTGCTGAGTTTTGTACATTTTTGCTAGCAGAATAAGAATAAAGCTTGTTGCACTTTAAGCACAATTTTTTTTATAAATATTTCTTTGCTTGTTGCATGTGAAAAAAAGTTTCTTTAGTTAATTGTCAAAAATTTTGATTTTTATTTTGTTTAATTTTATTTTGTATGCATTGCGGCTACTTATTTATAATTATTATAATTATTTTATAAATTCGTCGTTAATTATTTGCCGGTACGTGCGCGCTTTTTCATTTGTTTGTTGCTTTGTTTTTTCTTGTAATTGCGAAAACTTGTAACCACAAACAACAAATTGAAAAATATTTTATTTTTTTAAGATTCAAAATATTCTTCATATAAATTTTATTTGTAAAAAAATTTAGTATATATTTAATATATAAATTGGTTATATAAATTGTTTTGTTTGTTGTTGTTGTTTGACGTGGTTTTTTTTTTTTTTGTTTTTTGTCAATTATTAAAATGTAAATAATTATGCTTGTTGTTGTTTTGTTATTATTACATTACTACTATAAACGTTCGTCACCGTTGTTGCCGTTGCCGTGTTGTGTGTGTTTACGCTTCGCACTACCGTCATCAACTGTCATCAATATTTTCGTTTAAGGTTTAATAATGCTTGCTGCTCATAATATGTAATATCAATAAAAATTTTCTTTTGTTGTTGCTGTTGTTGTTGTTGGTGTTATTTTTGAGTTGTTATATTTTCCATTTGTGTACCGACACACACACAAACACACACAAGCACACACTATACAACGCACACAGCAGCGCATACATATATCGTTATGCATGCACATGAAGCCTATGCACATATCAACAACACTCCTCACTACTGTTCTCAGCAGTTACGCAGCAGCAGCAGCAGCAGCATACAGTAAGTAGCACATCGCCGTTGACGCCGACGTCATAAACTACGCAGCAGACCTACGTAAATATATGTGCATGGTAAGATTGCTGTTGTCAGTGTTGTTGTTGTTGCATGTACTCGCACTCGTTACTTGATCGTAAGTCGATATGTTCTATGCTTGTCAATGCGTGTACATGCGTAAGTACGTGTGTTGATTGGAATTTATGAGTTGCACATAGCAAAAACAAAAACTTTCATGCGTGCTTAGAAGAGTTTTTTTTTTTTGTGTTTTGTTGATCTTATTTATAATACATTTTATAAATATATTTTTTTACGAAATCTTACAAGTATTTATTTGTGGGAGAGTTTAATTGTTTCACTTGATACAAGTATTCAAATAATGATTTGCATTTGCATTTTATTAGTCCAATTGAATGAAGTGTTTTGATTGCACAGTCTTTATATATATAAAGTAAAGTTTCTTGATTTTAAATAATTTTTATTTACCGCCGGCAAATTTTTTTTCTTATATTTAGTATTTATGTTTTTCTTTTTTTTTGTTAATTCCTGATTTATTGTAAATCACTCCAACAGTTATTTTATTTTTCCTCACAATTCACTTAACGTTTATTTAGTACAATTTTCCAAATAAAATACTTTTATAATTATTCTTGCTATAGTTTATATACAAATTAACGTATTTTTATATGCTCGTGCCTTCGTGTCGCAACACGGCTCTACCTATGCATGTAACGTTCAACACGCGCGTCAAAATAGCACTGACACAAACAATAATAACCAAACGAGCTAAAAGTCACTCAAATGAAATATATGCTTCGTTTCTGTTCGTTGCACTAGAAAAACACAAAAACACAAAAACACAAAACAGAAAAACAGAAAAATATTTTTATATGTGATGTTCTGCCCCTGTTCTGCACTGTTCAACAGTATGGCAAAGTATAGCAAAGCACTCAGTACTCACGATTGCGGCGGCACAAGTCTCAAACCAGCAGTAGCCAACAGCACAGTTCACGCATACACCATACATAAATGTTTTGTTGCTTTTTTTGCTGCTCACACTCCGATCACACGTTAAATATACTTTATAATATTTTTTTTACATGCTTACTCTTTTTTACTAATGTTACCATTAGCACAGCGCACTCGTATAGCCATTTTCCTTCTCATCAGATTTTTTGTACAATTTCTTAATAACTTTTTTTTTGTTCCCAACCGAAAGTCGCTCTCAAGCATGCTATTTCGCTTACGCTTACCACATTCAACGACGCTGTTAGACATGCTTGCGCTGTTTCACTTCAATTGATTATGGCTGAGCATTTTTTGGCTTAATCATTCGCACCCTCTTTTTTGATTTTGATAAGCAACATTTATGCTCTCTTGCATTTTAGTAAAAGCAAGCAAAAAACAAAAAAAAAAACAAATATTAATACTAAGTCAAATTATGTTAACAGCCACAATTTTGAACTTACCTGTTTCTTAGTAATTGTTGGCGTAGCTCATTGTTAACTTTGCTGCTACAGCATGCATTCTGTCGATGTCGCTGTTGACGTATACGTAAACAGCGTCTTACATACGCTGTACGTTAACATTTTTTTCTTACATACTCATAATTGTATATTGAAAAATTATGAGCAAGCCAACGACCACCGCATTTCTACTCATTTACTTCCTTCCTTAACATCAAAATATATCTAACTTTTTACAACAAAATTTTGTGAATTTTATTTTCTTCTCTTGTGTTGTGCTGTGGTGTGTTGTGTTGTGTTGTGTTGTGATGTATCTTTTATGTGAATGTAGCTGCGGAGACTTTTGTTGTTGCTGTTATTACTGTTGTTTATGTTATTCATTTTTTCCAATAAGTAACTTATGATTTTTTCTTTTCCTGCGGGCTCACCTTTCGCTCTTTTGTTAATATATTATTTTTTGCTGTAGTCATATTCCTAGTTTTGTATATGCTGCCTTTCATTATTATTGGACTTCTATTTTTTCTATTTTTATTTTTATTTTCATTTTTTCCTTTCATGTTTGATAAGCATTCTTATTAGCATTACATTTCTCACTCTAGCACATTCTAGCTTGTAGCAAACTGTATGTGCTCTCTCCTTTTGGCTGCTTATACTTTTGATTAATAATTTATCATAATTCATTCATATCATGTCTTATGCCAACAACAAAAACACCAACAACAAACATTGTTGCTTTCATTTCTTTACATGCGGCATTGCAGTTGCTATCTCGTTTTGTTTGCTTAAGGCAGTTAGTTATCAATGTTTGTGCTTTTGTTGTACTGTGGTTTTTTTTTTTGTTTTTTTTCTTGAGTTTTGAGTTCTATACATATTTGTTCATATTTTTGGTTTATAAGATTTTTGCTTTCTGAGCGAGGTAGGAGCAGCAGCGGCAACAATATCAATGGTTGGTTGTTGTACGTGGGTTTCCATTGTCATTGATGCTGTTTAATGTTGCTGTAATGTTGTTGTTGGTGTTTGTTATTTTAATTGTTATCTGCTTGTTTCTTATAAGCCATCCATCAGCATCAAAATTTCTGTTTCTTCTTGTTGTTGTTTGGGTTTTCTTTTTAACATACATATTGTTAGTGCTGTTAACAAATATGGAAAGGTAACTCCCACTTTCTTAATTGTTCATTCATTTGTTATATTCGGCACTTGCTTTTTTTTATTTTATATTTTTGATTTTTTTGTTTAGACACTCGCCTTCTCAATGGAAGCGAGTGTCTAATTTAAGGTAATTTCACTGTTTTGTTGCTTTCTGGAGTGAAGTTAAGGATTTTAAACGTATTTTTTTTTTTCGCTAAACAATATTTTTTTGTTTGCCTTTGCGTTCATTTGATTTAAATTAATTTAAATTTAATAAAAAATAGTATAATTGTAATATCTCTTTTAGAGGTAAATACTTTATTGGCAATTAAAGTAAATTAGTTCATTTTGCAAAAAATATGGTTTAATGCAATGTTTATCTTCTTCTTTGCTTGATAAACCGCTGATCACTTGGGTGATGCATTGATATATAATAATTAGTTATTTATGTGATTTTATTCAACTTTCGATTCTCGTATATTTTTTTTTATATACATATAATGATTTAACTTATTTCCATTTAAAATGAAAATACATATTTTCGGAAAAATATTTTTCTTTGCACATATTTCTTTCTTAATATTATATACATATTATTACGTTTTTATATAAATATGTTATTATTACAAATATTTTTTTAGTTTCATATATTTTATTTTATTTCAATAATTTGAGCTTTTTCTAATTTTTTAAAATTTGCTTTATTTCAAAGAGCAAAAAATGTAATTTTAGTTTATACTTTTTTTTTAATTTTATGACACTTAAAACAAAATTTCTATATATACAAACACACACACATTCATTTTTATTTACTTTTGAATTCTTATTATTACACATTAAAAATTTTTTATTTATTTATTCATTATTATGTATTATATATATATATATATATATATATATATATATATATATATATATATATTAATGTGATTATGTTTTTGTGTACTTTATTTCAGGTTTTTATTGAATTTTTTTTCTTTTTTATAAGTGTGTATTTTATTCATTTAATTAATAACTTACAAAAAAAAAAGTGAAAAACTGAAAAAAATAAAAACGGATCAATAAATAAAAAAAAATATATATATATATATTCAAAAATAATATGTACTGGTTTTATATATTATTATGACAAAATATTTGTAATTGAAAAATGATAATAATATATATATAATATATAGAAATTAATTAATTTCTATTAAAATATTTTATTTAAAATTAAAAATATTCAATTTTAAAAAATTTTCTTTATATATTTTTAATAATCAAATTGTGATCTTTTGAAACTTTAAATTATTTTGAAGAACAAACATTATTTATTAAACAGTTACAGTGGTAAATAGTTTTTTGACAGCCTAAAAAGATTATAATATAAACAAATACATACACAAACTCACATGCAAACGCTCAACTTATACAAATGTATAATTGTGATCAATCAAAAATTTTGTGACTCCAACAATAACAACAACAGCAGCAGGAGCAGCAGCAATAACACGAATAGGAGTAATAATAATAACTACAAAGCAAGAAAAAATAAAAGAAACAAAAACAGTTTTACTGCAAAACAGAAATAGAAATCATTATTTAAAGAAAATGTTTCATAAAAATAAATAAATATAGAAGAAATTACATAAAACGGCGCAAGTCATGCACATATAAAACTTCTTCCTATTTTCTCCTCGTCAGTTATTTTGCCTTATATTTTGGTTTTTTTATTTATTTTGAAGTTTGCTTTATTTAAAAACATTAAAATTTTAAGGTTTCCTTATAACAACAATAATAACAAGAACAACAATAACAACAACAGCGTAACTACAACGTTAGCAAAGAAAAAAAAACAAGCTACATTATTGCAAAAAAAAAATAAGAAATATAACACCAACACTAGCACAAAAATATAAAAGCAAAAAAAAAAAAGATATAAGAAAAAAATAAAAATTTATAAGAAAATTGCATGAGGGACTCATATTTTTTATCATAATTTTCTTCTCTTTCTTTCGTTGGTGCTGCTGTTATATTTGCGCAAAAGTCAGAAACTGTTTCACCCAACCAACCGACAAACACACGCCACAAGTTTCTTTACCGTCAGTCAGTACATAAAAATATGTTGTTATTTTTTCATTTCATTTCATTCCTTGTTATTATGTTTTTATTTCATTGTATATTTTTCTTCATATTTTTTTTTGTTGCTTTTTGCTTGCGTTTATTTCTCTATATTTTCACATTTTCCACATTAACCAATAATAAAAAGAAAAATTCATAATCCTCCCCTAAACGTATACAAACATTCATTCATTCATTCACCTTAGCACCACGATTAAGCTGCCAGATATGAATGCGTGCTGCATTCATTGCCTTCAGTCACTTGTGCTGCTGCTGCTGCTGCCGCGGCCGCTGCTTTTTGCTCATAAGTTAAATTGCTACATAAAATATGCTTTTCGTATATTTTCTGCGAGATGTACATTGCTTATAGCTGGTGCTGGTGCTGGTGCTTATTTTTGTTGTTGCTACTCTAATGGGTGGGTGAGTGGGTGGCATTGGTAGGAGCAAGCAAAAAAAAAAACTGTCATAACTTAATGTTTTGTGCACTGCTGTAGATTGTGTGTGTGTGGGTATGTGTGTGTGCTTTACTGTTTGTTGCTCTTTGCGCTTTTTTAATGCTTTTTTGCCTTTGACTTTATTGACTTTATTGTTGTTGGTTGTTGTTATTAAACAAATGTTAGTTAGTATATAAAGCAGGTGGATGGATATATTAAAGTTAAAACACAAACTGGCACGAATTAATTAAATTAATTAATTTTTGAATGAATTTGCAATAAATAAAACTAGTTTAATAGCAATTAATAGAAATTGCACATACGAGTATATATTATATACATAAAATATATACAAAATAAGCCAGGTTGTACATACTTAAATTTTATAAATATATTAAATATTATAATATTAAAATATATAAAATATTTTAAATATTATTTTAAAATTAAGCTTTCCTGAAGATGACTATCGAAAATATAATTTGTTTTAAATATAAATAATAAATTATAGTTTTATTATATTAATTTAAACGACCAATTGCCCGCTCATAAATTATTATATTTTAAAAATTTGAATTGGACCACATCATATATAGTAAATATATATAAAATACAAAATTAAAACATCATATAATACTAAATACGAAAATAAAAATAATATAATGTTGTAAAATGAATAATTATTATATATTATTAAATAAAGTATTATAATTATATATTATTGCTATTTAAAATGTAAATAAAGAACAATACAAACAAAAAAGAATAATAATAAATATTTATTTATGTTTTATCGCAAATAATTAATTAAATTCGTAAATTAATTAACAAATAGAAAATAGTAAATATATATAAAATTATATATATAAAATAATTATATAACAATAAATACTTCGACAAGTACAATATAATATTATAAAAAATATTTTTAAATATATTAAAAATTTTATTTAAAAATACTTTATAACAATTAATTGGATTATTCACATTAAATTTTAATATATATTAGAAACAATAAATATATGGAAAATACTAAATTAAAATAACATAAGGCAAAGTAATATAACAATAGAAAAATAATATTTAATTATTTATTGGTTTTAAATACATAATATTTTTTTTCGGTTTTTATTGGTTTAAAATAATTAATTGTTTTTTTTTTAATTTTTAATACATATAATACAGAAATAATAATAAATTTCTTATTATTGGTATTAAAAAAATATTAAATTGTATAAATAATTATTTCTTTATGGTATCTATTCAATTATTGTTATATTATATCGTTACCCGGAAGATGACTATAGATTATAGTCGAATATACTATAGTCTAATAAAATATTCTTTTTGAGATTAATTTAAATATCATTTATACAAAACAAAAAAAAAACAACAAAATTCAATAAAATTATAAATCAGTTGTAATTATTTATTATAATTTTGTGTTTACTAATCGAAGCACATATAATATATTTTAAAACAGTAAATACATATACGAGTATAATAATAATAAAAACGTTATTAGTAGTATAAAAAATATATAGTACAATTTCAATAAGTTGTAAAAATTATTATATAGTTATAATTGATAATTAACATAATAACAACATTTTATACCAAATATAAATATATAATATAAATATATAATATAATATACAATATTTATAGAAATAATATTATTTAATAATTGTTGATCATATTATAGATACGTACATTTTTAATGTCAGATTCCAAAAAAATAAAATTATTAGGCCCCATGATCACCACTACTCTAATCACGAAATAGTTCGCTTATCCTAAACAATTTTGTGGTTCAATCGCCTATACAGCAATCCTCTCTAAAGGGCACACACCCAAAAAGTGCAAACTTTTTTGTAACAACACCCATTAAGTTCTCACTCCTAGCTAAGATAAATTTGAAAATTTAAATCCTAATCTTACCCCTGATGACTGAAATGCTGTTTTAGCTGGAAATCATTCATAGTGTCATGGCTGAGATCTTTTAACTCATTTCTAAGAGATGGTTTTATAGAGTTCAAGTGTCATATTCCATTCAAAAAAAAAAAAATTAAAAAGAAAAAACTACAGAGTCATTAATCTCTAATTTAAACCTATTCAAAAGTACAAAAATAAGCAACTTACATAAAATTGTCATTACCTAACTCATAACGAAACATTATCTACTAGACAGGATATTGTATACTCAAGCATCTCTTAAATGAACCGAGTATTTTCTGTAATGTGAATACGTAGAATGAAAATTCCCTAATAAGAATTTTACAATGAGTAAGAGGACACTACGGTATATAAGCTGGAAAGATCCACACACTTAGAAATAAACTAAAGAAGCACCTGTTTGAATATATTACATCAAAAGATGATTTACGACTTGAGTAAATAGAACAAATATCACCATAATTTTTAACATTGTGTCTTATGCTCATATAATATATATTTATAGATCTTAATGTAACATTATTTAAGTTAACATATATATTTTAATATATTTATATATATTATTCGTAAAGCAAAATAATATAAATGAAAAATATCCGGGTCTAATGTTATAAATGTGATATCGGAAATAGTACATCCTAGGACCCTGACATCTCCGAAGGACACGTTCGCTGCAAAAGAATAGGAAAATATCTTACAGAAATGGGTTTTAGAAGGAAACAGGGAAAAAATCCCAAGCCGTTGAAAATTTATTAAATAATATAAGAGTAATATTAAATTATTTATTCACATTAAAAGCATAGGTAAAAATATTTAATTAAGACAATAACCGGTCGTGGCTAGCCTCTCAGGAAGTGATGATATTTAGAAAAGGCAATTAATGCAGTTATTTCGATGGACTGGTATTATCGTGAGGATGGAAGTTGATGGAATGAGGATGGCAAAAATACTTGAAGTAGCAGGAACAGATAAAGTTTATGTCTCCAGGGATAAAGTTTAGGAACCATAACTTTCATTTGTTAAACAGGATTTGCTGGGTTTGTATGTTAAGAAAATGGAAGATAATACTCTAGAGAAAAATGGTGTTAAACATTTGTTACTTTTTAGTTTTATTTTAATTTTTTTTTTATCTATTTTATCAAATAATAAAGCATATTATTTTATTTTATAGAGAAGGATTATTTGATTTTTATATTATTTTAATAAATTTAATTTTATTGTCAATATTTTTAATTAATATTTTTTTTTATTTTATTTGATATAATTTTAATTTATTTTAATTGAACTTGTATTTATTTTTATTTACATAATTTTATATTATTAAGAAAAAAAATTACTTAATTTGAGATAATAAATATATTGAAGTATCATTTTAGTAATTTAATTTTAATAAATTAATATTTTTTAATTCATTTGATATAATTTTGATATATTTTTAATTTAACTTGATTTTTTTAAAATTTATATCATATTATTTTATTAAGAAAAAAAATTACTTAATTTCAGATAATAAATTTATTGAAATATCATTTTAATAAATTTAATTTTATTATCAATATTTTTAATCAATATTTTTTTTTAATTTGATATAATTTTATTTTAATCTAACTGGTTTTTTGTTTAAATTTATATGATGTGATTTTATTAAGAAAAATGATTTGATTTTATATCATTTTAATAAATTTAATTTTATTGTCAATATTTTTAATTATTAATTAAACTTTTATTATTATTATTTTTTTTTATTTTAACCTGATTTTTAATGAAATATTATTTTATTTATTTTTTTTAATTTCTACTTAATTATATTTTATTTTACTGCATTTTAATTTGTAATATATTGACAAATTGTTTTTATGCCTAAATCAAGATTAATTTGAAGTTTAATTAAACACAAAAAAATTAATTTTTTTTAGTGTTATTTAGTGAATCTTAATTTACATAGGTAAAATGCTGACTTAACCAATGGACTACAATAAAGACGAAAAAGGATTTTTCTAGTTATGACGCCAACGCCAAATTCTACATTCATTCGCTTCAGACACAGTTCTAATAATCACTAATGCAAATTCAAAACTAAATTTATATTCAAAATGAATCTACAAAAACAACAATGATATAATAATGACAACAAAAACAATTATGCTGCCCTGCCGCCGCTGCTGCATGTACGAGCTTTGCTTGCTACACCACCGCCATTCACAACTTTTTCGTTGCAAAAGCAAAAAATAAAAAAAACAGTTCAAATATAAAGAAAAATACACAATATGCTGAAATGCAATATGCATATACCTGCCTTCTTCTTCTGCCATCACATACGAGGAGTACTAAACATTAAATGTGCAGATACGAACAAGTTTTGATAGCCTCTCATAATCATATCAAAAACAAAAACAACAACAACAACAAATACAACGACAATGGCAACGACGACAACAACAGAGTTAAATACAAAAGCATAAATGTAAGCTTAACAACAACAGCAATATCATAAATTTTTGTTTTTGTTATATTTTGTTTGTTTTGGGAAGAGCAACAAAAACAGCAAAAGCAACAACCACATTAACAACAGCATCAACATGAAGCTTCAGCTTCAGTTACAGCAACAGCAACAGCAACAGCAACATCAGCAGAGGTAGCGGCGGCCTTAGTAGTTACGTCTAATAATTTTGAATATACACAACCTTACCGGTAACGTACACATACCGTTATGAGTGAGTTTTCTGCTCGTCATTTCTATAAAAATGTATTTGTTACACTCCGTGTACTCCGTCCACTCGGTACACTCCATACACCAGCGCATCAAATGCCTTTGCTCGCCATTGCAATTATAATAAACTTCAAACACACAACAAAATTTCATACAATTTGTATTGTCATGCTCAGTTTACAAGCAATTACCAATTGATAATTATACTCATCTCATTCACACTTATGTGCTATGAGTTAAACTGTTTGAATTCATGCTATTTGCTTGCTATTATGCACAACTCTTAACAGTTCGAGAACGAGTAATGTTATTTACTTGCTGTTTACTCTTATACGATGTTAAGCTAATGTTAAACTTTAACATGTTGTCTGTCGTTTAAAAATATTTTAAAAGCCGGGATGTTAAGTGGTCTGTAAACAAAAATTGCGAATGTTGCCCACATATATGCAAACTGTAAATGTGCTGTTAATAAAATTGTACTTGAAATTTTGAAATTTCAAAAATTTTTAATGAAATGAAACTGGAATAAATGAATGAAATACATAGAAAATTAAATTAAAAATAATTTGAAAAAAAATGAGTGAACAAATAGCTTTGCTTGTATATAATATCAGAAATTTTTAATTTTTGTGATCTAGAATGATTTCACATTATAATATTAGCAAATCATAAAGACGTTTTGACGGATAAGTTCGAAATGAAAAATTAATAGTAAAATTAAAATTTGTTATTTCTTTGTTTCATCACGAATAGCTTTTTTCCATCTGTAATAATTGACTCCCACTGTGTCATAAATCCACGTTGCTGCTATGACGTTTTAAAATAGTCCCTTCCATTATACTGAGTAGACATCCGAGAAATTATGATTTCAGAAAAAATAATATTTATTCTATGATTTCCAGAGTCCTGAAGGTAACAGAACCTAAAACTCACATATCATGTATATACATATATAAATACTAAAATGTATAATTATATGTATATACATACATATTATATATGAATAAAAATATGTAAATATAATATACATAAAAAATTGGATATAGATTTTCCACTTAAAAGAAACTGGAACCCTGAAAATCTCTTTTTTTGTTTTTACGTATAGACGACTATGTCCCAAATATATCTATATATGTATATAAACATGCTTATTATTAACTAAGTGCCAAATGCCAAATTATGAGCCTCCAGTAAACTGTGGAGTGAAGATTATTTTAGGGTCTTTTGATTAAATTGATAAAAATTAAATTTAATTTCGAATATCAATTTAGAAACATCTCTGGAAGATAATGCTGTAGCGATCGATTAGTCCAAAGTAACAGTTGCAAAGAGAATCGAGTCTCGAGTGATCAAGTAGTCACTTTTTTTAGGAAAAGATTAAACATGTTTAATATACTGGGTTCGTTGACTTTTTATATATAATATTGATAATAAAAGAAATTGCTTTAACGGAAAACATGTTTAAAGTAATACTTGCAGAAAGAATCTATGTTTACAGGAATCGAGTTCTAGAACCACAATTCTTATTTCATGTACAGGTATTCTGGCTGTAACGAAAAAGTGACTACAAGTAATAATCGCTGAGTGCAGATTATTCTCCTGTTGGTGTCCTGATGATGCACATGAAGGACTAATCACATTTCACAAACTTATTTTCATGGATTGATTTGACCATTAGTATGGAAAATGATGATCTGATGAGAAAAAATGGTAGAAGCGATAGTCGTAGGAAGTAGTTGAACCACTAGTGGGCTAATCAAAATTTAGGAAGACCACATTTAATTATGTTTCGCCATTTCGTGCTGCTCAAACGAAAAATGTTATTGAAATAAATAGGAAATAAATCTCCAGTAGATTTCCCAAGTTCAGGAAATACTAATCGGATTTGATGTCCTATCTTAGATAGCTTGATAATATAGTTTAATTAGGAAGGAAAAAAAAAGACAAAAAAAAAAAGAGAAAAAAGCTTTTGATATATTGCTATGTTGCCCATCAGTTGAGATGTCAAACTAAATTTTAAAATTTGGATTATTATATATTCTTTGTAACACTCAAAAATAATGCTCGATCTTTTTGCAATGGTATTTAGGTAGTGACCAAAGCGAATGCTTACTATATAGTTAACATGTCTTCCTATGTTCCAATTAATAGACTAGACGATTTATAGTGAAGGTATAAAAAAGGTAGTGAAGTACGAAAGACCACCTTGCAAAGTGTCGCTAACAATAGCTTCAGAGATTACATTATTGATGTAAGAAACTAACCGAAATAGTCGTTATCATTTTGGTTTAATTACGGATACTTTTGTATTGGATAGATCGGACATATAGATGCTATTGGAATCTCTTTCAAAAAGAACTAAGCTACTGAAGGACTAGAACTTAATAATTGGCACGATTAGCTGAATTTATAAAGGAACATATTAAAATGTGATACTTGGTGGTCTGTATTATAAGCATTTTGAGAATTAAATAATAAAACTTTGTTGTTTATAATTTACTATTGTTCAAAACACATCTTTTTTT
>NC_051848.1:20704783-20762058 GCF_002237135.1 Teleopsis dalmanni
CTTTATTTGAATTTAAATTAATTAAAATTTGTTACTTTTTATGTTTGTTTTAAATAATTATAATTTTATATTAAATAAGATTTTTAAAGTCAATTACGACAAAAGAAACCACATTTTTTAATAAAACTATTGGTTTAATATGAGGTATTTTGATTAGTAGTAAATTACAACAACAAAATTTAAATTTTTTTTAAATTAATTAAATTTTGGCTGATTCAAATATTGCCAAATATCAATAATTCAATTAATTTAAAAAAAAAAAATAATAAAACTTTGTTGTTTATAATTTACTACTGTTCAAAACACATCTTTTTTTATTTTATTTTTTAAAAAATAAGAAAGTATATTAAAAAAGTATATTTTCTTTGATAATATCTGTTTGTAAAATTATTATTTTCATTTTTTTTCCAACATCAACGCCATCTCTCAGGTTCTAACATATTCTGTAACCTCCGTTTTTAATCCAATACCAATGGTTTCCGAGTCTATAACAAATAAATATACGAATTATTATATATATATGACCTATGTATGCTTCTATGTAATATATTAAAATAAAAACATTATATATATAAAAAATATTATTTATAAAAATATAAATAAATAATACTTAACACTCCCCTAGGTACACTTATCTCAATCTCGTAACTACCGGAGTCTTGTTGGATGTGTGACTTCATTCACAAGTTTCGATATTTACAACTACAGACACTGCATATCTTTCACATCAACATATATATATGTTCAATTTATATATATATATATACATATATATATATCTAACATTATATAAAAAAATATATTTTTGTTTATAATTGTCTTACATACGCGGCAGTTCTTATACGCCACTACATGGCCATCGCCGGTTAACAGTGGATTTTCGGTACTTATACGTTCGTCGAATATAAGAGCTCGAGTCATTTGCATGTCTTACCTGCTATTGAGCGTATTGGCAGGGTGGGCGTGTCTATTAGCCAACTTATGTTTAAATTATTTACATATGATATTTTACTTAAAATTGGATAATAATTAACAAAAAATATTTAAAAAATTTATTGCAATTTTTTTTTTAAATATTAACAGAGAGACGAGATATATTTGCCATGCGCCAATGTCTGTTAGGGCAGTCCATAGACCGTGTGAAAGGCTTAGAGTCCCAGTACCGAAAATTTCTTCTTTTTAATAAATACTTAAAAGTAAATTTTGGTGATATAATAAATAAAATATTAATAATTAAATTAAATATATTATAATAAATTTAAACAGAACTTAAATATATTTAGTTTTTTTTTTAAATAATTTTTTTTTATCAACTATAAGAAGTGATCGGATCGCAGATCGCAAAATCTAAAGTAATTAGGATATTGAGATATAAAAAATGTCCTATTTACTAGAATAAAATTACCTTTTGCTACCCATAGTTCAAGTCTCCAATATAAGGGAATTAAAAATAAAACCGTAAAACATTTTTTTTTCCAAAAATAGTATGAATAATTTAATTATTACAAAAATAATTAATTAAATAAATTAGTAGATTTCTTTTATACAATATTTTTATCTTAAAGATATATTATTTTGTACTAACTTAGTACTGACAGCTCAGATATATCGTTTTTCGACCCTTTTGTATTAAAACGATAATATTTTGTAAAAAAAGGATACAGTAATAATAACAGAAGTAATGAAAAGATAGTAAAAATAATAGAAAAATAGTAGAAAAAATGATAGAAAAATAACAGAAAAATTATAAAAATATAATATAAAAATAATATAAAAATAATGAAAATAAAAATAACTTCCATATATCGAATTACGATTATGCAAAGAAAAAGTTAGACTTATGGAGACTTCGAGTTAAAGAATTTTTTGTAATTGTATATAATTTGCTCTTTAAACCCTGATGCTCTCTTTTTGGTTCGAGTCACAAAAAATGTGAGTTAACAAATGAAACTTTGTCGAAGAACTAGGACCTAAAAATGTAAGGACGAGATAAAGTGATAGGATATATAGTATAGCGATAGATCGTTTCTCCCATACTTTTTAATTAAGATAATAATATTTTCGTAAGTAAAGCTATAGCAAATATAATAGAAATAATAGAAAAATAATAGAAAAATTATAAAAAAATAATAAAAAAAAATAATAGAAACAATAGAAAAATAATAAAAATGTATAATATAATATTTGAGTAGAAAAAGATATACAAAAAATAATAAAAGTAATAGAAATATATAGAAATAATAGAAAACATATAGAAAAAATAATAAAAATGTAAGTATATAAGGATTAGATAGAGAGATAGGATAGAAAGTGTGTCAATAGAAAATAATAGAAAAGTAATAGAAAAACAATCATAAAAATGTAAGAACTGTGGCCCGAACATATAAGGACAACACAGACGGATAGGATAGAAAGTATATCGATAGATCGTTTTGCCGATCCTTTTTATTCAAGAAGATAAAATTTTCGTGACACTAAAGTTGTAGCAAAAATAATAGAAATAATAAAAAAAAATAAACAGAAAACTTATAAAAAAAATAATAGAAACAACTGAAAAATAATATAAATGATAAAAATGAATATTGCAGATGATATAGTTGATTCTGAAAAACAGGAACTCATCTTTTTTATTCCTTAAAATTTTATTAATACTAAATTTATCATATTGACAGTTCTATATGTATTACATAGTAATATCACAGACAACTTTTATACAGTTGCCCCACGTCAAGAATCAGTGTTCAACCTTTATAATAATAAAATTATAATTTTTATTCGTTGATTTTTTATATATAGTAATTGAAGAGTATGATGTATATAATAGTTCTCAATTTTGGATAATATATATTTTATAATGATTATAATAATAATAATTATAATTATGTTATTATATATTTTATGTATTGTTATAATTATTTACTATATAATTATAATCAATAATTAATTAATTTAATTTGTTTTTTTAAATAATGATTAATAATAAATCAATAAATTATTATTAATTAACTATTTGAACTAATTTATAAATATAAATAACAGTTTTGATATAAAAATTAGATTTTATTAGTTATAATATATATAAAGCTTAAGTCGTGGCTCTGTAGATGTTTCACTTGCATTTCTCAGGATTACAGAAAGCGCATGTATCTTATGCCCCCTTTATTGTGTAACGGAGAAACTTAACAGATCAAATAGCAGATATATATAGAATAGATTTCTATTGTACTTAATACATAGTAATTATATTTTAATTAGCATTCCATAAAAAACTAAGCCACTTCGTTGACTCACGAAATCCATTCGGCCCTATGTCTCGACTTTCACTCACGAATGCACTACCTGTAGCTCTGTTATGTATTTTCTGTTAACCGGCTATTGGCTCTGTAATCTGACAGAGACTGTTGGTAGCATTGACTTTTGCAGTCGTTGTTGTTTTTTATAAGTCCGAAATGACTTTAATACATTGTTTAAACTTTTGCAAAAAACTTCCTCAAACTTTTAATATATTATTAATTAAAATAATTAATTTGTTTAAACATGACATGTCGTTTTTCCGTCCGTCAGAACCGTTGGCTGGTTTGAGTGCAGATTGGGATCAATTTAGGAGGAGGGCAACTCGACCTTGAATAAAATCTATAAACACTTCTGGTGTACTTGGACTATATATTAATGAATTTTACTCTATACATAAAACATGTTGAACTCTTAATTGTTGAATTCTAAGTCATAGAGACTTCTCTGGATATGATCATATCATTATCATTTGCAAGTGACAATCCATTTCTGTAAGTACATCGAAAATGGTTAAGGATTGTGGTTTTAGTAGGGCTTACTCTCCGACAAACATGCAGTGTAAGTTAATTTCAAATTCTTTTAAATCTATTATTTAATTTAAATAAATTTTAGAATTAATGTAAGAATCTAAACAAATATAAGGTTATTATTGTTATAAAAAGAAAAGCGCAGGATATGAAGATGTTAATATTAAAGAATGGATAGAAAAAATATTTGATTTTAATAACCTTAGAAAAATAATTTTTAGATTCGGTTTTTGTGTTCATCATCATCATCAGTGATGGTTAAATTAATCTGTTTTGGTCTTTGTCTTGTCTCTATTCTTTATGATCTGTGACTTATTTCTCTAAAAGACATTTGACTTCGTTGACTAGGGTTAACTTTTTCTTCTGTTTCTTATGTTTTGATGGGTAGATTTTGTCAAGTTTTCAATCCGATACATAGCAATCGGAACATCGTCAATCTATATTGCTGATTTCAGAGATACTCTAATTCTACAATATAAAATTATAATCAGATTGCAACCATCCAGCCCGATCCTTCCACCGAATTTGCGGTTAGTATCATACAGGATAGGCATGACAAGTGACTTGTAGAGCGTAGAGATTTTTCGGGACAGAGCTTTACATCCATTAGCAGCAGTGATGTTTCGTTGTATTTCTAAGCGGAAATAATTTTTAGTATAGCTTCAAGCATTCTTTTTCCAAGTATTTTTTATTTCTTTTCATATGATTTGCTTAGGATCTACACTTATGGAAGGTATGGAGCAATCAGGAGGTATGGTTGTTATATGTTATATGGTTGTTATATTTTTATAGTATGTGAAAAAGCATTTCTTTGCTTAAAGAACTGTTTGAACTATACATTTTACGAATGATATTGTTTTTGCTGTTGTTATTGACTTCTAGATATTAAAAGTCTTTGACCAAATTATATTTCTATAATTTCTATAATATAATTTTGATGTAACCTGTAATATTTTGGTTCTTTAGTTTATTATTCCGCTCTGCTTTTTTTGTGGTCTTTAATCACTTTTAAGTGTTGGTTAACAGCAAGTAGACTGAAAGTTACTATTGGTACCAAAAGTAGAATCTTAATATTCTTTCACTTTTTGAAGGTTTAACAGAATTTTTCACATATACTTAAATAAGTGGTAAGTGTGAACACCAAAAAAAAACCTGGTTACTCTTAATAATCCTATAGTAGGAATAGAAATCAACGGGTTACTAGCTCTCAACAGACCGGAGCACTGCGACCAGATTGATCGTTTTTGTTGCTATAATCCTATAGTAACAACGAAACTCTTTCGAGAACGGCATTGTCTTGTAAGATACTATTTTGTTTCTTTTACGATTTGTTTTTGTTTTCATAAATGAAAATTACATTTGTTCGTCGCTTAAAATATATAATGAGTTTCATTTCTTCTCATTTTCTTCAGTATTGTAGGCATATTTTCAGCCTCATTGAAGCACGTCTCAAATTAAGGCACGCATGCGAGCAGAAGTTCGCACGCACCACACAATTCTGAACCCTTTCAGCTGGCGAGCGATTGCATTACCAGTAGGAACGGCAACTGCGCTCTTTGCTTTCTGATTATGAGTTTGCTAAGCGGTAAAGAAACGCTCGCATAGGTACTAAAGCAATTTTATTGCTCCCGTCGGGCCTTTTAATATTCCATGAAAAATTATAATGCCAATGCCATAATTTTTTATGATAGTGTGAATTACGCGCATGCGCAACCGACCCACGCTTTCTTCTTCAGGAAAATCCAAAACACACAAGAAATAATCATAATAGAAAATTAAGTACTTTTTAGGGTAATGTATAGGTCATATTAGTTATGCGGTAAGGTGACTGGCTCTGAAGTTTATACCATATATACAAATTTGATTCCAGAGTGTAAAACATTGAAGAAGTATTATGCTATTAGTAAGTGTTATTTATAGGTTTCCTTAAACTTTCTGGAATTAGACATAAAGTAGTGAGTGAGGCTATCGTTAAGATCAGCTAGTCACACAATGGACCTCACCTTTTTCAGTGAAATAGATTTACTGTGGAAGTATGAGTGGATATTCCCAAGATGGTGGATATGAGACAATAATACTATGCTTAAAATATGTCCAATGTAATATTTTATATCCGTGACGTCACAACGATTCATCATATGAGCGTAAATACTATTTAATACACAGCTGCTATTCCAACCTAATCTCACTATAAATATCATAATAAAAAAAATAGATAGGCTTATAATAATTTATCTATTACTTAATTCAGAATTATTCAATCAATCATTGTTTAATTATGTCTTCTAGATTTTCAAGTGCTAGACATTAAGAAACATTTTTGGAATGTTTCTCAAAAGCACTATATTTTGCATAATCTATTAAATTTTAACTTATTTAGGGTTCTGGTGATTGTGTTGTCTTAAATTGACTAATAATTCATCCAATGAAGGCTCTGCAATGATATCTATTGGCTTAAAACTTATTTATTGTACATAAAAAAAGGTGGACAAAAATGAAAACCTGCAAAGTAATGATACGCTTTATAGGTAAGAAAACCCGATAATAGATCAACGTAATTTTATCACCAATAAAAGAGAAAGGTCGTTTGAGTACTTTTCGGAATCATTACAAGGTGCAACACAAAGATCTTTCACTATGGGTATTAGCATGGATTTAGTTTATCAATCATATTTTGAGGATGCGGACATCATCGGATACTTTATCTATTATTGTTCAGCATTTGTCAGAACTAGGTTAAGATTATACGGCTATGATATCTTGAGCATGAGTGATGTTCATGCTATATATTTCTCTCTCTGTTCAATATTCTTAAATGGGTTCTGCCATAGCAGTCAACTGACTTAGACAATTGCGTTCACCTTACTCTGCACTCAAGAAAACAAAATATCTAAAGTGCTTAATTTCCCAGTGTAGCGTACAGAATTGAAGGGAAAATCAATATGAACGTGTCTGTCCAGACTCGAACCCGTTCGTATGAAGGGAAATATTTGTGAGTTACGTACAATTTCGTGAATAGACAAACCTTGAACAAGTGTTAAAATTATTTCATAAAAAGCAAATAAATTTAGTTAATTGAGCGCACAATATCCTTTGGCATAGATTAAAGCAGCCTGCGCATGTCGGCTGGCAGTTTCGGTTGCCTCAGTGCAGATTTGTGCGACAGCACGTATTCTCAGGGGATCGATCAGGCAGGCTCGGAGCATATTCCTGAATATTGATAAAATTGTGAGAATTTATTGACAGCAATAAAAGAAATAAATACGAATATGAAAAGTTCTAAGCAAATAAGACCATCGTAGATGCTATGTTGTCGGCAGAAGGAAGTATCCGTAAAGGCTGTGAGGCACGACACAAATCAATTGGAAATTGAAATTTTGTTCTAATAAAAATTACCAGTCAATGTTTACTTTCAACAGGAGCAGACCGTGAACTTCGACTGGGAATGTTGCATTGAAATGCAGCAGGCAATGCACTTTCTTTTTTCTTTTTGTTTTTTTTTCAAAAATTGTATAATTTGTTTTTGTTTTTTAATTTTTATTTTTGGTGCACGTCCCTCCGGCTTTGAGGTTCGCCTCGACTGCGATTTTGTTTTAAATCTTGAGTTTTGGGATAAATTTTTTTTTTTTTGTGAAATTTGTGATTTTTTAGTGCCGCCTGAACGGAAGTAATTCCGATTTTTAGGTTTTTAATTATTTCGATTTTATTTCATTAAAAAATTTTGAAATTATTTTTTTCACTTCATTTACTTAAGCCTTTTTCCATGTTCTGTGGATTGTTCTTGTTCCTCGGCGGATTTATTACAAATGAAATTGTTTTGATATTCTGGATTGTCGGAGACAAAGAGAACTTTGCCGCTTATTAGTGTTGGACTGAGATTAAAATCCCCGATAAGCAGTTGGCTGCTCAAACAGTTGGATTGGGGTGACAATTTTTGGTTAAGCGACAAAGCCATCCACCGTCCACCGTTAGAGTTTTGGTATTTAATTGTTTGAAAAGATTATGAAAGGTAATTTTTCACATTAGGCAATGAATATCATTCACATACATTCCTACTTACACAACTCATAGAGACCTCGAGCAGCAGGACTCGGTGACTATCAGATAAAATCGATTTGTAATCAAAATTGGAAAACATAAAATCATATTTTTATATATGATCTTATCATCATTAATTTATATTAGGTAAAATATATTGATTGCTTGCCAGGTAAAATAAATTAAAAGTAGTACATTTGTACGCCAAATTTCTATTCAAGTACAGTAAACTCTCGGCATATTGATGTTATAATATCAAGACTTTTCATATGTTACATTCACTATTCAAAAGATATAAAGAATATAACGATAAACTTTTCATAAAACTGGAGAAGGAAGAATTTGCCATGCTGATTAAATACAACTTTAGACAAAAACATATATCTGAAATAAGATGAAAATTAGTTTAGTAATATTATGATTTTATTAGAAAAAAAAAGGATTTATAAATACAACTTAAAGAAACAATTTCTAAGATTATTTAAATAAAATCCAGCTAAAAAGGTGGTTGTGGTTAAGACCTAAAGTTACGCGGGAAGAATGACTATATTCATTACTTTTAAACGATGTGAAGTTGCATTTAACAACCCAGTACTATGCTCCAAAAAACAACAAAAGTGTTAAGTAGGTTTCGCTTTCTATTTAAGGAAGAAACTATAACCAATTCCAATAGTCACGTTTATTATCAGTTTATACTAATACATATATTAAGAACGCTATGGTTTTGAACCTTAGCGTGAGGTAACCACCTAAAAAAATTATAGATTCTTTATATTTTAGGTTTTTAAACTACAGTATTTCTCTTCTATTTCACATTGGAGACTCAATAAGATCTTTTCTAACTTTTGAGATCAACTTCTTATATATATTTATGTTTATGCTGATTGATCGAACGTATCTATGATATCTTTTTGTGAGTTTTGTATAGATTTTGTATAAAAAATGTCACATATTATGTCACATATTGTCGATTTAAGTGCATAAACCCAAACATAGCATTAGTTATCTTTGATTACTTAATTTATAAATTTGCAAACTGCTTTTTTTAAAATGCTACTAAGTCTACTACGGTACGTTTACACTATCGCAGATAAAACGACAAGGTCAGGACTTAAAAATATGCCAGTATGAATGCGCAGAAGAAAGCCATTGTTTAGGAATGGGTTAAAATACCGGAAGATCAAATTCTGATTCTGAAATTTTAATTATTTCTATAAATTTTTGTAATTTAAGAGAGAATTAATAAAAAAATAAATTCACACAAAAAATATATGATCGCTTGAATAGGTAACTCTTAAATCGTCTAACCTTTAGCTTTGACATACATATGTGCAGCAAGATGTATTTCTATCATACACAATCCATACAAAAATGTTTTAATGATGTTTATTAGTGTAGACACCGTTGCAATTACCGTAACATACATATTTAAAGCAAAGTGTATTTCTTGTCATACACAATCCATACAAAATCCATACACAATCCATACAAAATCCATACAAAATCCATACACAATCCATACAAAATCCATACAGAAAACATTACGTTCTAATGCTGTTTGATAATTGGTGGTGTAAACACTATTGCAATTACAGTAACACATATTTACAGCAAGATGCATTTCTTATCATATACAATCTATACAAAATCCATACAAAAAAACATGTCTTAATGATGCTTCATAGTTGTTAGTGTAAACACTATTGCAATTACCGTAAAATTCATATTTACAGCAAGATGTATTTCTTATCATACACAATCCATACAAAATCCATACAAAATCCATACAAAAAACATTATGTTCTATTGATGTTCGATAATTGTTGGTTTTTGTTGGTTGGACATAATTTTAGGTGAATTTCAATTATTTCCTAATAGTTTCCACTTCATACTATGTCAACTTTAATCACCTCACCTCATGCCCAACGAAATCAATTGTTTCTCAAGGACCTTCCGTTGAGCATTTCTTTTCTAATTAATTGCATTATTTTCAATCAAATTAATAAATATTTTCATTTGTTATTTTGATTTCTGCACTCATAAGTGCACATTTCCTTCCGATTGTCAAGTGTCGTCGTTCTCTGTCATTCTCTGTTGTCGTTACTGAACAAACACCAACACAACAACATAGAGTACACACACAAACACACACACACACACACACATGCACAAAAGCACACGTGAACCACACATCCTTTTCTACTCAATTAAACTTTTGATTAAGCAAATAAAATTTTGACGTAATTTAATTTAACAATCATTTCAGCTCATTCACGCGTAACAACAGCCGAAAACAGATCCTCACACACACACACACACATACACACACACACAACTCTTAAAATGTCTGCCCCTCATATGTGTTACAAAAAAAAAAAAAAAACATTTATATTTTCCATAAAATATTGCAAAAAACTGGTCTCTGCTCTGCGTGTGCAGAAATTTATGTGCCAACAAATCTGCACGCATAATTTTTCGAGTGCCTCTCGAGGAGTGATTTTATTGTTAGCTTCCTTCGCAGTCCACATTCGCAGTCGCTCTTCATTTAATTCAACATTTTCGGATTGTTGCATTTTTTTTTTTATTTATTATTTTTATACTTAATTTTCATTTTTATTTTTATTTATTTTATTATTGTTCGGTATTGGCGTGAAAATTATATTTGCACGCATTTGCACTGCAAGTGACACTTGAGATAATTTCGTTTGTGTTCGCGCACTCGGGGTGTGTTGCGGTGCACCGCAATTTGTACGTCTTCATAGGGAAATTGGGTTATGAAAAAAGTCCATCAAATGAAAATCCATCCATAAATTCATTCAAAATCGCAACAACAACAACACTTGACTTTATTATACAATAAATTAAAAAAAAAACAAAAAAAAGCAACTAATTGTTCCATGTCAAGAAAATGTTTGCACATTGAGTATTCATATATAAATACTTTTTATTGCGTTTTGACTAATTATGGTATATTTATATTATATTTCTTATTTTATTTATTTTTATTTATTTTTTTATTTTTATTTTTAGTCATACTACTAGCAGCAGGGAAACCACAACACCCAAGCGCTGCTGAAGGAACTTATTAATATATCGCTAGGTGCAAAAGTTCCAAAAACAAAAACTTTTTTAATTTTATACCTGAAGACATAGAAACATCCTGCATGTGACTAATATAGTGATAAGATGTCTCACCATCTTCAAGTACAATATATCTCAGATGTCTGTCCATCTGATAAATCTGTGCTAACTATATATACTGATTATATATAAAAATATATACTAAGCCTTAAAAGAAGACATAGAAGAAAGGCATGATAGTTGCAGCATCGAGGATATGGGACTTTATTTACTATATCAATTGGAATTGTTTAATAGAGTCAAAAAAAAAAATACACACAGGTTTAATGCGTTAATAGGAGGTTACTAAAACAATTCCTTACTAGATCAAATTTGCATCATTCATATCGATTTACAGTACTTGCTCAATTAGCGAAGGAAACTTAAGATATACTAACGAACCAATGGTGTAGCTAGGACTGTGGCAAGGAAGAGATTTACTGAAGAATATTTTTTTGTCACTATATTTGCAGCACTTTATCCACAGATTATATGCTATTGTCAAGGTAGACATCTCATCCCTAACCCTAATACTCCATTCTAGATATGCCATTGTAGTACACTAGTATATATTTATATAGATATATATAATTATATAGGTATATATAATTATATATATATATCTATTTATATATCTATATAATTATATAGATATGTATATTGATATGGATATAGATATTTATAATTATATAGATATATATAATTATATATATATATTTAAATTACATTATCAAGGTGGAGCTCTTGCCTCTAACCGTACCACCCCACCCTGGATATCCCATTGAATTGCAATAATAAATTTTTATATATATTATATTTAAATATATATCATGGTCTGTAATTATAATAATATGTAGTGGAGTGTTAGGTTTATATGTGATAAGCTGGCATATCTTGGAAAGTAATGTTAGCTAAAATTTTTTGGACTGCATTAAGCAACACTAATTGGAACAGTGTATATAATCACCTATCTTTCCATTATAATATATGTATTGTAACTAACTTTCAGAATATTGTAGGCATGATTCATTATATATAAAAAAGGGATTTATTTATTTTTGTTTAAAAATAGTGTGTTTAATTAATACAATGATTAATAAAAATCATTGTATCATTGTATCATTTTCAAGTTAAACACAGAAATGTGAGTTAATTTGAATAAATTTAAAAATAAATTTATTTAAATTAAAATTAAACTTATGAATATCTTGCATTTTAATATGCAGAGTGTCCTAACGGCTCATAATTTATGACAACATTATTAGGTATAACTTCCGATTTCAATAAATTAAATTAAAATAAAATTAAAATTCAAAGTCGAATGTATTTACTCACCTTGTTGGGTTTATATCAAAGGGCGCCATCAAATTGCCTTTAGGAAGATGCATGAATGTATAAAAATAGTCCTGCGGTGCACCTGTCTGCAATTGCACCGAAATGAAGGACATAATTTGCTTTAAAATCAAAGAATGAGAAACAAAAATACTGCAAATCGTAAATATGAGTACGACAAAGTAAAGGTGAAATCCTTTGGAAGTAAAATTTTTGGTCACATGGGTGACCGCATTTAATCTGTCAGTAAATGGGCAAACACGATCAGTGACAAAACTCAAAAATATTAAAAATCAATATCAAGAATGTAGAAAACCCGAAATATAATATTTTGTAGATATAAATTATGAAATCGGTATCAATATTAAATAAAATATAACGTAACCGTAGCCAATATAAGGACAATGGCGCCTCACGTGTACGTATGACATGCACAAGAGTACAGTCCAAAAAGGATATATGCAGGATATATGCGAAGACTTACCTGTACAGTGAAGTGAATGCATTTTATGTGCAGTTTGCGCAAAATACAATTGCATTACACGCATGCGTCTATCTATTAAAAAAAGGATCAATGAACAAGTGCTTGAGGCAACAGGCCAAGGATCTGCTGTATGCAGACTCAGAAAATAGTGAACATTATTTTCGGTGTGTTGTCAAGTCCTTAAATACAATTGTCGCCAATTGTCTGTAGTTTATTGATGAAATTTAAGAACTCTAAATTACTCAAATACAATTTAATGAATCCTGCCTACACTTTACACGCCGTGCTCGGCCTTTCAGGTTTTATTGTCATTATTATTATTATTATTTTTTACAGCCATTTGATATATTCGAAATTTATCCGTATATTGTGGATTCGGGCAGGTACATGCGGTAATAAAAATAATAGAAAAAGGTTCACGTTTTTAATAATTATTAGTTTTGGTTAGAGATGAGTACACATCTGTGAGTGCGTCTGTGTGCAAGTCGCATAAAACGAATCCTTTTTAAAATCACATAAAAACCGTTCACATATATTCATGAAATTTATTGCCAACACTATGAGTTGTTGACATTTTTCTTATCGTCTTCACATACAGATTTTTTATTCTTTTGGGCTTGGATTGAATGCACTTATTTAAACACAGATACATATGGATACATGTTTAGATACATGTTCATTCAGACATGCATTGCATATGTGTTCGTTATCAATGAAATATCGGTGGCTCATGTAAAAAACATCTCAGTCCAATGGTTAATGCGCACAATTGTCGATATACATGCCCTGATATGTGCTGGAATGTGAGCATAGAGATATCAATTTTTTATACTCAATCATTTAATATTTCAAATTTAGTTCGAACTCACTTTCATCATCTACTTGATTAAGGACACACTCCTATCAACGAAGGCTATAAATAAGGAACTCTTTTCTCGATTCGACAAGCATTCCTTATTTAACTTTTATATGATGAGATAATTTAGTTTATTTTTTTATGGCATCATCGAGAAAAATGCCGTCTCTGAAGATATTAAACTCAAGGAATATTACTGGAACTATTCTAGTTTTAGAAGTGAACAATAGTTTTTGTAAGCTCTTCCAATTTTAACAGAGAGCACAAATCTAAGTATTTTTGCTAATAAAATAAATTTCATTAAATATTAATGATTTCAATTTTTTCTATTCTTAATGTAGAATAGAAATCTTTCAAATCTAAATATTATAGATAAAAAGACAATAATTGGCTGTCTTTTAAACAAAAAGATTGAGAAATACTCTACCAATACCTTACAAATCTGATTACACTTTTGTACCCATCATTTACTTAAGCTTATAATTATGTCTAATATCTATAGTTCTATTAACTTTTTTAACAGGTTAAGATACTTTTTTTTTAAATTTCAACGCTCAAAGACGCGGCCAGTTCCATAATAATACTATTCAAAACACTTGTAAAAGATGTAAAATACACTATTTTTCCCAATGTTAAACAAATGTTTACGAAAAATACTGAAGATATGGTGGCCGGTGCGTATGGTCAGTACCGATATATGGGAACGCACAAAACAAATACAAGCTGCCGCTGAAATTAAAAGAGCAAAATGGAAGTGGATTGGACACGCCTACGAAAGCAGCATCCTGTGTAATAAATCAAGCTCTAGCATGGAGCCCCAGCTAAAACATAGACCAGGAGCTTAAAGACGCATATTACTCCTGAAATTAAATGACGAGAGAAGCAGGCAACAGAGTTGGCTTTAGAGGAATTGTTGCGGCATTGTGCTGTACAAGAAGAAAAGGACAGTAGTAAGTAATTATATACAGAAAGTTATAGAAATTTTGGATCAAATTTTTGAATGCATATATAGTCAATAGAAATAGTCAAAAGATTTTTAAGTTTACACTCGTGATAGTTTAAAGATAAAATATGTGGATTTAGAACCGGCATTACAAAACATAATGTATTAGTAAAATTTTGCCGAAAAATATGATGTCTGACCTCCAATCCTAGATAGATTGAACTCTACTATAATAAAATGAAATAAAATATTGAAAAATAAATAATAGAAATCAATACAAATTGAAATTAAGTAAACTAATATTGTTTCTAAATATAAAGCTACCAAAAATAGCTTCCCTAATCTGGGTCTCACATAAGCATATAAAAAAGGATATACCGAGTTCGATTCCTGGTACTTGGAGTCTCAAAAATAATTATTTACGAATAATTAAATACAAGAATTATTTCCAAGACCACTTATGAGGGGTATTTGGCAATACTCGAAATAGCTGTATGGTCAACCAAAAATTCAATTAATTAAAATAATATAAAAAATAAAATTTTTGTTGTTGTGTTTCACTACTGTTCGAAAAAACCTCTTTATAAAATTATATATAAATAAATATGATATAAGTATATAATATAGTTATATAAGAAAAATACGTATAAAATAAAAGGGTCTTATAACTTAATATATATTAACTAAATAGATATATCAACTATAGATATAGATATCTATAGATATGTTATTTAGAAAAGATAAATGAAACCCTTTTTTGTTGTTTTTAGTGAAAAGTGACGGTGTATTCGCCTTTTTTTATTATTTTTAATACTGAAATATTGGAAATAAAAGTTTTGATTGTAAAACGGGAAGATATTTTTTTTTCGGGAAGATATGATGATCAAAAAAAACCAAAAGAAAAAAAAGAGATAGAGATAAAAAGCAGTAATTCCATAAATTTTTACTGATTCAGTTTTATTATATTTTTTATTATTTTATTCATTTAGTTGTTTGTTTTTTTAATTTAGTTAAGTTTTTTGAATTTTTTCAGCAAGAAGCTTTTTTTTGGAATCGAATTTATTCCTTTTACCAACGCCACAATAATTTGACGAATT
Source organism: Teleopsis dalmanni (assembly GCF_002237135.1). Classification (NCBI taxonomy): domain Eukaryota; kingdom Metazoa; phylum Arthropoda; class Insecta; order Diptera; family Diopsidae; genus Teleopsis; species Teleopsis dalmanni. The sequence goes on from NC_051848.1 coordinate 20,720,475, forward strand.
TATTATGGAGATGAATGGCGCCCACCAAATGTGCGGCGCATAGTGGTAACCTGTTCCTGATGCAATGAACCTGATGCCACAGTGGCGCTTAGTAGTTTGTCCATTTTGGTAAATTTGACATTTGAGCGTTTTTTCCCGTAGATTTTGCAGTCACTACATAGGCAGTGACTTTAGTACAATACGAATGCGACATGCGACTTATCAGTCCTTCCGCGTCTAAGTTGGACTTACGTATGCCTTAATAAGTTATGCGCATTGCTCCACAGTTACTGAATGAAGGCAAAGAGTCTTTTTTTATCATGTGGCTGTTTTAATATTATTTTTGTCTCCCAAAACTGAATTCCCCGCATTCCAAAAGTCCGTTTAATGCTTTATTCTGCACTTTAACGCAAACAAGCCAGAAGTCATTAAAAAAATTATATAAAAGGAAATGAAGTACGCAGGAAACGTCTCCAATACTTTTCTCGCTCTCTGCAGATCTCGTACCGCTTATCAATTGTCAAAATGTCATATGCTTGTCGCCCATCGTTTCGGCTAATAAAGCTTTCTTTCTTTTATTATTTTATTTTTGAAAAGAATATAAGAAAAAAAGGAAATATTTTTTTAACGTGATTCAGAAATTCACATATATTAGTTGAAATTTTAATTACTCGCCTTGAGGCAGCGCTTATGCGCTTTAGTACTCATATTCACCTGAATAAGGCGACATTTCATCACCGTCGTGCGTTCGTTGGACAATATTTTGTATCTGCTAAATCATAAAATGTAATGAGTAGGATTCATCCTTTCAGACACTTCACTGCTGTAAAGAACTGTTTTGTCTTGGCTGTTGACAATGATGTCAGTCTGACAATTCATTTCACCTCATCTCATCCCATCTCAGTTCGTCGCAGTTCCTCGCAGTTCCTCGCAGTTCGTCGCAGTTCGTCTCAGTTCATCTCAGTTTGTCTTAGTTCAAGTTAGTTCAGCTCAACTCATCATATCAGAGCCACATCATTTCTGTTCATTTGGCATATTATGTTGGAATTTGACTGCCGGGGACTTCATAAAAATTTAATTGATTGATTTATTTCTGAGAAGATGAAATTTTGTGGTGTTTTTATGCGTTTCATTGGAAAACATGAAAAATATTGAAAGCTACAAAGAAGTAGGAATATTGGATACATAAAATTCTTTTGTCATTTCATTAAAAGATTTTTTAATGTTCAATTTTAGTGCGTGTGTGCGGCAGTTTGTCGCTGTTTATAGGTGGTCAATAAAATATCTTTAATTTCAACGTTTTTTGACAAATCAATTTTATGAGTAACGAAATTTCACTAACAATTCTGTTGTCTCTTTTGGTTTATATAAAATTAATTATGCATAAAAGTCACATAAATAAACTGACCAATTGATTTTATTAACGATCGAAACATGAAGTTTGCAAGTATGACAAAGTATGTAGAGAGGATCGAGTCTTGCGAATATGAAAAAGTATATTATGAGGAATAATGATTTTTTAAACTTCCATACAACGATTCTATATAGCTAAACTTTGTAATCCCAGCAAACTTTGTAATCCCAGCAATCAGATAAACGCTTCAATAACGCTTTTAATGCGTTCCGAATAAATAGTGAAGTGCAACACTCTCACTGCACATAGCGCTTCCTATTAACATTGCCATGTCATTGGAAGAATATAAGTGCTGCACTCTCACTATGTACGGAGCTCAATTAACGCACTATTTTTTAATATGTTATTTGTTGTTGTTCAGTGGTCTTTTATAATGAAATGGACTACATCTGCATCAAAAGCGCATCTAAAGCGCGAATTGAAAGCACATTTAAAGCACTCCGTATTGTTGATACTTTTAGAAATACCAACCGTGTGGCAAAAAAGTGCTACAAAGAACCAAATAACCAAAGAACCAAGGAGAGGAAAGCGTTTTATCAGTACCTCAAATAAATTAGCTGGATTGTAGTACACTTTCTAGCTGCATTTAATATATGTCACAAGCAAGAGAATTACCGAATGGTATTTCTTATAAAACTTTATTTTATAAAAATTTTTATTTAAATTAAAAACTAAACTTAATGTCTATATTTGTGTCCTTTAGTTGGTTTAATGAATAAGAAATAAATAGTTAATGGATATAATTTTATTAAATAGCACTTGATATTTACAATATATGTAATATTGTAATATGATCAAATATGATATATAATATATATAATATATAGCTGAGGAATTATACTTCAATTTATATATATACTTCAATTTATAATGTTAAGAAAATAAAAATAAATATGTAGATAATTCCTTCGCTTCATTCAAATCAAATAATATTAAGTGATATATCCTTATAGCCTACAATATATATTGTTAGAAATCATACATTATTTCTAACAAATATGTTGATAATTCTTTCGCTTCATTAAATAATCAAATTAAATAATCAAATTAATAATCAAATTAAATCAAATAATATTAAGTGATATTTCCTTATAGCCTACAATATACATTGTTAGAAATCATACTTACTTCTAACAAATTTTATATTATTTAATTCCATTAAAATGTATATATATATATATATATATATGAATACAATGTTTTGATGTAATAATGAGTAACTTTTTCAAATTTTACAGTTAATTTTTTTATTGTGATACAATTATGGTAATATATTTCTGTCGTTACCTGCTAAAAAAATATATTTAATTTATTTAAACTTTAATTTTGATATCAGCAAATACTATTGTTCTTGACAGAATGTTTGTTTATAATTTCAATTTGAAATTTTGATCCACTTCTGGTTGTAATTTAAAAACCAACATTACTTAGTGACTCTGGAGGACACTCGATGTGATGTACCAATTTACGCACAAATTCAGCACAAACTTTTTCTCGTTTCTTGCCAACTGCAACTACCTCTGCGTGATTTGTAGTATCCTTTATGTCATACTCAAGTAAGCACTTATTAGTTATTAAACTGAAAGCAAGCACCTTCATATCACAATGTCTAGCTACCACAACTTCATGAGCCGTGGACATGCCGACCGCATCAGCTCCACATGTACGCAACATTCGCAGCTCTGCAATGGTTTCATAGCTTGGTCCACCGAGACAAGCATAAGTGCCGACATGGAAAAGTTTTTCAATTCTCATATCATCGGCTACCTTTAATGCTGTTTCGCGTAGCTCCTTATCGTATGCATTGGCCATTGGCGGAAAACGTGGTCCAAACTCTTCAAAGTTAGCGCCGTTTAATGGACTATTCCCAGAAAGTCCGAGGAAATTCACATGATCACGCAATAGCATAATATCACCAACTTTATATTTCTCATTAATGCCACCAGCTGCATTAGTTGCAATTAATATCTCAATACCAATCAATTTCATCACTCGTACAGGAAATGTGCATTTTGATAATGAATAACCTTCGTAATGATGAAAGCGTCCCTGCATCGCCAATATGGGAACAGTCTCAATATAACCAAAAACTAAACGCCCAGCATGACCTTCCACAGTCGATAGAGGAAAATGTGGTAATTTCTCATATTCGAAGGATATCGCATCGGTAAAGCCTTCCGCCAATTTACCCAAGCCACTGCCACAAATTATACCGATTCTGGGACGTATGTCAGTGCAAGTCATTATATAATCAGCTGCTTCCTTCATTTCATTGAATCGATCGGTGCTAGAAATGAGTTTTTTACATAAGGAAAGACAAATTTTGATATTTCTTAGTACTACGTACTTTGAACACGAAAGAAAAGCCATCTTTTGAATATGAATATGGAAGGATTTACCGATATATTTTTTTAGTGCTTGAGTTTTGCTGTTGTGGTTTTTTTCTAATTACATAAATCCCAAAATTTTGAAGCTATTTGAAAAAATATAGAAAAAAAATTATAAATTAATTAAAAACTTGACTTCAATTCGAAATAAGATTTTTAGACTACTTTGTTGAATCATTAAAACTAAAATTATATGCCATATATTCATTTATGAGAGTAAACTTAATTCTATATAATTCTATATATATATATAAATATAAATATATATAATCGTGTATATATGTATGTAATACAATACAATATCAAGTTCACATTCGAGAAACGCACGATCCGGTTCTTGACCGGTTCAGTGATATGAATCGTGTCAATTGTTTTCATATCAAAAACTTGGAAGAAACTTAAAAAATTGTTTGAAATTTTTTTTATTGGTTAAATTTTCACTAAAAATGTTTAAGGTTTCTAAAATATAGAGTTACAAAATGTCGCAGTTTAATTGGTACACCTTCAATACTGAATCTGTAAAAGGCACAGTTCAATTCGTACAGCACAATATTGACTTTGGATATATTAAAAACTGCGATTGGAGACTATATCTAAGGTTTTTTTTGTATGACTTCGCATAAGAAAAGTGTTAGCTGAATGTTAAACATACTTTCTATTTCCTTCAAGAATTTTCAAAAATATATAGCTAATATCGTCCCTGAATATCTGAAGACTCCATTCCGTAATTGAAGGAATTTTACATACAAATTTATTATATGTTGGAGAAGTATTAAACAGAATACCTAAAAATGTTTGTCGATATTTGGAATCGCGACTACTTATGCTTCAAACTACAAAATCATTAGTAATCACTGTTCATTAAACTTACTTTACTAAGATATATTAAGATTTTAAAATGCAGTGACTCCTCCACTAAGCGGTAAACATTTTGTCTAACATCCCAAAGAATTTAACTTACAAATATTGCAAATATATGTACCTATATACATGTCCGATATTATAGTAGATACCGATTGATCTTTACTATTATATTATATTTCTTTTAAAATGCATATTTTATATAAACATCGATATAATATATTTTACATATTATAATCTATATATATTTTTAGTAGAACTATATAATGCTATCAAAAGCAATATACTCGTTAATTCAAAGTTTTCTTAACTACTACTACTCCTCGTTAACTACTACTAGTTTTCTTGTAACTAGTGGTAGTGGTTATTATTATTATTATTATTATTATTATGAATAAGCTGTGCATGTATTGCAACCTGAGAGATCCTATGTGCAGCCTTTCGTCCAACTAGTCCAACATTCGAAAAATGTTCTGACTACTGTGGGTCATATTTTAGCCACGTGTTTAGTGTTCAAAACACTCCACTGCGTAGATAGTTAAGTCTGTGTCTTGCCACAGTTGGGCAGGCGCATAGAACGATTCCTATTGCTCTTGACAGAGTCCACAGGAATTGTTTTCTTCTAGACCACAGTTCTAGAAGAAAACAGTGGTCCACAGTTCAGTCTTGAGTCTTTATATGTTCAGGGATAATAAGTCATTTTGACTGCCGCATACCCTTTTTGGGCTCCGTAGAACTCAGGTTTTGGTTTTCCCTTTCGCTTACTAGCGTGATTTTGAAGCTGGTGTTAACACCGCAGAAGGGTTCCGGGCCTACAAAAGGTGTGTTTGCCCCCTTTTTGATCAGAACATTTGCGCTTTTATTGCATTCGTATTCCTCATGTCCCGTTATCCATAGTATAATTGACAATGATATGAATTTCTCGTCGCTAAGATATTGAGAAGATTGAAAGAGTTCCAAACCAACTTTGATTGGAAGTTCGCCATTGATCTGGAGAACAGTGGTCGAAATGAAGAGGCTGTTTTCTAAGATTTCTGTATGGCTTTGTGCTTTTAACTTTGATAAGTTTCAAACTAACTAAGCTTTTTTCAATATATGTATAAACATATAAAAGCTGTATATATAGGAGTATATAATTCGTATTTAACTATGTGCATAGCCTATATACTGATGCGTCTGTAGGCTGTCAGTCTGTATAGGTTGATAATAAAAAATTTAACTAATAAATTGATAATCATTTTTTCAACTATGTTGGTTTAGTAAAATGAAGACCAATCGCCAGGGATGAATAGTATATATTTTAGAAATTGTATTAGTAAAAAATTTGAAATATTTTTGTGTCTATTTAACATCTATTTAAATTCACATGTAAGTGCAAATGTCCTTGAATGAAAATTGTAGTAGTAATAAATCATTCTTGTTGATGCCCTTCATTTGAATATATACTCCTTTCTTTGATTTTCAAAATTTTCAATAATCATTAAAAATATTTCAATATCCTTGTCTAATTTAGCATATCTACAACGTGGAGAGTATCGAAATGTACAAATTTGAACATATTTGTAAAAATATTCTTGTCAATATTTGCATATACCATTACGGCTCAATGCAACACAACGACTACGCGTGACGGAATCCTTTGAAAATTCCTGGAATTTAAAGGAAAATCTTAAAATAAATAAAATTACATTTTTCTTCTAATATACTGTATTCAAATACAAAGGAACAGGAAAACAATTAAACGCCTCAAATCTACATACAACTTAGGTTATTATTTTTCCAAAAGGAGTTAGCATGCATGGCAGTCAGGATAAGGGAATAATTGCAAAAAATCTGCTTTTGCTACACAAATGCACTGGTATGATATGCAAAATGTATATCATTTTTCATATTTCCCTTGTCAGAGGCAATCTTTCGGTCAAACTCATTGTATAGTTTAGTCCTTTCCTATTGAGCACCTTTTGAGGTACTCGCATTAAGTCCTGTGCAAATATGCTTTGACCATACTTAATTAGTACGCAAAATATTTGTCTTAATTGTCTCAAAATAGTGCAGATTCCGAAACTTATTCAGAAAACAATAGACGAAAGGATACTTTAACTCTACTGTGCATATTAGATGTCCATGCAAGGAACAGCCAACAACAACAACATATGATAAATGGTTTTATGGGATTTTCCGGTCAGTGAATGCACGCAGCTTACCTGCTTAGCCGCTTGAGCTGTTGGTGTCCGAATAAATTGTTACCTATATTTGCACTAATTTTTCACAATTTACTGGCTTGTGAGAAGATTTGCAATATCTCTTGTATCTTTTCACAATCAACAATAGAAAATTTGTTGATTGATCCTATTTGGATATTGTCGTTGTCACTGTCAGTTGTGAGTTGTGAGTTGTGAGTGGGTCGCCTATTTTCTGTATGCGGTAAAATTATAAGCAGTTTTTCATAACTTCAACCATTGAGAATTGGTAATTGTAAAGGATTTTGCATATCCTTATCACTGCATGCGTCCAACTGGGTGCGCACCGACGAGCCAACTTACTTGTGCGAAAGATTAAAAAGGAGTAGAAGTAGGAGTAGCAATGTTTTTCTATTAGGAGTTTAGGTAGGCGGATGTATTGAAACACTTTATGAGCGGATTATCCTTGATTTAGATCAATTGTGATAGTTTAAATATTTGTTAAGCAGATCATATTTTTGAGAGGTTCTAATCTTAAGCATAGTTTTTGATGATAATAATATGTATTATAGTTATGATAATATTCAGATTATGTTTGTGCAATATTTTAAACATAACAAGAATTTCAAAAAGAATATAAACAAATCGATAGGACACAAATCGGGTAGGATACCGTTTTCTTATGCGAAGCGATTTAATGATGGGTTTTGACAAACTTCTATATTCTCAAGTACATTTGGTACTCTACTTTATATTTATATAGCCTAGTTATCGGTCCTTAAAGTAATATATTTTCACATGAAAATGAAGATCGTGTAATAACTGTAAACGTATCATATATCAGTTGTCGTTAGATGACGGGTAGAAGTTTTGTTGTTGTTGTTGTGTTCATGCTATGGCACTTAATCTATTTTTAGTCTCTTATTGTAGAGATTAAATAAGAGACTTTATAAAATTCCAGTAATTCTCTAGTACTTAAAGATATTATTTCGATTATATAGACTACAGTGAATTAGTTTTCTTTATGATATCAGATTTTAAAGTTCCAGGGTATCTACAATTGGTGAAAAGACAACTTACCAATTTAAACGAGTATAACAATCGAGACAATCAAGAGCTACTGATTAACTTCGTCGGCGGAAAAATGTTTCCACAAACAAGTGGACAAGCACACCTTCAGACGTGTTACTTAATTGTGGTTCTTGAAGGAGCTCTCCGTTCATAGAGTATAGTTTTTATGGCGGTTAAAAACTCTCATTAATAAGTATCAAAATGCTTGAGAACTATGTTCTTAATAAGAAAGTCTACTAAAATCTATTATTAAACAAAGCTCACTAAATACGTTTATACTTAATTTGAAGTTAAAGACTCGAAAAATCGAAAAGATAAATGTCAAATGTTACATTTTATACTAAACAATCACTATTCTTATTAAGTTATCAATATTTATTATAGATAAATCTATAAATCTTTTATGTTATACGAATTTTTCTCCGCATTTTAAAATGAATCGAATTAATGGCATAGAATGGAAAAGCGAATACACCTATCCACCACCACATCAAATTGATTTCCATCGATTATATCTGGCCAACAAGTATTCAATAAAAATGTTGAAAATATAATTTCCACAAAAAGCCATAAATATTAAAAACAAATAAACTAAAAAATATTTCAGAAATCTATAAATGCTTCTGGTTCCGCTGCTGCTGCTGTTGAAATGCACATTTGCCAGTACGTATTTAACAGCTTGAAAAATGTCATTAATTTGAAAATATCAACATTATTTCACGGAAACCATAAGCAAACCATTAAACGGGTTAAAATGATGCCATAAAATTTCCAATAAATTATGGAAAAACTAACATCAATTAAAAGTCGTAAAAAATGTATATGCGAACGCCATCCAAGGCGTCTTCTGCAATCGTCAGAAGCATTAGAAGGGCGACCAATATAAGGTGAATACTTACGATTGGAACAGTTCGAAGGAGAGGTAATGTAAAATGTGTCAGGAGGCTGTACTATTGGTGATAATGAACTATCATTGAAATATCATAAAAAATAACACTGAACATAAAAATAGACCAAATACACAATGCATGGAACACAAATTAACCACCGCAGTTTCAATAGAAAAGCCATAAAATTACTCAAAATAAACAATTTTCATAAACGTCGACAAGAAATTCTTCAAAGATTAATGATAAAAGGAAGAAAATTAAATGGCATTGATAAAAATAAAGGATGGCCTTATAGATTATCTTCAATACCCTACAGTTTTTTAATTCAAATTTTTATTCTAGAATTTTGAGAAAGCAATTAGAAAAAGCATACGGATCCAAAAAATTATACCAAATATACAATTATGACTTGAATGGATATATGGAGCAACTAACTATCAGTTCACTTTGCTTTTCTTTTATCAGAACCCGGATCTTTCCATGAAAGTCTGTAAAAATACAAATACTGACTTAACTCGTACTTCCGATTTTATTGTGACAAAAGTAGAAAGCAAATAAGATATATAGCAAAATTTTAGGTGAATATTAATTAGAGGATGAAGACCTTCGAAAACTCCTTCCGAAGGAGCTGGTTCGATACTAAATATATAAATGCAAAGGGGTGCATGATGGATCAAACTGATCGCATTGCATAGGGGCCTTAGCCTTAGCCTAACATCATTGACCATGATCACTTTTAGTTATTATGATTACAAAATATTTATTAAATCATTTCAAGAAACGTTTGTAAATAATACCACTTGGAACCTCTTCCAGTTATTTTTGTTAGCACTGTCATAATTATAGAACTATCACAGGTTTACTGATGGGCTATAGTCTACCAGTAGTACATATATACAAGATCACGACTTATGCAATAAATGCAGGGAGCTGGAAATGAAAGAGACCTGAAAGCATCTCCTACACTTATGATCTGCGTTATCATGAATATGTCTTAAATATTTAGAAGCTTCATAATTTTGGAGCTGCTAGTTGTATAAAATAGTGTTTCTTAACCCAAAAGTCTTCAATGCACGATTAAGTCTTCAATGTGTTTTACATGCAGCGCTGCTAATATTTTTAAAAAAAAATAATATTGTTACAGGCGAAAGCACAATATTGTGGGCCCATGGTGGTAATGGTGCAAACCTTTGCCTCTGGTTTAACTCTGTTTAAGTTCGACGAATCTATATTGAGAACAACGGATGTAGTTGAAGTGTAAGGGTTGTAAACCATTTAAAATATTTTGAATCATTGACTAGCTGTCATAAAAACTTTGGTTAGCAAAAACTCTAATTCGTAGATCTAAGTCTTTGCATGTGACCCAGATCGAGGCAACTAGATTTATATTGGATTATGGGAATAGTGTGAACCAACTGGTATCGTTGGGCGCGAATAGATAAATGTTTGAATAATGTTCAATATGTGATGCCTATGTAATGAACCACATCTAATCTGTTGCGTAGGATCCATATAGGAATTTTGTATAGGCTTCGACACCTATCGCTTCTCTGAGAAATCAGAGGATGCCTTCGGATAACAAGAATTTCGTGCAGCTTTGGCTTGTTCGATTAAAACACACAAAATCATTGCTTCTAATTCGACTGGTTCATATAGTGCTAAGTCTGGTATTTGTAGTCCAACCATTGTGGATTGGGGACTTTAAAAATCAACAAATATTTAAAAGATCCACTGAGCATGAGTATTTTGAGAATGTAGTAAGCCAAAATTTAAATTAATCAGAACAATAAAAATTTGTTGTTATGATTCACTAAGTACACAGTGTGAATCACAGCCCTAAAAATAGATTTTATTTTATTAAAATAGAAAGGACTTATATGGAAAATATGTTGTATCTGCGCAATCTCTTGCAATGTGTGAAGGAACCGTAGTGCAATCCATCCCGGATTGGTGAATGAATATGAATTCTGAATTGGTTGAGATGCAATACAAATAATAAGAAGAAGATTGCGCGAAAAAAAAAAAGATGCGTGAAAATTTCGTATACAAAAATAAACACAAAATATAAGGAATAAATAAGAAAATAATAACAATAATAAAAAAGCCATAAAATTTTGAAATGAAAAAGAAAAAGAATTGAAAAGAAAGAAATTTTTATTGATGTTTGTTTTTCGCTGGTTGGAAAATGCCACCAGTTTTTCATGCCGACGAACAGTTTTCCAATTTCTCATTTTCTAGTTTGTTAGTTTTGTTGCGATTGTTCTGTTGTGTTTTGGTTGTTTTGATTGTTTTTCCATTGTTTGTTGGCATTGTTTTCCGTCGGTTGCCTGGTGAGAGAATTGCAGGCTGGTAGTAAGCACTTCATTTGTGTGCATCAATGATGAGGCGTCATCATCAACGAAGGTCACGATTTATGTTATAGGGTTGGTTGAAGGGTACAAATGCAATTTGAGCAGTTTTTATGGCTTTACAAATGTTTTCCCGAATTACCAGAAACAAACATGAATAAAAATTTTTCACTAAATGCAATAATATTACTTTTTTTATTTGATTTTTCCATAAAGATACGGATATGTGCACAACCCGTGCTCGAGCCATATTTTAGTACATATTAAATGTGTCAGCCATAATAACAGATACAAATTCTAAGTATCCTTGTCCTTGGGTGCCTAAAATGCCTTTCAAATAATGTGTTTAAAATAATAAAAATAAATTGTTTTGGTTTAAATTTAGAGCAGACATCACAATGTACGATCAGCGGTGGAACAATAGAGTTCTGTCTAAATTTAGCGCGTCGATCGTTAAAATTTTATTTTTATGTCATATTTTCTTTTCGCCTTTTATTTTTATTTATATTTCTTTTTATATTCTTATTTTAATAGTTTGCTTGTCCTTTTATTGTGTTGCTATTAGTGCCGCAATTAAGGTAAAAATTTTTGTGGTACATGCGATCTATATCATCCATATAGTCTTCTTATCAGTCGCTGGATACTCAACATTCTTAGCCCGAGCCTTAAACGATCAAATATTTGTTTGGGTAAAGCAAGTGTTGCAACACATGGCTATAGGTCGAGAAAGGGGCAAGGGTTGTACATAAAACTTTTATTAGTAACTTTTGTATAGGATAAGTAATTTGACAAAGTATGTGTAGATAATCATAAGATTTTATTATTAATAATAAAATAAAATTTTATAATCTGCAGCACGTCTCATTGATATATTTAAGTAAAATGGTACTAAAAATTGTACTTACAATAGGATAAGATAAAGAAAGTGTAATTAGCCTTAATATGTCTGTGAAATTCAAAAGGGTTAGAGGGAAATGGTTAATGGCTTTGATAGATTTATAATAAAAATTCAAAGGTATTAAAACATTGAGATTATATTTAAGAAAAATACACTTTAAGCACCAATTTATCCTTTAGAAACTTAGATTTTAATTGTTTGTTTGCCTTTTTCAATATCCATAACATTTCGTATAATATCTAAAACAAAAGAAATAGTATATAATATATAATATGTAATATATAAAATATAATTTATAATATATGTATGTTGATCCTTTTTATGAGTCAGCGCAACTGGGCACTTTTACTCTTTGATACTACGGGGTCCCACCCATCTCATTGACTAATTTATGTATTGCCTATAAGCTACATGATTATTCAGTGATTGATGTAAGATCTGCGTACCTCCCCGTGCGGATAGTGATTACTCTAAGATTAGATAGTGGTAAGTAGGATAGCCTGTCAATTTTCGCATATAATATATATATATATATAATATATATAATATATATAATATATAATACATAATATATAATGTATTACAAAAACTACAAACCACTTCAACTTACGAACTAATAATAGGATTACATTCATATTAAAACCAATGACATTGATATTATTTTTAGTACTTTCAGATATATAATTAATTTAATGCTATATTAGTTGTCCTTAAAAAAAGACCTCACCCGGTCTACGTAATAAAAACAATGCATTCAAATACTCGTTTCAAAGTAAAATATAAGAAGAACCTGAAGAATCAGTTAAATGTGGGTGTTCTGAGAAACTGGAGAGGCAAGCTAAAGAATCATTTAAATTTAAATTTCATGACGTACTTAATTGAAGATAATGCATTTAATTATACGTCTCAAAATTAAAAAAAGGAAGAAATAACTAAAGAATTTAGTCAGTTTAGTTAGTATATTTAGTGAATTTTGGGTTTGTCAGAAACTGTGGAAGGAACTAAAGTATTAGCAAAATTTAGGTTTCTTGAGAAACTGGAGAAGGAACTAAAGAATTAGTTAAATTTAGGATTTCTATAAATAATATATTTGTCTGTTGTTAACATCTTCAAATATTACAATATGAATAAGTACCATTGTTCTAATGATTTTGTTTAGTTAAGAATTATATGTGGTATAGTTAATAATATTTATCAATGTTAAGGAAATAATGACGTATTCTATTAGGTAAAGTAGCTACAGCTCTAAACTTTATTTAAATAATTATACCAGTTTATATTACAAGAGACGATAGTTGCAGACTTTGTCACGAAAAAGAGGAAACAGCAGAACACAATCTGTGACTCAGACTTTGGATAAGAGACGATAGTTGCAGACTTTGTTACGAAAAAGAGGAAACAGCAGAACTCAATCTGTAATAGTCTCGTCAGACTCAGACTATGGTACTTATCAACTGCCTATACACTTATAACGTAATTAGGTAACATCTCTCTAAAGGATATAATGTCATTTTTAACTGCTAAACGCCTATGGAACTAAAAACCCACTTTAGTTCTCATAAGATGCAGCGACTTGGTGATAAGTTCCCAACCCTTTCAAAATCTATCTATCTATCTATACCAGTTTATAAATTTATTTGTATTATAACAAATTTAAGAAAAGAAAGGAACAAATACCTCTGTTTCTACTACTGCTAGGATTCTACTAGGTCAACTTTATCTAGAAATTATACATTAAATAAACTATTAGGAGTCAACTCTATCCATTAGTCATCCAATATATAAATATTTGCTTAAATAAACTATCTTCTATTTGTACTTTGTATCTATATTTTAATCATAGAACTTAAGCGTATAAATCGCACTTCCCGTATAGCTCCCACGACCATAAATCATTGGAATTTCAATCGAAATTTTTATCAAAAAAGTTAACCACCCCGTAAAAAATCGGATTCCAATTATTTGTATGCCCGATAGCATATTTGCGAATTGGCTTTAATTTCATAATTACACATTAATGTGCAAATCAGTAGTTAAATCCTTTGCACTTGCTATACACCATACATATAATATTTTTGCTGCCCTCGTTACATATCCGTACTGAGATATACAAAACGCATAAATTCATATGAAATCCTGCAAACAACAAAACTAATATTTACATTAGTTGCCAATAAATACACAAAATCATTTCATAAAACGCCAGGACGATATGATTAAGTGGCCCAGAAAGGCGCCGTCCGCTATTTGTGTGTTCCTGGCTCGAAATGTAAACATAACGCCTTCCTGGCACGTGCTTCTCTTTTCCAGCTTACTACTTATTTTGTTTGCATTATCCTTTCGCTTACATAATGTTACATATTAATAATAATAAAATCATTCATAAAATTATGCCGACACCCCAAAAGTTGCCAGCCGCTCAGTTGAGGCACGTACTCAGTCCTTCAGAACGGAAGGGAATATGCTTCCGGTATGAGCAATATTTTCCGCTTTCATTTTTAATCTTTTTCCACTTTTTTGTGTTAACACATTGTCAGCAAAGGCGCAAGGCTCAACGAAGTATCGCTTAAGGATATACGCAATGTTTTTTTAACCACCCTACGAATTATGAAATTATTTTCCATAATAAGCATAAGTAGCGCATATTGTCGGTTTGTTTGCTTAAGGCGGTGGTGCTACAGTCGGTATTTTAGTTATTTAATAACTAACTGTAGCGCAGCATTACCAAGTGAAATGACCGAGGATTGATAATTTATACACTTCTGACATCATTTCAATATTTTGCAACGTTTTTATGACTGTGCGACAGTGTAGTCAGGACAGTCAGGACGTCCTTTGAAAGTAGTTTATTCCGTTCAAACAATACCGCATTATATGCTGATTAACAGGAAGTCAAAATTTCGTTTTATTCCAACGACTACATTATAGCCTGCCACAGTAGTTATCCTTATAATTGGTTGACTGATTTGCTGAATGAACTGACTGAACCGACCGAACTGACTGAATGACTGCTTCGACTTCGACTGCTTCCCTTATATGAATTTTAAATGAATTATTTTTTTATTATTTCATATTCATATTCCAAGGATTGGGGTGGAATGGGTGCCGTGAGCCGCGTGCCGCTATTTAGTGTCTATTATCCTGGCGTAGCATATTTTTATTTTCATTTCGCCTGCTTGGCGCTGTCTCGGCCGAGACACTGAATGCGTGTTCATTGTGTTTGTTATCCTGTCATCACATTTAACTTGAGTTGCTGGTGTTGATTGCTGGAAAATTCCTTTGTGTCGCCGATTTGTATGGCATGGTGCGCGCTTCTTCTGCTTTCAGTCCTGGTGCCATTGGTGGTGTTCACAGTGTTCACAGTGTTCACAGTTGCGGGTATGAGTGCTACATGTGCGCGTTATGATGTTATGACAATTGCCAGTCACATTTTGATATTTTCAATTTTTCTCTATTATTTATGTAAGTCTTCTATCAAAGTGATGATGTAATTTTCCGGAACATTAGTTTGTTGCTTATATCCGGTGAAATAATATTTTTTTATTTATTTCATATACGTCCATACGTCCCTACGTCCATAATATAAGAAGAATTTTTTCATAAATTATAGTTTATTTTTATAACTTTTATTTAATTTATGCATTCTATGTGGCAGAGTGTGCTGATACTTGAAATACATTCTTGAACGAAACAGGATAATAAATTAAAGGAATGAATATTTAAAAAGTTGTCCTTACTACAACAGAAAATGGGCACTAGACACAAAACTTTCTTAGATTTTTAAGAAATGAAATAAGTTAATAAAAAATTATGTCATATTGGCAGTGCTGTATTCAAGGAGAAAGGGTTTGTCGATAGACCACCTGACAATAAAATCTATAGATAATAAAAACTAAACAATTTTGACATATTTTATTTATATTTATAGAGAGGTTTCGAATGAATACCTAATAGAAGGAAACCTCTAAATAATGAACGAGCAACATGAAAATATTTATAAAGAATAAATATACTAAAAATATTTTTCTGGATGGCCTAATGTTAGACATTAAATATATTCGAATGTAATAAAACAATAAAAAAAGGTCTTGACATTATATCTTTGGTCACATCGATAGTCTACTGTATTTAACTACTTCTTAAGTGTAGGAGTTCTAAGGATATTCTAAAAATTTATAAAACTAAAGAGAAAATCTATATAAAATAAGGAAGGTCGAAAGTGTGCTTCAGCGATGAATCCACTAATTGGCAATAACCAAAGCTTATTATTAAATAAATTTCGATCTTCGTGGTATGCTATTCCAATGGAGAAAAATATATAAGCAAGTGTTTATATCAGAAGAAGCGTAAAACGATCTAAGCATTCGTTACTGACTTTTTCCACAACATGGTTTTATTAATTTTTTTTAGTGGGAGAGAAAATAGTGATTGATTTAATTAATGAATTAAACTTTATTGTATCCTTACAATATGAATTACATTGTATCCTTACCTTTTGATTACTAAAAGATAGGAAAATCCCTCTTTTTATTGAAAATGAACCGGTCTACATGTTACACTTGCGAACCAATCTCGAAGAAGGATGTGTTGTTATAAGATTACACGATATGAACGAAGGAAGTTCAAGCTAAAGAGAAGATGAGTAAACAGAGTCGAGGTTCTGGTGGGAGTGTTAGAGGCAGTACTATAGTTAATATATATGTCACATATTTGAGAAGTTACAATGTTAGGTCTGATTAATACTCTTTTAAAATAAGAACTTCTTATTGTATCAGAAGCAATAAAAAAAAACAATTGCAGTGCCTGCAATTTCACTAAACTCAACTTAGGAAATTTGTGTATTGCTTATTTTGGAACACCTACTGAATTCCTAATCATTCAAGCATTTGTTACATTTCCCAATATCCATTGATAGTGAGACGAGAATAAAATCTTAAGGTTTATTGACCTTTAATTTAAGTAAAGAAATGTCGAGTAAGTTCAGATAGTCAACAATGCACCAGCAATGGCCATGGCGTTGCTCTAATAAGTCCTGTACTCTCGATATACGGCGGGGAGGAACTGCGACAATATTTGCTTATAGTTAAACGGTGGATAAACAGAAAATCGGATGAGAATGCAAACGAAATGTATTTCTATTGTCGGACGATTTGTATGATTTGTCTTCAAGTGCGTTGGTGCGGAGTGTGAAGTGCGTGAACATTTAGTGAAAGTCTCGCACTTGAAATTTACTCGTAAATCTAAGGTTGACAGATGCGTTCAAAAGTTTGAAGTTGAAGTTGCTCTGCATAAAAGCAGAGATATGAATTGATAAGTATCTGCATTAGTTGCATTTGCTTGCAATGCGATTACAGATGGGGTGTGCAGTGAGTCTTATTCAAATCTGAACTGCATTGGGGAGAGAAAATATTTACTAAAAATTTTCTTTTCATAAATTTAATTAAAAAATTTTTTTTTACTTTCTAATTAAAATTTTTGAAAACTTGAAGGTGATTTGTTATTGCCATATGGGCGGTGAAATTCTGATAAAGAATAATTACTTAAATAAATTATTATATATCTCGAATTTTTGAAGTGAATTAGTTCAATTTATGCATATAAAGTATGAAATTAAATTATTTTCAAACTTAATTTTACAATTTGTTTAAAATCTTAAATATATTTGAAACTTAATACTTAACCTCTGAGCGTAGATCTCTGCGTCAATTCTTAGAGAGAAAACTTCGAACAGTTATTAGAAAGAGTGACCCCAGAGAGTAAAATCTGCAAATATATAGCATATACGCGTAGTAGTCTGCAAATAAAAAACAAACCATTGACTAATGATTGAGTACGTTTACACCAATTTTAAAAACAAAACTTTCCTGTTTTGTATATTGTATGTATAATTAATAAAAACCTTTACCTTTCAATACTTTCCTTCCACTTGTCTTCCGTCGTAAAGATTGTCCTCAAACAATTACTGCAATCTTAAAAGATAAATATTTATGATTAGATTGTGCTATAACAGTATGTATATATAAATTCTATTGTATTGTATATTATATGCGAATCTAATAATCCATTAATCCACTAGTTTTGGAGTAATACAAATCCATAAAAGTAACAAGTCTTTTTGAGCACTGGAGAGATACAAACGCCACTTATAATGTTTTCTATAATTCAACTTTATAGTCTGTTCAGTCCCTTGGCTTTTTCGGTATGAAGTAGGATGAACAAATGTTAAAAATAGACTTGATGTTAAAACTTCTACTTTGTGACCGATGCTCATAGAGGATCGTTTTCCATTTTGATATACCAAAAGACTTTTTTTTTTGAGGTTACGCTTTATTACAGTATGTTCTGACTCCTTGATAATCAAACTCCATAGAAAATCAGTATTCACTACTGTTAGCTTTTTGGGTATGAATAAGGTGTTTCTCCATTGTTTTAATTTTTGGATTAATGGATTTTAACAAATCTAAACGGCGCTTACATCGGAATGACTTGTTCAATCTCTAGTGTTTTAAATCGTCGCCAATACGTTATTTGGGATAACTTTTTTTGGATTGCTTCTACGTCGATGAAGCGATGAATGCGAAATCAAGCAAATGTGGGAAGTGGTTGATCATACCGACCTTTATCTTACCGGAAGTAGTTGTTCTTATCTAATACTAACTTCTAAAAAAGTTGTATTTACTGTCGAACAATACTTATAGTTTTAGTAGGAGGAATATATAAAGCTTATTATGAAATGAGCAGAGCATATATCATATGATAACTTAGTTAGACTTTTGATGAAGTCTATGTATATTAAAACTATTCTCAATTCACAATTTGAAGTAAAATATTGTATCCAATATATTTAATTTAAAAAATGTGCAATTTTTATTGTTTAAGTGGATTAAAGTGATAAGAAATAGATCATAGACACAAGATTATTTATATCTGATGTCTTTACTGAAATGATATCAAATATTTCTACTCTTATTGTATCTGTAAACCAATATGGTACACTAATGATAGATACTACATTATATTATATACGATGGCGATACAATGGTTTCAAACAGACTTTTGAGCATAGAAAATGTGGCTTAAGCATGCTTGAGGATGCAGTTGATTTGTTAGAAGATGAAGTGTTGGAAAATGCAATGTTGGAAGATGAAGTGTTGGAAGATAAATATTTTTACTTTTATGGTATCACTGAATCAATATTGTATTATTACTATTGTGTTATTACTTAAAGGATGTCTTATATACTTCAATACATGATTTTCATTCTTTAATTTATCGTAAGTAAGTTTTGTTGATCTATAATTTTTAGGTAATTGCTAAAAGCGACAAGCGGTAACGTATTTTTTTAGGTTGGGGTTTGTAGGGCATTGTTCTCGACTATGGTGAAAACATTTTGGGACAGCTCTACTTCAATTAAAAAAAGTAGGAAAATGTGTTTTGTATCACTGAAAATTGCGGCGTTCTTTTATATCTACAACAGGGGGAATTAATAACCTTCTCCAAGTTCAATATTCTTTAGGTCGGGTCTGGAAAAGTTATATATATTGTAAAAAATAACTTATAAAAATGATATATAAAGCTACACTGATATCAAATTTATGTTAATCAACCTGCATTGTTAGAGGAAAAAGTTTATTTGATGCATTTTATAAGAAAATCTCTTTTTTTAAATATAATGAGTATATTCCAAGGCGAAGATTTTTCTTAAATATTTTCACTAACGTCCATATGTCGTCTTACATTTATAAATAACCTCAAATATTTTAATTTAGTAACATAATTTAGAAATTTTTGTTTTGGAAACAATTTATTGTCTTCATAGACTAAAAGTATTTCTGATTTGTTTGCATTCCATTATTTACATTGGCATTGTAGGATTGTTTTGCTCTCCCCACATTATTTGCATATCAAAAAATTTTTGAATTTCATAAATTTTGTAAGCCACTTCAAAATCGAAATTCTGAAGTGCTTTGCTTCTTCAGTTGGCTTGAGTCAACACATTTGTAACAATATTTTGAAACTAATTTTAGATGTTTTATTTCGGTGTCTTCATATATAATTTGTTTAGTTTTCTGCGCTCTTCGACCGCTGTATCTGCTGTGCTCTTGACGTTCTCGTCGCGCAAATGCAATGAAATACAACCAAATTGACAGTTGAAATATTTTACGACAGATTTTTGACGTGCGCGCGTGATTTGTCATTGACATTATTATGAACTGTCAGTGCAGACATGAAGACTTCTTCCACTTTTGATTCGACTTATTTTGTTACATCTACAAAATGAGTAAATCAGTTTTGTACGTTCTTAATACCCTACATTAATGGAAGAGCATTTTGGCATATGACATGCGCTTACTAAGCAGATTATCTATATGATATATCAGATCTAATAACTTCCTTCATACACTTTGTTATATATACACTTTGTGTGAATATATTATATGTTAAATATTGGCTAAAAAGTCAAGAACGGCTTTGGGTCAGTTGGACTCTGAGCTTCAAATTCCGCAGGGCACGAAATCAATTCCTGGTACTTGCAGTCTTCAAAAAAAAAGATTATTTACTAATAATTATATACAAAAATTATTTCCAAGACCACCCATGACGTTGTATGGTTAATTAATTAAAATAATATAAAAATAATTTTTGTTGTTGTAGTTCACTACTGTTCGAAAAACCTCTTAATACTTTTTATATAAATGCTAAATGTTAACCATAATAAATACTAAATATCTTAAGCTGCTTTGAAGACAAGTGAAGACATGGAACTTCAGTATTTATCAATCGGTATAAACTACGACTTAAGCTGAACTGATCCACTATAAGAAAGAGTCCAGCATAAGTAATAGTACGGCTAAGTACAGAAGAAGACTTTCTTGAAACTAGTTATAATGGTCAATTTTTAGAATTTTGTGTATTTTTCTTCACTGTCAACAAAACCGACTGTACAGCCATTGCTGAGTTAATCATAGCCGTATGTCATATGTGGCAGCAATGATAGCGAATGCCACATACGTGCAGCATGTCGTTGATGCACTTCATTTGTGTCATTTGTATAAACAACAACTAAACAAGGCAACTATTGCCGCTGTATCAGCATCTGAATCAGTGTCTACTGCTACTGCCGCTTTTGGGACCAGAAGAGACACACAGAAAAAAAAGTTAATAATAATAAGAAAAACAAAAACAAAAACAAAAACAAACATGAAAACGACTGAACGACCAAACAAGACTAAATATTATACAAACATAATTTGGTATAAAATTGACAATTTCGGCACGGTTGTAGATTGCTCGACTATATCTATTTGCTGTGTACGAGTACGAATATGTTAATGTATCCGTGCGTCCTCCTCCGCCGAATACATGGAATAGTTGTATGACACAGTCCATGCCAAACGCTGCTGCCATGCGTCGCCACATTTTCTAATTGCTTTTAAAATGTTTCAGTTTGTATAAATAATTGCGTTTTTGACATTTTATTGTATCTGAGGCGTATTTTCCATATTTTCTGAAAGCGAAAAAAAATCCATTTTTGGGGTGAGTGAAATTTGGGGAGAAATTATGCTACTCAACTTTTAATATTCAATACTAAATTGAGGCAGATTATGGTCTCGGCGGGCGTTGGATTGCACTTAATGTATCTCCATTCCACCATCCACCATCCACCAGCGACCATCGACTTCATCTGCAGCAGTTGGCCACATGAGCGTGCGTTTGAGCGTGGCTGCCTAGCACACATTGCGGTCTTTAAGATTTAAGCTAATTGCCATCTCTTAAATGATTTTTGGTTAATTTTAGAAGTGTGCTGCATATTTTGAAGCTTATGCCATATTAATTTAATTTATGTTGGCTATTTGTTATATTGTAAATTGCATTGGAACGTGCCTCCTCCCTAAAATGACTTCAACTTTGAAGGCAACTACGAGTTTATTCCAAAGATAGCAAACGCTTGGAAGCATATATCGGCATATGCACTCACAAATTTAATATATTTTTCAATATAAGATCATGAAGATCATGTGATCAATTTATGATCGATAATATATAAATAAATGATACTGTATAAATTACTTTATTTATATAAATTTATTCATGTATTTCTAAGGCTTACAAAATATAGTTGGAAAAATATATATATAACTATGTTTAGTTTATAATATATGTATATATTTAGTATATAATTTTAGTATATTTTTATAATTTTAGTATATTTTTACAATTTTAGTACATAATTAAATATAATATATGCATATAATTACATATAATTTAAAATATATTTAATTATATACAATTTAATTGTATGCAATTTGCAATATATATAATTTTTAATATATGTATATAATTAAATATACAACACATAACTTTATATAATTTAAAGTGTATAATTATTTATAATTCTTAATATATATAAAAAAATATATAACACATAACTTTATATAATTTAATATATATAATTATAGTTATAATTAATTATAATTATAAAATAATTTATAATATATATAATTAAATATATAATACATAATTTTATATAATTTAATATAATAAACAACTTTAAATATATAATTTAAAGTTTAAATTGTGATAAAATATTTAAGATAAAATAAATTTAGAAATTCTTAATATGAGCAGATAATATAAAATATAGAAATAGAAAGGTTTCGATAATAACGCTTCTTTACCGTAAGAAGAAGTATACATCGATTTTGTATATACATCGATTTTGTGGCTCAAACAAAAGAGTTTTTGAGCACACAAAAAGTCGAAGTGATAAGTCATCCGCTTTACAGTCCCGACTTGGCATCCAATGACTTCGTCTTGTTCTCAAATATTAAGAAAAAAATGCGTAACGAGAATTCAACTACGCCCAAACAGGCCGTTCGGATATTCGAAATCCTGGTTTTGAAGATACCGAAAATGAATTTATTTTGGAAAAGGAGTTTCAGATAATTTTAGAAATTAAAATAATAAATTTTTCTTATTAAACAGTCTGGAATAATGAATGTATATAACATATATATGTGTATAAATGAAATCCGTCGACTAATTTGGCTGAAGGAGGTAGGGGAGCACGTGTTTGCTTTTTTGAAAACTACTAATCTATTCCTAAACATTTAGCTTGACTGATAACTGATATGTAATATTATATTATAATATAAAAATAATGTATAATAATTATTATTATTGCTTAGTCTGATGAAGTGACAAACAATAATCAAGTCAAGGCGTAAAGCGAGGTTTTGAAGATGCCTCGAATTAATAAAGAGTAAGTAGCTACAACATAATTAATTAATTATTACAAATTCAGTTTTAACAATAAATTCATATAGAATGTAGTATTAAGACACATGAAACAGTTTAAATAATATAATATGATTCATAATTCTTATAGTAATTTATGAATTATCTCTCAGGTGCCAATATTATGTTTGAGCAAGCCTGAGCACACCACTGATTTTTAGGTGGTAGATGTTATGGTTGTCAGAGAGTTGTTGAACTGAGTATTGTAGTACAATTCAGAGAACTTGATGAGCCAGAGCATAAAGTGACCATCACCAGTGACAATTAACCTATACTACTATTTTATACATACACATCTTCGCTTTTGATTCGATTGTTATAATCATAATGTATACTATTTATTTTAAATCTTACAACAATAAGATAATGATATAAAAGATAGTATAGTATTAAGAGATATATAAGATATAATTCTAAATTGCCGGTAATAGATTTCTCAAGTTTAGAGTTTTTTACAATTGTTATTAGGCAGAATCAGCATGTTGTTAGACTGCATCACTTAAAACTAGTAACTTTTATATAAATTTAGCCATATAAATATATGAATTGATATTTATTTATAGTGTTGTGAATGTATCAACATAACAGATATGTGCAGTATATGTTTACGTATACATTTGTTTTCAGTGTTCATTATTGTGTACGAACATGCATGTAAATCTTGTGTGGTGCAGCTTTAGCAAGCGCAGATTAATATGCATAAATTTATAATCACCTCACTTAAGTTGTAAAATTGTGAAAATTTCGCTGGCGAAAAGATGCAATTTGGCTTATCGCAGAAATTGTCTACTAATCAAGTTGTTGGCAGGCATTGCACCGCAAACCGCACTTACCGAGGACGGCCTACGCGCAATTTTATGCTTGGATGCTGGTCAAAAGCGTTATGGCTGGGAGATAAGAGGCACATTTCATAACGTTATTGCAGCCACCTGAGGCCATTTTACATTCATTATACGATTTGCACGTCCAAGCGATAAGACAAACTCCGCTAAGGAGTGTTTGCTTGGATTCTTGGGCTTTTCGCGATGCTCGCAGTTGTTGGGTCTTCGTTTAAGTTATTAGTTTTTAATAACACCATAAAACTAATAATCACAAACATTGTACCATAAATGTTCATTTAATCGTCTTTATACTCTACCATTTAGTGGAGATCATATAAATATAAATCCGCATTAAAACGTTTTACGGTGCAGATATGTTAAGTACTGGAAGATATGCGGTGCGCATTTTTCAAAAGTTAATTAGTTTTGCTTGTTAGCGGAATTTTTGTTGCAGTTTCTTCGACATTTTTTCCATAGAAGCAATTCAAATAGATTTCACACACTTTCAAATAACCGCTTCAGGTATGGAAATCTTTTGTCAATTTGTGTAAATATTCTTAATAAATTAATTTGGTACATAACGAGTGAATGTTGCGGATTATTCCAACAAGATCCCAAGAAAAAAATTGTTTTAAGATTATCAAGAGAGAAAATATGCTGATGAAAATTGTCGATAATACAGAAAAATCCAATTCAATGATTAAAAATGAAAAGCTTAAAAAATCAAAAGTGTATAATGAAAATTATACACCTTACACACAATATTCTGTATTAATTTTGATTTCTTTTAAAAGATTTAGTATTACGTCGAAGACGTATATATTCAGATCATGTATATTTGTTTTATATCCAAATCCTCTTCAGTAAATGAAAACGTAGAGTGAAATAGCATTAGTGCTGAAAGACACCCTATTGTACTATGCTAGGATCGATATAGTGTACCTTGGAGTAAAAGTAAAGTATCAGTGAGCTATACTATATTAACAACCAAATGTATCATGTGCTAAGGGAATGTCCGGCACTAATACACCAGCGGAAGAAACATCTAGAAGAGAAACATCTAGGGATTCAAAACTAGAATAAAATACGCCCTATACTGTCTTTCATTAAAGAAATCGGACTTGGAGAAACACTATAATCCGACTGAGGGGTACAATATATCTTTTAGATCGAAGTGTACTATCTCTTTTTTATAATAATAATAATAATGGCCAAATGAATGATAAATTCCTTCAGTAATCGCGTGAATAAAATGGTTATAAACGTTTTGATAAACTAATCAAAAACATTTGAAAATATTCTTATGCCTCGCATATCCAAAATTGCGTTTTTATTATAAGTTTAATAAAGTTTAATAAGTTTAATAAACTTCATATTATAATTTAGCCCAATCCATCGGCTTTGCGAAAGTTTTCAATATAAAGAAAGTAGTTTTCTCTTCGCAAACGACTAAGGAGAGATAACTTTTGTTGGTTAGTGCTGTCCTTATATGTAACCCTGGATTTTGTTGAAACATTTTCTTTTTTCACTATATATATAATCTTCCATATCTTCAGAGCGCTATTTAAAATCTTTATGAAGTAGATATTCTTAATCATCTTAACATCACTGTTTAGAAATCTGAATGGAAGAGTAACAGGTAAGTAGTTAGGTTGAAGTGGTGGTTTTGTATCCAAAACTTGATTTAAGCACAAATAATGACTCATTGTGATAGCACAGGAATAGCGTTGATACGAACATAAACTGAAAGATCAGTTGGTATATGGCCAGCGCCGAAAAAGGTGTCGACTCCCCCATTGGGAAAAAGAAAACCAATTTACAGAATTATAGCTCGGTCAGGTTGAACTCCCACAGTCATTGCTTTTTCAGCAATTGGTTGTAAACCGACATTTAGTCTATATATGTACAAACGCCTATATTGTGGTGCCATAACGGGTCATTACTTGTGCTCAAGTGAGCTTTTTTGGGTACAAGCCTGTCATTTCAACCTAACCTAATATTGTCAGGGTGTTTAACGGTAAGGACGAAAGTGCTTTTAAATTAGGTGAGTTCAATAGGATGGAGTTATGATTGTTAAAGAACTAATTATTGCAACCAACCAACCTGACCCTGTGCATTGTTATGTGTTTTTTTGTAGGATACTAGTATTTTTTTCAATACTTTAACTTAAATACATTCAAGAGGTTTTAGTAGTTGAATTTATTGATGTTCTATTAGTATTTCTATCCAAAAAAATACTTGTATATTCATAGCAAGGCATAGCATGCCTTGTACTCACTTGCAAGAACATTATAATGTAAAGCAAAAATCAACAAATCTGACAAATATTTGACAGATTACATGAAAGTATACTTCTGATGGAATAACTTTTCCAATATCTATGAAAAAATGAGGAAAAAAGCAAGCCTAACTGAGCAGTTTGGCTAAGTGGGGAAGAAATTCGATGCACCGTTCAATGAAATTGAAAAAGGCATAAATTCACTTCGCATCAAAGGAATATTGACAGTGCTTTGATGATATATGCTCGAAGGAATGATATGAGTTGTGCAAATATTTCAAGATACAGAAAAACATTGTATCAGAGAACGTATATTTGCGGAGAAAACCCTTCACATTTTGACAGCTAACAAGCGTTTTGAGTAACTAATGCATTAGCACATATGAGTCGAGCGTACGTCAAAGAAAGGGGAAAGGGGAAATTGTCAAGTGTAGGAAGAAACCGAGTTTTTCATTTTTTTCACCGCGAGTGTATTTTTTTACTGAAATTAGTGTTTCATATGCTGTTATTAATTTAATTTATTAATGCCCTAATGCGAATTTCAAACGACGGCAACCCTTTTTGCGAAATATTTGTGAGCTGTGTGAGTTGTGTGAGTTGCACAAGAAATGCGTAAAATTGCAACCCTTTTTTCTTTGAGTTGCGTAGTTGCGTCGTTGCGTACTCGAACTTTGTGGGCGAGCGGAACCAATTTTCCATACTCGTGCGATATTACGGAACGCGGACGGATATGATTTGAGATGAGGCTTGTAAAACGGATGTGAAATCATGCGTATGCAATGGCATCGAATAATTTTGGCAAGTCACTAATTTTAAATGTACGGAAGAGCATAGACGCGTATTTAAACAGCCAGACAAATGTACAAACAGACAGTTAGGCAGACAGATTGTGTTAGGAATCGTACTGTACAGTTGAAGATATTTTCGAATAATTGCAGACTTATGTTTGTATTAATATAAACTTATGGACGCAGTCAGAAAGAAGCATTAAATTAATCAATTTAATCAGTTAAATGCTTACTTCAGTCTTGCTTTGTCCGTTTCGGTGTGCCTGTTGAAGTTTGAGATACAAAGTATGAAATACTTTGTCGAAGTGTTGTAGGGCAGCGCCACAAATGGGCTGCTGAAAAGGGTTTATGTATCCGTGTATACACAGTGTACCAGTGTATCTGTGTACCAGTGTATCAGTGTATCTGCGTATGTTTGTTTTATATTTTATTAATGTAATTTTTTATTTAATGACACTATTGTCATTTTAAGAACACTTACACAATAACCGGGCCGAGCATAAAAAATCGTATTTGTTTTCAATTTATGGCACAAAGGGAAAATGCGTAAAGTCAAGTTCTAGCCGACACAGATACAGATACTAATGTAGAGAGACAGCCATTAGCATGATTTAATATACGCTTTTTGGTTCATTAACATAAAGTATTGTGTTTTCTGAGAAATATCAACACTTTTAAATTTGTTAATTTATATCTGTGAGATACATTTCGAATATCTCATTTTTTTTTTCCATCATCTTGCAGCCATAAACGATTACTGTATAATTTTTATGATATTTTTATATACATTTTAAAACACTTAAGATTTTTTAAGCGCTGCTCCAAACAACAAAACTTGTAACATTTTTAATTTGTTTGAATAATAAAGTTAGGAAGGTAGGCCCGATGGCGGTACTTGTGGTAGAAATTTTTATCGACATTTATTCTGACAAATGCATGGACAAAATCGGTATAGACTTTAATTTTTTTGAAATATTGTACATTATATTGAAGGTTTCCTTTCTTAAAAGCCTAGAGAATGGAACTATTGCGATCATTATTCATTTAGATGACGAATTCTGTAAGAAATGCTAAGTTCCTTTTTTTCAATGAAAATAATCTTTACATTTACTGAGTTATATTACGAAGTAGGATAACAGATTTGAGAAGCGTAGCCTTAAATGCTCTGGAAGTGTTTGCTTTTCATTATTTTAATAAATCATGTACCCGCGTACTGGACCACGAATTGAAGTATTTTCTTTTCTACGATTTAACATTAAAAGACTATATTTGTAAACAGCTTTTATATATAAAATTAAATTACCTTAAATTGAAGGTAACTTGAGCATTAAATTTGCGTCTGCATATTTTTCAAAGCATTTTTAATGTGTGTTCTTTTCTCTTCTTCATCGTAAGATAACATATGAGAATGTTAATCTTTGTACTGTGAGTTGTACCTATTTAAAGTTACGTTTCTGCAGAACATGCCTAATTTATCTATTTATAGAAAGTCTAATAACATATCAATACTAACTACCATCTTACCTTAAAACCATAACAGCTCCATACATAACTATTCAATATTCACTTAACATTTGCTTTAGAGTTAGATATCCTAAAACGACAGTAAATATTTGAATCTAGATGTACAGTTATCGATCTACAGTTATACAGATAATAAGTTGAATCTACGAGTATAATATTCTATAAACTATTGAAATCAGTTAGAAAGTTTTAAATATATCTTATGTTATTGACTAGAACCTTATTTAAATACTTTTCCGGAAATGTTTAATTGTTTTAACAAAAAATAATTATTGGATGGTATTATGCTATATACACATATAGGAATCAGTCGGATACATTGAATCACCTATATTGGTTAATTTAGGATTAAATCAGACTCCAGCAACAGACACTAAGTAGACCGCCGATGGATCTGTTATGTTATTTCATGGTTTATATGTTAGAATATCCAATCTGTTGGTTATTTACCTGGAGAGTTTCTGCAATATACTTTATTTAATTGATTTAAATGTTATCCAAATCAGTTTCACTACTCTACTTTAAAAATTTTGTGAGATTTCCTTCCGTTAGTAGCTTCTGTTAGTTCTTTCGAGTTCTTTCGGGCTAACAAAAATCTTAAGTACTATTTTGTGTCAGTACTAGATATTCTAGCATTAGATAATAATTAATATAATTATTATAACAATAACTTTTTAGGCAGAGCCCACAAAGATCACATAAGTTAGAACTTTAAGTCCCTACTTAATATAGTTCACGATATCAGCATTGGATCCACCATTTGTTGATATGATGCTTCTAAGATAGCAGAAAGTCTCTATACCTTTAAGTTGTTTATAATAAAGGGATCATTGATTTTGAGTTCCGCTTTGTTTGCTGTAGTTACTAAACGATTTAGGTTGCGAGACATATTACAATATCTATATACCAGCAGATACACAGAGTGATCGTAATAGAAATCACTCAAGCGATCTTGAAGACCCCAAGTTATTGCACCACCTTGGCCCAATGCCTCTGCCAAGATTATGTCTAGGACAATGTAAAACAGCAACGCCGAACGGAACCCTGTCAAACGCCAGTTTCTATGAGTATTTTGTCGCTTAAATATTTCTCGTGCAGTACTCGGCGGCAACTGGCATCCTTGTGTAAGGCTTTGATGAGTCTGATGATCTTTTGCGAAACGTCCTTATAAGCAAGCGCATTCCATATGACAGTGTGATATAATGTATCAAAGACCTTTTCGAAGTCTATAAATAATAAATAGACTAAAAAAATTGTCGATTTCTGTCGCATTCAAGTTAGTTAGTTACCTAGTATTAGAATATTTATTATTGGCCTGATTTGTATTGTCTTAGCACAAGTTGTTCCATTTTCCCATCTTATAGATTTACAGAAAGTGATTGGTATGTAAATGCATAGAGAAAGGTTTGCGTGGTAGCTTAATTCCTATATAGTTGCCGTGATTGTCATTCCCTCCTGGTATCTAGATGACATATACATTATTGTGTCTGATAATTTCGTTTAAAGTTTTATTACAGATTTCGGTAGGTTTAGTAGGTTAAGAATACTTCAAAAAAAAAATAATTTATATAAAAATATGTTGTCGGTTACATTAATTTATTATACATATATGCAACTACATCAGTTCTTGGAATAGAATTTGTAGGGGATAACGCAAAGTCAAGTTGATGGTACATAATTTTAGAAAATTTATTTAATTTAATTCGTTTTTAATTTTATTTTTTTATGATTTAATCGCTATTCGCTCATATCAACTTATACTCAATTAATTCATCATTATCAATTTTTGACGATGCTTGCCTTATCAACGTCTTTAATAAACTCAGCCCAGAATAACTTATATTTGTGGTAATAAAATATAAAAAGGCAAAGAAGAAAGGCTGGAAGACTGAAAGACTGAAAGACTGAAAGAGGTGAAATTACGTAGAGAAAAAGGAAATCAAATAAAATAAAAAATAAAGCAAAGTTTAATGAAATGAGATATATAAAAAATTAAAAATGTATAAATGCTTAACATTACGTTGATTGGTTTTGATTAACACCGTTCGGTGCGATCTGAGCTGTAGATCGGTCCGGCTGAGAGCTGTATGAGAACGGCTTTCAGCGTATCTGAAGACAAGTATAGAGTGAAGAGATACACGTAGTCATGAGCCGAAGATGAATTGTAGATACACGCATATAAATGCTCTTGAAGTATGTATTTCATTGCGCTGACCACAAGCAAAAGCAAAAGCAAGGCAATCAAATTTTTATTATTTCAACAGAAATTTCTGTATATTTATTCATTTTTTCAGAAAATTTATTTACTATGAAATTCAATATTTTATTTATTTATTTGTCTTGGCTTGGCTTGGCTTGGCTTGGCTCGGTTTAGTTTAGTTTGATTCAATACAGTTTAGCTTGCGTTCTTTCGAAATTTTGCTTTCTTAGCTGTAATTTTATTGTTGCATGGTCCCCTCGTGCTGGAGAAGAGCGCGATAAGTATCAATTTTTAACATTTATATTAGTAGCATTCATTTGCCTTTAATTTACGTATTTAAATTTTAATTGATTTGGTGTAGTTATTATACAATATATATACATACGTCTCTATATATGCATGTGTGTGCAGATATTTCGGCTGAGCATCGTTATAAAAATGGTTAACAGCTGAGTAATTCTGCAGAAACAAGCCAGTGAACTATCACTCAGCTTCCCTTCAACACTAGCCTTTTATGTACTGAGCTAATCTTGATTGTGCCTAAATTAATTTACAATTATTGTAAATTGATTTCCAAGCACCACATCTGCGGCACCTTTGTACGTTTCCACTTTACTGTAGAATTATTGTTATTATAAGAATAGATTTTATAACTTTACGTCGGTATTTTATCTAATTATAAAAATATATTTAACATCTTTTGTACTAATTTAGTGCAGACTTTGGCTATTGAACCCTATGATTGAAAGGTTGTTGCGCTCATTTGAATGAACAAAGCTGGATATTGCGGCTATATGGCTTTCGAAATATGTACTGATAATGTTTGTATATTAGAAAAACCCGAAATATGTTAAGTTTATACTTTAGTATGAATATTAAATCAGAAAATTTTGATTATGTACATTTATATGTAATGCCAAGTCATCTAGGCATATCAAAATATGGAGTTCCATGTAATTCGTAATAATAAAAGTAATTTACGTGATTACCTGCCTTGATGGCTCAACACTACGGTGTTCAAAAATACACTTGTTAATACAATGCGTCAATTAACGCCCCGGTGAAACCACGAAAAATTTTACTGGGTCTAACGAAGTTGACTTCATATTCAGGACATTGCCTCCTTCTTGGTAGGGAACGAAGCCCATCTATAACCTCTGCTGATCTTTGGGTTACAGCACCCGGTGATGAATGTATACAAATCATTGTTCCCGCTTAAGTATGGGTATTAACTATAGCCACCACGACACTACCAACCTCAGTTTGTCAGAGCAGCTGAAGCTATGGGCACGTCTCACAAGTGGGGAGACGTACTTACTACCATGCACACTTCCTGATAGTGTCGACATAACGCCGGGATCTTAGTCATCTCTTACGACAGGCATGCCTGACCTCGGGAATATTCTAACACCGTACCCACAGGAAAAAAAAGTGCAATCGTGACTAAAAGGGTTGTTAGATAAATCAAATCCTGCCATATAGTTCGAATTATAGTTGCACAAAGACGAGAATATAAAACGGCCGTTTACTTATTAGCAATTGGCTCAATAAACGCCATTGATAATCTTGTTAGAGAGTATCTCATTATAAATTATACTGATAGTCTGTGCTACCAGTATGCATGATTCGCAAGCGAAACCTACTCATTGGCTTGATTTACGGCTACGCACAAGACCCCGTGCATCCCTCCGTAATAACATTTAAGCATACTCCACGGTTCCTTTTGTATCTGGACACGCTGGGCACGTGTCGTCTTCGTTGTGTTTAAGTTAAGCTAAGTTATAACATATTTATAAGTTTAACAGATGATCATTGTGTGCACAAAGAAGTTTATAGGATAAGATCCAATATATGGGCACAATTCCTAGCATTAAGTGACCGATTTTGATAAGAACAGCAATTTTACGAAATTTTTTTTAGAGATACTGGACTTAAGAGTTTGAAATTGCGATTGGGTCTTATTAAGTTCTGATCCTAGTGTGTTTTAATGCCTTTGAAAAAATATTTAAATTGCCGAATTGTTTTTAGTTGCCGATCGTAGAATGGATCAAGCGGTTTATGTGGATATCTTTCTGCAAACTAATTTTTGATTTGGAAATTTTGATAATTTTTAATATTGTTTGCGACAATTTTTTCATTTTATGATTACTCCAATATATACGTATAGTATAGAAATGTGATCTCAAACGATATAAGAAAACGATATACGATATAAGAAAACGAAGGCAAAAAATTTTTATATGGAAGATAATTAATTGTTTAAAAAAATCCGTACATTGCGACTAGTTAGAAAATAGATATTTTTATATATATGTAGAACTACATTTTAAAATAATATTTTTATGGTATTTTTCTGGTAAAGTGTCTCAATGTTTGTTCCACATTGTTTAAATGAATCTACTACGAATATCACTTCGGAATAATGAATATCGATTGAAGGAACTGATTCATTGAAGAAGTAATATAAGAGAAAATGTATATTGTTTCGTTAATTAAAAAATGAATGTAAGCAATATTTGATAGCAAAGGTACTTCTTCACCCTTTTGTACACGCACACCATTGGAACGCCGTTCAGAGACAATTGCACGGTTTTCGGCAAACTGCATTCGAGCACTACACAAAGCACAATCACTGCTGGAGAATAAGTTCGAATTCGTTTATAAAAAGGCCTATGCATGGTTCAATCTGTACGGACTTGTGGATAGGCAGGAGCAAATACGTGTGCATGTGTGCAAATCTGTGAGATGCATAAAGTGCGTAAACTCATGTATTGGTGCATTTTTGTTAATGTGCAAAGTTAAAAATTTGCACTTTGGAAAATGCTACATTTTGAGCCGACGAAGCGTAAATTAGGATTTCAAAATGACATTTGGAATATTTACGACTTGGTCGAATGTGCATGGACCTGATGCATTTTGGACATGAGTTGACGTTGTTATTCATGGCAATTGTTTATGCACATAGCATGTGGGTGGCATAAATGCGAGTATAGTTCAGGCTGTGTGGATGGGGGCGCACTTAAACCAAACCAAGTCAACCTTTCACTGGTCTACGGTAAATAAAGTGCGTACAAGGGACTTCATGTTAAATTATGCAATTTTCAATTGATGAAAACTTTTCAAAATTACAAGTTTTTACTTTGACAAAACTGTTTATATAAGCACAATCACAATCGCACTCACACACACACACACACACACACTCATACAAAGCAAAAAATTGGGTATGTGTGAACGTATGTGAATGAAATGTTTCTGTGAAATTGCTTTGCATGCGACTGATTTGTTTTGAAATATTAATGTAGGTGCTCTAATGCGTTCTATGCAATATCAGAACTGATCCATTTAGTCCCTTAAAAGTTTTATTAAAAGGTTTCTGTTGGTATTTTTTTTCTTTTTTTTATTTTTTTTTGTTGTGGGTCGTTTTGTTTATCGAGCTTACATGCAAAATATTTAGTTTGTATCTTTTTTTTCTTCTTTCGATACATGCAAAACCACTCACGTATATTAGTAATCAATCTTTTTTCTACCGAAAAGTCACACTTATAGAATAATATACAAAAAAAAAAAAATTAAAGCAATTTTTTTATGAATCGATAAAAAATTTCCTGTGTGTCCCACACGTATTTATTTCTGTAAAAAAAGAGAAAACCTGCCAAATATTCCATTTTCCTTTAAATAAATAAACATCATCAATGTCAAATCGAAATCATTCATTCATTCATATGCAATTTTTTTTCTATTTTAAACTAAATTGTGAACCAATTCGCATAACGACTTATCAAAATAAATAAAAAGTGCAAAAAAATAATGAAATTACGGTAGTAAATACTTGTGTTATAAAAACTGTCACATACTCATTCATATATTGACGTTTCCACTTTTACAGATACTTCTTCCGCAAATTATCTGAGCGGAAAGCAACGCAACATATCGCAACGCAACGTAACGTAACGAAACAGAATATTTCGCTTGGCTCTGAAAATTTGCAAAGTACGTGCTATATGAGTTGATATGAGACATGGTTTCGGGGGTACACTGACATTATCATCTCCAAAGTATGTATCAACATTAAAATCACCGGGGATGGCTCTTTATATGAGGATAGGTTGGCACATGTCCTTATGAATGATGCGTTAATGTGACAAGAGCACAGTGGGTGAATTAGGTGTGATAGTAGTAGGTAGGATATCCATTCCCGAAGACATTGTTCTTACAACTGTAATAATTGTAGCAAATTCTTAATATAATTTCATGCGAATATATATAAATATAATAATAAAAACATTTAATTATTAAATAATTAATAATAACAAATAATATAATTAATTAATAACAAATCATCATTGAAAAAATATTTGCTTCGGTTATATTAATTTATGTTAGATCGTGATCCTGATAATGACTCTCAAGGAAAGTCAAAATATAGTATGTACTAAAAATTGTTAAACAAACGTATATTATAAAAAGACAAGCCGGATAAAAAAAAAATATATAAAAACCATATTTGCTTTCATTTTAAACAGCTGGTTTTGTTTGGAAATATATACAGCAGTACCAATATATCAGACAAGACCATGTAAACACTAAAATCAATTTTCTATCTAGGTCTAATTTTTATAAAGTTAAGGATGGTTTTCTGTTCTGATCTAATCATGTAGTGTACTTTGAGGTCAGCGTATTTTGTTACTAAAGTTATAATTCATACGCTTACTTAGTTCTAGCTAATACACTCAAAGTGATATATAAAAATTTTATTTATTATTAAAACAACAATAATTTATTATTTCAATGACCAAATATTTTTCAGAGTAATTTTGTTTTTTAATATTTTGAACTGACATACAACACTGTGCACGAGTGTATAAGAACATCTTCAACAAATCCGGAAAAGGATGAATATATTATTCCTCAATATATGTATTTTATATTTATTGTCAAAGTACATATTGAATAATAAATAGATCCTCGAAACTCATCAAAAAAAACCGTGTGCACACTGCAAGGTTTACTGCAGTTCTTTCTGGTCATTGATGTATAGGTACCCACGCAGAGAAACTGCGCATTCCCCATAATCCTCACTGCAGAAGTTTCCTCACTGGAAATCGGAAGGAAAAAGAAACCATAATACATTTTCTCTGTGAATGTTCGGCTTTGGCGTCCAGTAGATGTAAATTCTAAGGAAGATATTTCTTTGTCAGTTTGTCTGACTGTTTACCGGTAAAAACGAAAGACCTATTAAATTATCTAAATTCGACGGGATGGATTTAGTCTCTTAAAATATCTCTAAAAGTCTCTTTAGTCCGTTAAATAACAAAATTATTTTTAAAATTAAAATAAATAATAATAATTATTATTATAACTATAATAAATTATACTAATTATAATAAATTATAATAACTATTTCTATAATTATAATTATATAAAGAATTATTATTATTATATAAACTATTAATTTATTAAAAAAATTAAATAATAGTAATAATTATAGTAATTATATTATACAGACTATAACAACATTATATAATAAGTATAATAATTATATTATAAAAATTAATGAGTATAAAATATTATTATAATAAGATATAACAATTTATTAGTATAATTGATTCTAAAAGTTGTTAATAATTATGGTAAAATAAAAAATAATAATATAATAATTATTAATATTGTAATATAATATATTATTGTAATTATAATTATTATTATAATTATAGTTATAATTATAATGAATAATTATTAATACTATAATTATCATGAATTATAATAATTATTACTATTGTTGTAATTTTTTTCTAATAATTATTATTATAATTATAATTAAATACAATAATTATTATTATAGTTATAACTAAGATGACAATTCATATGCTTACTTGGTTTGATCTAATACTGTTAAGATTTCAAATGTACGTAAGTAAGATATGTAATTTTTATTTATAAGTATATATGTTTATCCTAGGCTTATTGTTACAGATTTTCATACTATATTTAGGTACATAATTGACTAATTTTTAGTAAGAAACTTTGCTAATGAAAACTTTGCATTTTTAAGGTAACCTATACTATAAATGCTAGTTTAATATATTTGCTAGTATCTTAATTAAACATAGTTTATTTATATTTATTATATTGTCAAATGTATAAGTGTACCTTTCTTTTTTTAATAGTTTATGTATGGAATAGTATTAAAGTAAATAAATCAGATCTAATATATCCACGCTAAACAAATTTGTTGCATTCACTCTATCAATTTCAGTATTTGACTGAGGTAATATACCCCCAATTGAAAATAATGTAAAACTATACAAAACGCATGAAATCAAGTGTTTCCCCAGGGTTGCATAAATTATAGCTTTGTGTCAAAATGGAAAATCTTTGCATACAAAGGAATCCCCCAACAAAAACTGAAGTAAAAACGAACCGAACACAGTGGAGAGACATCGAGTTACACGCGATAAGTCGAGAAAAACGAAAAATACTACTTGAGAAAAAATTGAACCAAACACGGAGAGTATAAAAAAAAGATACAAAATAAAAATAAGAATGAAATAAATAAAATAAAAAACAAAATATATATTTAAAGTAAAAACTTAAAAAAGAGAAAAAAATCTTGAACAAAAAATCGCTGTGGGAGAAGCACACAGGATATGCCAACGTGTAATGGCATATCCTTGAGAAAACATGAAATATCTTTACTATATTTTTCCCCAATGATATGACTTGTGGGGAATACATAATATTTTTGGCTTTCTTTAGGATTTTTTTAAAAACGCCACTTTTCTTATAAATTAAATAAAAAACGAAGTGAAATTGTCAAAAGAATAAACCCATCGTTTTTCAATGGAGTGAAGCAAATGTACATTGACACGCGGCGTGGTACATTATTTAGAAATCATAAAAAATCGTCTGTGGAAAACAGATGAAAAAACTCATTGAATAGGAAAATTGTGATTGATCGCTAAGCAAGCGCATATTACACTGAGCACACAGCTTCCACCAGCGCGGCTACGTAAACAAACGGAAATACAATACCGCACAGAAAACGATATAATTGAAATACTTCCAGGACCCTCCATGAAAATATATGTGTACTTAAACAGTTGAACTGCGAACGACTGTACTGGGGAACGGCGTTAAAGAGGCATATTGATATGGTGCGGTTACTTCGGTTGTACTTGGATTGCAGCAACAAATACACAAATACATATGTTGGCGTTATCAGAAAAACTGGAACATTAATGGCAAGGATAACTAGGATATGTTTTCATTGACATAATGCTGTTACTATGGGAGGTTATTTTTTTTTTTTTAGCAAAATATTGCAGAATTTTTGAGCAGTCAATAAAATATTTTTGAAGTTTTGGTTTTGAAATTTAATATCAAAAGCAGAATGACATCCAGGGGAAGCGTAAATGACTGGCAAAAAGTGGGTTATTGAGGTTTTTTTATGTGATTACTAGTTTGCATTAAATTTGATTGATTTTGATTGATAGTTAGCGTAGAAAGGGTTAAAAATGGTTATACTTGGGTGTATAACTTTGTATATTAATTTTGTCAGTGTGTTTGCGATACAATACTGATACGTACACAACTCTAACATAACTTGTTATATTATATTATGTTTGTGGACAGAAGCTATCTGATATATTTTCCAACTACTTTCAAGTGGAGGAAATGAAAAGGTAGTTATAATAAGTTAACATCTTATATTAAGTTCAAATAGGCCAAATAGTGCTTAATGGAAGAACGGCAGGAGACATAGAAGGCAACGTCACATATATAAGTAGTAATGGTTCTGCGGTAAATGATTTATGCACAGTTTCACAAGAAATGCTGACATATGTAGAAACCTTTACGGTAGAAGAAAGAGAATGGTCCGATCATATGCCTTTGGTGATAAGTTTAAAATTGCAATGTGAAATACAACAAAACACGGAACGAAAACTGCTTCCGACCCTCAAATGGAAAGATGCAAATAGGGTTCAATATAGCAAAAAACTTAAGGAAAATATAAGGACAAAGCTGCAAAATAAAACACATCTAGACTTATCAGATTTAACTGATGTTATACTAAAATCTACTCCCAAAATACGAAAATGTAAGGGATTCTATACCAAAAAATCAAAATGGTATAACTTCCGATGCTTTGTCGCGAAGAAAAAAGCTAAACACTTGTTGAGAAAATATAGAAGAACAGAGAGCAGCGCTACTAGAGCAAATTACTTAGAAGCAAATAAGAAATATAAAGATGTATGTCTGAAAAGTAAAGCTGAATATTATAGAAATCTAGAGACACGTATAAACACAATTAAAAATGGCAAAGAATGGTGGAAGCTAGTTAAAGAGCTAAGAAATAGGCCTTTAATAAATGAGGTACGAATTGCACCAAATGAGTTTAAGACACACTTTGAAAATCTTCTTAATCACACGCAAACGGCGAAAGATGTGCATTATGCTCCAAACTTTATAGAAATAGACGAGCTCGACAAACCTATAATGGTGGGTGAGATATTGCAGGTCTTGAAAAAAGCGAAAGACGGAAAAGCACCAGGTTTAGATAGAATCCCTTACGAATTTTACAAAAATGCAAATACGGAATTTTTAGAGCAACTCGCGAAGGCATACAACCAGATGTACGACTCAGGAAGGGCAGATTCAAGTTCTGAACCGAGTATAATATTTCCAATACACAAGAAGGGAGATAGTTCAGTTATAACCAATTATAGGGGTGTGGCATTTATGAACACAAAAGCAAAAATATTGATGGGTGTGCTCAATGAAAGATTATCCAGTTGGGTTGAAAACAATAACATCATGTCTGAATACCAAGCAGGATTTCGTAAAAACTATTCCACGGTTGACAACCTATACAATCTAACATCCATCGTAAAGTTGAAATTTAATGAAAAAAAGAAAGTATACGCTGTGTTTATAGATCTAAAGGCGGCTTTTGATAAAATCGCTAGAAAATTACTTATGTACAAACTGAGGAGCATAGGCGTTTCAAGCAAATTTGTAGATTTTATTGAGCAGATTTACGAGACGACAAATTCGGTAGTTTGGAACGGAAGCGAAGTATCTGACAGTTTTAGCACAATTTCTGGTGTCAAACAAGGTTGTTTGCTTTCCCCCCTTCTGTTTGCGTTATATCTCAACGACTTACACGATTATTTGGACGGTGGTTTGCAGGTGGAAGAACTGAATATAAGGCTGTTGTTATATGCAGATGATATAGTCATCTTGTCCGATGATGCAGAAACGCTACAGAAAATGATATGGAATCTTGAAACATACTGCGACAGTTGGAATTTAGAGGTAAATTTAGCCAAATCGGCAGTCATGGTGTTTAGAAAAGGCGGTAGGCTGTCTAGTAGAGAAAGGTGGACATACAAAGGGGAAGTGCTTAAAATAGTCGCTGAATATACATATTTAGGGGTAACGCTCACGCCAAAAATGATATTTAAAAAACACCTGGAAAACAGGAATATATCTGCAAAATCAAGCATAAATGCCACTTGGAGTACGTATTTAAATAACGATAAAATTTCAATCAGGGCAAAGTGGCAAATGTTCAATGCTATTTGTAGAGCCACACAAGGCTATGCGGCGCAAATTTGGGGGAGTGACATGTTTAGCGAAATAGACAAATTACAATGCTACTTCTTCAAAAGAATTTACAGGCTTCCCAATTTCACTCCAACCTACGCCATAATGCTGGAATCAAATATGGAAAGCGGGCATTTGTACACAATGGACTTGCATTTAAGATACGTCTACAAGACTTTGTTTGAATATAATGAAAGGAGATTGGCAAGAATATTGTCACAAAAAGTTCTGCAAAAAAATGTATTTTGGGCAGAGAGACTAAACGTTTTGGGAAATGAGTCAAGCCTAGTTTGGAATGATGAAACAACAAGCCAAGAATGGAAGAACAATAATTTCGTATTATTAAATCACTTAAAAGTGGAAAACAGAGTAAAAATGTGGCGAAAAGCATTGAGAAGTGAAAGCAGAATTTATAAGTACCTAGACCATAACTTGGGGGCTCAATATTTTACAGAAAGCTTCAGTCGTGCGCACATAATGTGGATTTTTAAGGCGAGATGCGACTTAATTCATTTAGATGGCAAATACAATAGAAACTGTACACTGTGCAATCTCAATGAAACGGAAAGCATACAGCACTTCTTAGGCCGCTGTCCTATATTAAGGCCGTTTAGACGAATTTGTTTTGAGAGAGAAACGTTAGTGGAAGAGGAAGTAATCAATGTGCTTAATGGGGAAAATGATCCTAACTGGAAAAAATTGATTAACTATATTACTAGTGCTTTAAAATACAGAAAACTAATTATAAATGAATTTAATACTTCTTAATTAATATTTAAAAGCATATACAATTAATTTAAATTCTGTATAATTCCTTTTTTGTATTGTAAATATAAATTAAGTTTTTAAATTTAAATTTTGTAAATTCTTAATTTTAATTTTGTAATTTTAATTTTGTAAATTTTAAATTTTAATTTTCTAAACGTTATGCAAGAAAGTAAATTTATTTTAAACCAACATCTCCGACAGACGACTATAAGTCATTGTCGTATTCTTTGTTTGTTCATTTCAATATTTTTAAGTAACTATAATGTTTTT
>NC_051848.1:20762158-20778294 GCF_002237135.1 Teleopsis dalmanni
CGGCCGTAACGCATAAAAGCACAGAATTATCGTCACACGAAAGACCGCATTTAAATAATTTATACAGTCGAGTCATAAAATTGTTGGAGATAACCGCGTTTTTATTGTTATTTCTCATAATTTGATTTAATTTTAATGTGGGCTGGCGACGTGCGCTCCATAAAAACCCTAAAACCTTTTCAAGGAAAGCGATAAAATTATGAATATTTTCAGACGTTTAAGGTAACAAAGAACACATAAACGCGGGGTAATGGAAATGTCACATGTCAAAAATTAAAATAAAATAAAATCATAAAAAATACGTTCATTAAAAATGAAGCATGGAAAAATTGTTTTGAAAACACGTACAACACAAGTCGAGCCAATTCAGAGCCAAGTCAGAACAGAACAATTCACTACAGCGAGGCACTTCTGAGAAGGTCATCAGAGAGCGCACGCGTGCGTCCACAAACTTCTACGCTTTCTTAGCCCAAATATTCTGAATTCTCTGTCTATCATAAGAATATGACGGCGAGTTGAGCTTATCGCAGCTACTAAATCACCATCACTTCAGAATTGAAACGCTTTTATATTTAATAAAATTTCGGTCAGGTGTTAGCTCGCTCTGTTCCAAACAGAATCGCTCAGCTCACAAGTGTCGGGCTCATAAAAAATTGTCACAAAAATTTTACGAGGGAGTGCGTTAAACTCATAATTACTAGGCGCATAAAGTACATAGTCTCATTTTTAATGGAAAAATATATTTATAATGTACTTAGATATTATAATAATTACCAGTGTAAACAGTCGATGAGCTGTAAAGAAACAGCTCAAATTCAAGTCCCCATCAAAATTGTTTCCGTATTTAAGAGATTATTTCAGAGATCATTTCAGAAAACCAAAATTTATAAAATTTAAGAAATATAAAAATAAGAAAATATAACAAAAAACTCATCTTTATGGTTCATAGAGAAATTCTTTGATTCTTCAAAAAAAGTTTTATTTATTAATTTTTTTTACAACTCTTTTTGGTGAGGTCAGATGTAGTCGTCTTGTTTGCATATAACCGATACAAGTTAGTCTATGGCTTAACATATAAACAAAAAATTAAAACTAATTAAGGTTTTTCATTACATTATCAGGTTTATCACATTTCAAGTTGATTATCGGAAACTTGTAGTTTAAATCGATATAACAATGCTTGAGACTTACTAAAGACTTAAAACTTAATAATGCTAACCGCAGTTTTATCAGAATACCTTAGGCTGAATGTCACCATAATACATTGCAAATTGTCTTCAAATACATTGGTAGGTCTTACGAAGCAAAAGAAGGGATCGCCAAACAAGTGCTACGACGATACACTACACTGAAGTATAAGGAAAAGAAACATTTTGGAGAATACATAATATACAATGTTGAATTTTTATGATCCTATGTCTAATAATAATCTCTTTGATTTATATTAAATTATTAGAAACTAGAAATTAGATAATACAGAAAGTATCTACCGTTTCTCGGCAATAGATGGTCTTGTTCCGGCGACAAAATTCTAATATATATATAAACGATCTTATTTGTAAAATAACAATAAATATGGATGAATCCTTTGAAATAAAAAATAACTTTCATAAAAATATCAATTCCGAGAAGGAAGTGCTCTTTTACTTCCACAGAGAGTGTTAAGATATTTGATAAAATATTATTGAAAACTGAAGCTTCGGAGAGAATCATTAAATAAAAATAGCATGAACACAATCTGGAGAAAACTAGATTTAAACTTCGAAGGATTTTAAATGCAAATACAGTATTTAGCAACTGTCTACCTAATTCATCTCTAGAAGTTCAGCATTGACATTCAGTTTGAAGTTATAAAACTTTTCATAGAGCTCATAGTAATATATTATATTGTATATAATTGCAGGATAAAAGCCGAACCATTTAAAAAAAAGTC
Organism: Teleopsis dalmanni; assembly: GCF_002237135.1. Classification (NCBI taxonomy): domain Eukaryota; kingdom Metazoa; phylum Arthropoda; class Insecta; order Diptera; family Diopsidae; genus Teleopsis; species Teleopsis dalmanni. The sequence continues at coordinate 20,764,092 of NC_051848.1, forward strand.
GATATTTCGCATGAGAAATGCTTTCCTTTATTTAAGTTTAAAACTGATTATTGCAAGACATAACAATTTAATGTTATTAATCGCATTCATAACTCACACTTTTGTAATTTTTAATGTCTTTTACGATTTTTTGATTTTTACTTAAATTTAAACATTTTAAATTTAAAAAATTTTGAATTAATTTTGGTTTATATTTTCTTCCGGAATTTTAGTATCAGGAATTGAACATATTTCTAGCACTTGCTTCTTGTACTAAAGCATGTATTAATGCCTAAAAAACAAAATAAATTTGTGAAATGACAATTTATTCTACAAATTCAACCTACATTTGGGAAGAGAAGATAGTGATATTGAAGATCCGGTTCCAAAATCCATTGTCAACAAGGTGGGTTTTTCCTGTGAGTTGGAGCACATTTTGCTGTTTGGATTGTAAAGCATACAAGGTTTATTAGTAAGAACATCATCGATCACGAATTTCATAATCTGGAACATCTCTGCCATCATTCGACAAATAATGGAAACATCATGACTTTCCACCTTGCAGGAGATGATAAAGTTCTTATGTGTTAAGTCACCGACATTATGCTCCAGTTCTATTGCAGCAAGTTATTCACCCCAGGAATGTCTGAAGTATTCACAGTAAGACTCTTAATGGATTTAATGCAACACACTCCTACCTCAGTTTATGCCTTTCTAATGTAGGAAATATTTAAGTTGTTAGATGCAAGTTCATACAATAACATACGTTTGACTGACCAGGTTTGGTTGACATTAATTTCATCGGACAGATATTATGAAACTTTAAGATAATTGTCTCAATCCCTCTTTAATAAAACATCACGGAAATATATCTACAAAGGTCAAAAGACAATTTATAAATTTCTGAATTCCATAAACCATTAAGAATTTCTTTTGTAGAGTAACTTTGTATATGTCTTACTTTAAAAAGGAGTGCATTTTTTTAAAAGTAATTTTTTTCTAGCGCTTAGTAATATACGTTTATAGGCAAATCATAGATTTTACAGTGGAACTTTATAATCTTTCGACATCATAAAAACTGTCAAAGTTGACAGAAAGAGGAACTGAAATGAAAAGATCAGAGAGAAAACTAACTTAATTAGATCACCTGTTAGATGTTTGTGTTTTACCATCTATTCCGATCGTCATGCCCCAGTATGTCGAATATATTTTCTTCACTCCGGAGACCTTCAATTTAGTCGAAAGTTGTTTTTTCATATTGGCATATTTATTTAAAGCATCATAGCTAAGTATCATATTTTAATGTTATATTTAATTAGTTTCTTTTTCAATAAACTAAGAAGAACCAACTAAGAAGAAACTAAGAATCATTTTTAGAGTATAATTGGTCCTTAAGTATCATACAAGGCGTTAAAGTGGAGTTTAAACTGCGAAAAAGAAGACATACGATTAATTTTGAAGATTATTTTATTTATCTCACCTGGTAGACATATATAGGAATATTTTGATTCTCGTTACTTACTTAATCTTTTTTACTTTCTTATTTATTGTCGATACCCATCGTCTTATTAGTTTTTCTAATTCCTAACTTACACAATCTTCATCCCTTTTTTATGTTAATTTTTATAAAATCAAATTTTCCTATTTGGACAGGTTAACATTTAGCGATTAAGGAGGAAGAAAAATGAGATCAATTTAGAGTTATGATGTTGTGTGATGTCATATTTAGCTTACCTGTTAAACATTTAAAATTTTTAACTTTCGTAACTGACTTAATCTTCTAAGTTTTAAATTTTTATTATATATCATAGTTATTTTACTACTCCCCACATATATATACGATTATTCAAATTCTTTATAATCTCCATCTTTTTAACTATCATAACCTATTTCATCTTCTTTTTTGTTCTATGTTTGTAGTTGTAGTAGTTGGCTAAATCTACGATGAAAGGGAAATGAAATGAGAACAATTTGGAGGAATAATGTTTCTCGAGTGTCCTATTTAGCTCACCTGGTGTATACGTTATAATTTTGAATTTTTGGAACTAATTTCATCTCATCTAATTTTTTTGTTTCTTTGTGGAACCTACTCATACTAAGTTTTTTTTAATTGTGGCGTTATATATTCTTTAAGTATTAATTTTTAAATTTTCAGAGTTCGTTAGTGTTTGAGTTCAAGCTACGATAAAATGGGGAAATAAAATAAAACCAGTGTGGGGCTAGGATATTATAGTGATGCTCACCTATTGAATTTCCGCAATTCAAATCCTTCTTCGTGGTATCATTTGTTTTATGTGTCGATTGGCTTTTGGATTGATTTTATAATAATTACAACTATACTTATGGTAAACAAAATAACCGTAAGCCTGAAGGAGAAAATAAAATGAGATGAATTTTGTACAAAGATATTCTAAGAGTACTCTATTCTACTCACCTGTGTTTTGTTGTTAAGCCCTTTTTTTGATTTCTTGATTTTACTATTTTTTTTTTTGTCCAGCACAACATATATTTATATATACATTATGCTGGAGAGGTTGGCTTTGATTTTTATATTAAATCAGATTTTTTTTTTGTCGTTGGTTTTTTTGCTTTTTTATTCTTTCTATAGTTCATGGCATACATTCCAAACCGACCTGATGATATGTTACCAATATTAATAGGTGAATCAGGCGAAGTATTGGTCAGATCGTACGAATCTGATTCAGTGTCGGGAAATTCGCATTTGACAGAAACTTCTTTATTCTCCCACGTAGCATTTTGAACTGCACGAAGTTTAGGCGACTTTTTAGGAGATTTTTTTGGACGCTTTTTCTTGTTGTTTCCTGCTCTTCGGCGAGCAGGATGCACTTTCGATATACCATGTTTCTTATGAAATGTACACAAGTTCTGTGTTTCCATATCATCACCGCACTCCTCGCTTCGAACAGTCCTTTCTGCGTTGTCAGACTCATTCGTATAATCAATTTTGTCGTTACTGGTTGATGGAATATCGTCAATTTTGTCATGAACATTTTCTATAAATGCTTCCCGCTTTCCGTTTCTGGCTCTCCTTTTTGGATATAATCCTTTGTTGTTGAGTTCCAAGGCCTCTTTATTTTTTGATTTGATACGCGCAATCGTTCGCGCAAAATTAATGGCAACTGCTTTCTTTTTCTGTATATACTCTTCTTCGAGTTCCTTTAGTTTACGTACCGCTGTTTTGTATTCTTTTTTAAATGATGCGTTGAACTTTGTCATGATGTCCCGCTTCTTCTGTGTTTTCGTCTTCGACTTACCTACTCCTAGCGCGGCATTTAAATTTCGAAGTAGTTCTTTTCGTACTTGCTTTTGGAAACCTTTAAGTAGCATTTCCGATGAAATCAGACATAAACAACTGCCCTTTTTAGTACGCATAGTGCTCAATTTGACTTTAGCTCCAAAAAAAAAAAAAAATTCCTTCAAAAATTATCGAAAATTTTTAAAAATGTCAAACTTCAAAAATTTTTACGATAGAAAAATTGAACTTGACTTCAGACAAAAATATATTCGAATGATAAATGTATAAAATTATTTTACTACGAAACTTGGAATTATAAATCAAGCCAACTTAGTGAAAAAAATTTAACAAAATATAATTACAACAAATATTTTTTTCATGCCTTATATAGATCATAATTCTACTAATAATTTATGATGGCATAACATAACGTATATTGATTAGCAAATCCCCATGAAATAGTTATATGTACCTTTATCATAACCATCTATATAATAGTGTCAGTAACTTTGTATGATTTTTGTCTACAATGAAAATATCAAAATTGTCCAATAATATCAATAGATATTTAAAAAATCAGTACAGGTCTGGTCATCTGTAGTTATGCACTTACGCCTTTCGTCTATGAACTATCTTAAGCTTAGTAGAGTGGTGAATATTTGTCACAGTAAAATCAAAAGCGTGATAATAGTTCAAATGAGAATAGGTATTGCATTCCAGCTCGGTAATGGATCGAGATAAATCTATTTGTTGGTTGGATTGGTTCAGTATTAACTACTATCATCTTACCAAACGATTCTTTTGAAGTTTGCTGGCAATATTTTTGTAACTAAAGTAAGGAAGTTTCAATATTTCTATAAAGAAGTCCTAAAAGCACCGATATCGGCTCAAATATAAAGATGACATCATAGGGCTTTACGATAAAGGAATAAAGATTCTTACCGAAATATGTTAAAATGTGTTGCTTTTAATATTTTCCTTATATATTGTATAAAAAAGTATATATATAAAAAAGTTTTAAAAAGTAATATATAACTGCCGTTAGAACCCACAGTTTTTGGTAAATTTTATTCGCGTCTGCTAAATTCATCTTAGCAATATTTATAACTGTTAATAATGTATCATTACTATAATTAAATGAATTTGCTTTTAATTTTAATATATTTAATTATATATATTATTTGTTTAAGTATTACACTAAATACTGTTAATATTGCTGGTATATATATATGTATATTTGAATTTTATTTGTGCATATATACTTCTACGTATATATACGCCCTAGGCTATATTCTATGGAAAACACATTGTAATCATTTTCCCTATTAATATATTTATTATAGTTTCGCTTTTATTATAGAGAATTAAAAATGCATTTTTGTTAATAACAAAGGCTGTGAAATAGACTACTGACATAGGTTCACTCGTACTAGATGGTACATGGTGCATCATGCATAAACTGATATGCAAATATTTGAGACTATGAACGAGAACGTTAAATATTAAGAATCATCAAATTAGAATACCGAACAGCTACAGTACATAAGCACCGACTGAATTCTCTCATATTTTAATTATTGTTATATCTAAATATTTTGACAATAACTACTTCTAAAACTGAATAACATTATCTATTTGTGCCATTACTCAAAATGTTATTGTTATTGTACTCTATTAATTACCACTTATCTTCCTTTCTTATCTTCCTTTTTAATATATAACTTAATGTAAAACTTACTGCTGTAAATTATAAATCGAATGATCGAAGGATAATAGTACCAAATGGAATATAGTGGAGAAAAGCTGTGGGGGGTAATTTGCTCTAAATGGTATACTCGTAGAAGAAAGGAATGAATGTCGAAGAAGAGACTAAAAGCCTCAGTATGTGTGGCATAGTTCTTTGGTTGTTGTAATGCTATTGTATATATGTACTTGTATATAGACTGAAATTTAATTATATATCTCTGTCCATATAATTTAATATCAGTGTTCGTTGGTTTTATTTGTTGCCAAGCAATATATATACGGAAAGTGCTATTTAGTTACTTCATTCATCTTAAATATCAGCAGTTCTATAATCTTAAAATTTTTTCTGGTATATTTCTTTAAAGAAAAAGTATGATTTATATTTATTTTACACTAAATTAAATTTATATTTATTTTATTTTTTAATGTCAAATATGACGATAGTCCGTTTATTTCACTTAATATTAACTATTGTATTTAATATAGTGGTTTCAAACAGTAAAATGAAATGTATTGAAATTTAATTATTAAAAAATAATTTTAATTAAGTATATTAATTATTCTACAGCTGGTTTAGAATTTTATTCAAAGTAATTTAATAAATGAACTTTCATAATAAATTAAAAATAAACTCCAAGCTTGTTCATACAAGCCAAGTATGGCTTTGGATCAGTTGACTAATAAACACTAACTCTGAGCTTCAAAATTGGCAGGGCACGAGTTCAACCTTTGCTACTTGAAGTCTCAAAAGAAATTAGTTAATATAAGAAATAATTCCAATACTACTGATGATGGGTGTTTGCTAATACTCAAAAGAGCTGTATGGTCAGCCAAAAATTCAATCAAAAAAAAATAAATAAAAATATTGTTGTTACAATTCACTATTGTTCAAAACATGTAACTGAATTATTTACTAAATCACGATAATCTATAATGTGTGTAATGTGAATTGTAGCGCAAAATATGAATCTCAGCGACATTCTACTAATATGGAAATAAAATTAAAAGCTAAAATTTTAATCTTTTTAAATACTACGAGTTTATGAAAAACTATTATAAATTAAAAGCATTGCATTGTAAATGAAAACGAAACCACAATTGAAATTATAAGCCCCGTTCAACAAACTGCACTGTCCGTTCATCCGTTCACCCGTTCATCTGTCTGAGAGTACCAGGTGTTAACAGCCAAGCATGCAACACTGCTCACACTTCTTAACTAGAATAACTCGTAAAATGTATCTGTTTTTCATAAATTAAATGACGAAAAAATGAATGAGGCTTTATTGTAAAATGAATTAATAAACAAAATACATATTTCCATATTTAAAATTTACTGACAAATTTTACAATTTTTGAATTAATTTATATTTTTAGTGGTTATACAAAATAAATTTAAATAATTAATTAATTAAATGAATTAAATCGTTACTTACTTTGCTTGGTACCGATATTGTATTTAGTATTGAACGAACTACATTTTATTATTATCTAATATACAATTGTTGTTTTTTTTTTTTAATTATAATATAATATAAGATATTTCCATTTATGTACAATAACAACGATTCATTGAGAATATCACATGGATTCAATATGATTTTTTTATTATTATATGTAAGTGGAGCCATTATAGATCCCTGATCTATGTGTGACCAAATTATCTGTCTTTATGTTGTGGGTATACATATTAAGTTCAATGATAAAAAATTAATAAAACTGACGATCTGATGATCAGTCATTGCTAAAGCGTAGTGATCCGTCATGTGGGGCTAAAGGTGATATGTTACACCTCTCCACTTTTTCAACTTCTTTAGCAACACAATAGTAATCGTATATCTCAAATCGATATTGTGGTGATATACTTCGAATATTATATCGATATATGAAGCTTTACTATATATATATATGAAGCTTTTGAGTTATGTTTAAAATACTTAAGAATCTATAGTGTCTCAATGGTATTTAGCCACGTCTTTTCTTTTTAATAATATTCAATTAGTAAGTTTTTGTACATATAAAGATGAATGCATATTATTAATAAACCGCTACTTTCGGGTTAAGATTTAGAATACTTTCAAAATAAGGCATATCTGTTGTAAGGGACGATTAAAATCCATAAGACATCGCCTTGTACTAGTAGTACGTATACGACTGGTAGTGAGTATCACTTTCCGTATCCGATATGTAAATCTCGCACCACAGCGGTTAGAACCCATAACTTCCAAATATACTGACTAATAGAAGTTGACAACTTAAAGTGAATTTTGATATGGCTGTGACTATGACTATACCTATGACTATATTCATTCACTTTTATTCGATGTGGAATTATATTTACCAATCGTGTTAGATAGGCATCGCTTACACAACAAGAAGGTTTGTCCGAACGTACAACCTAAATTGGTACCAAAGAGACTCCCTAGAATTGAAATGGGCGCTCATCGGCGCAATATAAGTATGGTAAGAGCAACTTAGCATTCATAGCAGGTTATTATGTTAAATAACTGTAGAGGCTGTATTACTGAACTCTTAAGCAGATGAATTGGTTTGTTGATTATAATATATTGTTTAAAGCAACTTTTGGATTCAATAGTCTCATTTTTAAATAGTTCATAGTTCTAGTAGATTTTAAACAAATCAATGCATTCATTATGATCGCTAAAGGAAGATTATAATTAGGAATTCGTGCTGATAAGGAAGTATCTCAAAAGATGTGTGCTTTGTAGAAAAATATATTATATTTAAAAAACAAATATATTCGGTATTTTAAACCAAAGTGAAAGTAACAAAATGTTTGCTATCCCTTTTAGAAGCCAGCATAAGTTGTTACTCTGTACTCGTAATGATCCGAGTGGACAACCTTGTCAAAATCAGCACATCGTTGCAAAAGCAGAACCAATGCATCATAACCTGGACTTGAATTCATTGCAATAAAAATATGCAGTGACGTGTTGAAATTGCATTTGAGGTGCAATATTTTCCAATTGAATGGTTATCATAATGAGAATACTTAAATAAGCGTAATTGCACCTTTTCCTTCAGCCGCTGCTCATTGGACTGGTAGAGTTACTGATTGGTACGAGTATCAATAAAAAATTAAAAATAATTTTATATCGAAGATGTGTACTCGTTGCTGCGCTCTCATCTGCTCACCTGCTCACCTGCTTAGATGCTTTATTGCCAATGTACCAATTCCAGTACAAACCGCTGTAGCTGTGGTCGTAACCGCCGCATCACAGTTATGGACATGACGTTTGGTCCAAATACTTGGCAGCCACTTATGTGCTTGATTTGTTTCTTACGCTTGAAGTCGTGGCGGCATGAGAGCAGTTGCAATTGTTGCCTCCGCCGTTGATTTCATCGTTTTGTCTTCCGAAGCGTGCCATAAATTGGTTAATAAAATATTTCATTCTATAAAATATCATGAGTTGTAATTGAAATTATAGCGAGCGTGCGTTCAACTTGCCTTAAGTTTCAAATCCCACTATATTCATTTAATGGGTGTGTACGATGTAAGATGTAAGGTGAGTTAATCAATTTAATTAGTTTTTATAAATGTGGTTTTAACTTTTAGAACTAACATATGCTATTGTGTTTAGTTTCTATTTAATTTTACTATGTAATTTCATTTTTGAATTCATGTGTATATTTCATTGGTTTTTTTTTGTTTTTGTAAATCACACGCACTACTCAACCCTATTATCTATTTATGTAGATACATAGATACTTAGAACATAATTGGATAGCTAATATCTTAATACTGTTTGTTTACATATAACTAATTTTTCACATCTCTCGATGGTTTTATTATTATGTTGAAACTATTTGAGTCAGTGAACTTGAGCAGTTTTACGCTCTATTAACTGCGAGGTTTAAAACCTCGCTCTCCGTCTTGACTGGATTATTGTTTAGGACTTTATCAGATTAAGCAATAATTGATCTCAGATCTGCATAACTCCCCGAGGTGCCTGTAACCATTCTGAGATTCGATGACGCGGTGTTGGTAAGTCTGTCAGTTTTCGTAAATAATTTCAGGGCTCTATCCTTTATGTATTTTTTGGTCGGATCAATCTTGCGGTCCCTGAGGATGTCATTCGTCCTAATGTACCATGGTACTTTGAAAAGTCTTTTCAGTGGCTGAAATGTGCAATTTCTAGCTGGCGAATAGTAGTGTTTGAGGCTTTGCTAAACGCTACACATCCATATAGATTAGCTTCTTGTTCTTAGCATTGAGATTTACTTTTTTGAATAGCGGTTGGAGGTGATGAGAATTTTGGCACAGCTAATTCTTTTCAGTTGAACATGTTTAAGCATGTTAACATGTTGAATGATTTAAGAAATCATTCATGATTGATTGTAAACGTCAATTTAGAATGAAATAAAAATACTGTATTTGAGTGTCTGCGTTAAACCGTAACACCCTGTAATAAGTTATTCCTACAGTTATTATTTCAAAAATCAAACTGTTAGCAATTTTTTTTATATGTTTTTTTTTTTGCATTTATTTTTTTTGAATTATTTTATGGATTTTTGGTCTGGTTTTTTTGATATTTTATGGAAACTAAACCAGTTGAGGTTTATGATATGATGTTGCCATAAAAGTGCACAACAGCGCTGCAATCTCAAGGGAGCATTTGGCCAAGTGGTGACAAATGAAACAAAACTAAAAATAATTTAAAATTAATAAATAAACAAATGATTCAAAAAAGTTGGAATATCGATGCAAAAGTACAAAAATGGCAAAATAATTGAAAAATCTTGCAGTAGCCTCAAAACGCTTACAAGTCGTTAATTACAAAATCATATCGTACGAAACAATATTTCAGCTGCGCTCGAATGACAAATCAATAGATCAATTTTTTTCCTTTTAGGAAATCCGTCAGTTTTGGTTGTGTCGCTAACGACTTGTGTGGCCAAAAACACTTGTGGAGCCAAAAGCAAATACTGCTGAAGTTGCTCTCCACTGGCCAGACAGAATTAACTTGTTCTTATGTTGTAAGTTAGTTTCAGCAACATTTGCAACACTTATTAAGTGAACCCGCATGCCAGGTTCATCAGACTTGGCCTGCGTTTCTGAGATTTGGTACCGAGATTTGGTAATGCACACACCGATGAGTGGAGTATTTTGTTCTCTAATAATTAAATTGTCTTGAATGATTTTAAGCTACCGACATTTCACATATATTCTTTTTCTTAAATTATTTAAATATAATTGTGTAAATCATTTAAATTATATTTTTATGGGATCTTTATGAAAATGTCTAATATAATAATATTATGTGTAAATTATTGTTTATTTCTTTAGGACATACTTTATGTTTGAAACAGACTTTAACAAAAAACCCAAAAAATATGCAGGTGTCTCTCGATAATGAACTTCGCATCCGTAAATTGCGCTTATACGTTAATTAGGCTAGCCGGAAGCCATACAGGGACGCATGAACCTATCGGACCCGAACGATTAATTACTTATATGTAATATTCAAGAAATTTGTAAATTATATATAAATGTCTAATGATATGAATATGATATATTTATTTATATGTCTATATCTATTATGTCTTTATCTATTATATATCCTATATGATATGAATATGATGCGACTTCTAACTATTTAATTTTAAAGCACTATAAACGTTACTTTTGTTTTAATACCTTTATTAGTAAAGAAATAGTCCAGTTGCACCCAGAATTGCAACTGGACCCAGACAGTTGCACCCAGAATTGCAACTGGACCCAGACAGTTGCACCCAGAATTGCACTGTTTGATGCTGCACTGGTATTACGATAGAACATAATATGCTTAGAAATAAAAGAAACCAGACTGTTCAAAATAATTTATTTCTCTTTTTGTGGGTGAATATATGCTTGAGAGTTATTAGTTTAAAAGACAATGAGCTAGCTGTAAGTTGTGTTAATAGAGAAATCAATTAAAGTGATCGAGACTTACATATATTGCGTTTAAAAATAAAGCTAGACGCGGTTTCTAGGTCGAGTGCCTTACGGTAATTTTTATATATATTTTTTTAGCATCATAAACATATCATAATCAAAACTCTGAGTTTTTACCTTATACGGTAACACAATGGGCCAATTGGCCTAAGTGGAACCCTTTGAATCGCTAGTACAACCTCACCTAACCTAACATATCACGTAATTATTCTTGATATATCAAGCATATGCAGATATATAAATAAATTTTTAAAGTGACGTTAAGTGATCGGGTTGATATATGAGGTCTACTACGTATATTTTGAGCCTTGGCAACACTGATTGTTGTCAGTTGTCATCTGACGTTTCCATATGCGAAAGTTTGACATTATTAAACATAACCTACATAAAACTTTTTTTAAATGATCGTTATTTGCGTTATTTACAGTGATTTGTAAATAAAAATTAAATTAATTTATTAAGACTTTTTGCGTTGGTTATCAACATAAGAGTAAATCAATCAACTTACTTCCACATTTAGCGATGAACCTCCATCCTTTGCTACTGTGAAACACTGCCACTGGTACAATGATTTTAATCGTGGCCGTGTCCGCAGTTCGCTTACTGATGAAATTCGTTAAGGTCATCCAAAATCAGTTGTTGTACCTGTAAATATTGAATGCTAGATCGTCATGCGACTGTGACGGTACTGTGAGATTGACGGAATCCTAGGCATTAGGCGATCGAACAATTTCGCATGATTATGCCGTCAATGAAACTAAGCGCAGGCGCAGGGATTTGAGAGTCTACGGGCGTTAACTAACATATATAAGTTGTACTTCTTTATTTCCTTATTTATTTTTTAAATATGAAGCGAATATAAAATCCATATTTTGACTATTAAAAAGAATTATTTGTTGAACTTATTGTACATATGTACATATATCAGGGACAGAGCCCTAATATTATTCACCCACCCTAGCAGACCTCAAGTCCACCTCAGAACTCACAGGAAGATATGCTGACCTACGGTCCCTCATCAGTTAAATGATAAATAAACGATATGAGTTCCTGTATAGTTAAAGCTAAGTATTGGGCAGGGTTAAGTCCACTGGCCACAAAAGAGTAAACAACAACAACAACAACATATGTAGTTCTATGAATTTTTTTTGTTCAAATTTGGTATTTAAAATGTCAGTAATTAATTGTATGTCTCATGTATTTAACTATGTAAAGAAAAATTTGCGACCACCATCAATTGACACATCTGTTGGAAATGAATTATAATTAACTTTACCAAAGCCATAATATAGATGATTAAAAACTAAACACAGATATATATGTTAGATTGCATGTGACTTGTTCGAACTGGATTATTACTTCATATTCTGCGCGTGCAACATAAATTATCTAATTTTGTTCGAAAACGCATTGAAAGAAGAAAATTATATGGTCAAACTAACATTTAAGGTAAACAGCACGGCGTATGAGTAACTTTGTTTGACGAGCTCATGAAAAAAATTATTCATGCCATTCTGAAACACTTGGCCGGGCATATTTGCGTTATAAAAACCGTGTTGCTATAATTTTGAACATGCCCCAGTAATGCACCTATATCTGTTCACAAGCGATTTGTAAGCGTTTCTATCAGTTTTGAAAAACATTGGTACGCGTCAAATACACGTCAGTCCAATAGGCGGTGCGTTCGTCGTCATGCGTTATTTATATGCCAAATTTCCATATTAATAAATAGAGACACTTAATAAAATTCGCACGTACGTTTATTTATTAAAAGCACGAAAATCAAATCAACAGAAATTAAACGATATTAGCAAACAAAAATGAACTGTAACTAAATTTTAATTATTTTCGAAATGACACAAATCTTAAACTCGTTTTCTGATTCATAACCAAATCTGAGTTACCGCGGATTGCAAATTGGATATGTGCAGATTGTTTCATGATAGCTCGTCATTTAAGTTATGTTTTTCATTTTTGAAATAATTTACATTATCTCCAAATTTGAGCACATTCCAATCATTCAATAGTGACTGATTATGCATTTCTTGAATTTTAAACTGATACATAGAATGGATGTAGTGCATTTGAGATGCAATTCAAGGTTAGCTGTTTATTGAATAAATTTATTCAATAAGTTAATTATTTATCCTTCTAAAGAAAGATATTATTAACCCTTTAGATTCTAAAAGGGTTAAGATTAGATTTAGATTAAGTTGATCTTTATCTGCAAATTTTTTCTTGATAAAATTTTACTTACTTACTTTAAAACTATAACTAGAAATTTTTTTTCAAATAAAAGAACTAAAACTAAAGGGTTAATGATGTTACTTGTGGGTACCTATGGCTCATAGATTCTGCAAAGCATTGCACTGCATTTTAAAAAGTATTGTCGACACCACTCAAATTATAATTAATTTATATTAAAGTATAACTTTGATACTCTTAACAAATTATGCCAAATTTTTTTAAGTCACATATACGTATTCCGATTCTCTCTCAATATGTTCCGATTTATTTTTAATAAATTCAGATTGTCAGAAAATAAGGTTTGTCATAAAGTCTTATTACAATGATATCAATGAAATTTGTGTGAATACAGGATATTGAATTGTTTCTGTGGTAGAGCACGAAGAAAAAGTCTCACATCTGCTTTATTACTACCCAGAACATGTTCGGTGCCAAATAACTATATCAGTGGCTTCCTTTTTTGATAATCTTAGCCAACTCCACAACCTCTCTCTAAAAAGCATTTTAAGCTTTGCTAAATTTTAAAGTGGTTTTTAAGCTCCAAAGTTCTTATACGATAACCAATGAACCAATAGGTTAAGTGGATCCTTATGATCGCTGTTATGACTTAACCTTACTCAGCTTAAGGGTACTAAATATTTAAACTGGTAAACAGTTGCTAAGATTTTTAATAACACTTCATCTATATAATTCAAAATTTTAGACTTCAGTTAAGTACCTCTAACTGCAGGAAGGTGTGTGCGTTACTTTTTTTTGATCATGTAGAAATCAGATATAATTTTAGAGTTTTATTTTTACTGATTAAGATATTATTATATTTATGTATTTATTATTTTCTTATTTTATTTCGTTTTTTTTCTTTTAATTTATTTTATTTCATTTTATTCTTATTTATTTCATTTTATTATTTTATTTAATTTATTTTAATTTAATTAATTTGATTTAATTTTATTTTATTCATTAAGTTTAATTTTTCTTTATATCATTTTACTTTATCTTAATACATTTAATTTAATTTTTTT
>NC_051848.1:20778394-20843025 GCF_002237135.1 Teleopsis dalmanni
TGTCGTTCCCTCCTGGTATCTAGATGACATATACATTATTGTGTCTGATAATTTCGTTTAAAGTTTTATTAGAGATTTCGGTAGGTTTAGATGTGCGTTCATGTAATATAAGAATACTTCAAAAAAAAAAATAATTTATATAAAAAATGTTGTTGGTTACATTAATTTATTATACATATACGCAACTACATCAGTTCTTGGAATAGAATTTGTAGGGGATAACGCTAAGTCAAGTTGATGGTACATAATTTTAGAAAATTTATTTAATTTAATTCGTTTTTAATTTTATTTTTTTATGATTTAATCGCTATTCGCTCATATCAACTTATACTCAATTAATTCATCATTATCAATTTTTGACGATGCTTGCCTTATCAACGTCTTTAATAAACTCAGCCCAGAATAACTTATATTTGTGGTAATAAAATATAAAAAGACAAAGAAGAAAGACTGGAAGACTGAAAGACTGAAAGAGGTGAAATTACGTAGAGAAAAAGGAAATCAAATAAAATAAAAAATAAAGCAAAGTTTAATGAAATGAGATATATAAAAAATTAAAAATGTATAAATGCTTAACATTACGTTGATTGGTTTTGATTAACACCGTTCGGTGCGATCTGAGCTGTAGATCGGTCCGGCTGAGAGCTGTATGAGAACGGCTTTCAGCGTATCTGAAGACAAGTATAGAGTGAAGAGATACACGTAGTCATGAGCCGAAGATGAATTGTAGATACACGCATATAAATGCTCTTGAAGTATGTATTTCATTGCGCTGACCACAAGCAAAAGCAAAAGCAAGGCAATCAAATTTTTATTATTTCAACAGAAATTTCTGTATATTTATTCATTTTTTCAGAAAATTTATTTACTATGAAATTCAATATTTTATTTATTTATTTGTCTTGGCTTGGCTTGGCTTGGCTTGGCTCGGTTTAGTTTAGTTTGATTCAATACAGTTTAGCTTGCGTTCTTTCGAAATTTTGCTTTCTTAGCTGTAATTTTATTGTTGCATGGTCCCCTCGTGCTGGAGAAGAGCGCGATAAGTATCAATTTTTAACATTTATATTAGTAGCATTCATTTGCCTTTAATTTACGTATTTAAATTTTAATTGATTTGGTGTAGTTATTATACAATATATATACATACGTCTCTATATATGCATGTGTGTGCAGATATTTCGGCTGAGCATCGTTATAAAAATGGTTAACAGCTGAGTAATTCTGCAGAAACAAGCCAGTGAACTATCACTCAGCTTCCCTTCAACACTAGCCTTTTATGTACTGAGCTAATCTTGATTGTGCCTAAATTAATTTACAATTATTGTAAATTGATTTCCAAGCACCACATCTGCGGCACCTTTGTACGTTTCCACTTTACTGTAGAATTATTGTTATTATAAGAATAGATTTTATAACTTTACGTCGGTATTTTATCTAATTATAAAAATATATTTAACATCTTTTGTACTAATTTAGTGCAGACTTTGGCTATTGAACCCTATGATTGAAAGGTTGTTGCGCTCATTTGAATGAACAAAGCTGGATATTGCGGCTATATGGCTTTCGAAATATGTACTGATAATGCTTGTATATTAGAAAAACCCGAAATATGTTAAGTTTATACTTTAGTATGAATATTAAATCAGAAAATTTTGATTATGTACATTTATATGTAATGCCAAGTCATCTAGGCATATCAAAATATGGAGTTCCATATAATTCGTAATAATAAAAGTAATTTACGTGATTACCTGCCTTGATGGCTCAACACTACGGTGTTCAAAAACACACTTGTTAATACAACGCGTCAATTAACGCCCCGATGAAACCACGAAAAATTTTACTGGGTCCAACGAAGTTGACTTCATATTCAGGACATTGCCTCCTTCTTGGTAGGGAACGAAGAACAGCTAAAACCTCTGCTGATCTTTGGGTTACAGCACCCGGTGATGAATGTATACAAATCATTGTTCCCGCTTAAGTATAGGTATTAACTATAGCCACCAAGACACTACCAACCTCAGTTTGTCAGAGCAGCTGAAGCTATGGGCACGTATCACAAGTGGGGAGACGCACTTACTACCATGCACACTTCCTGATAGTGTCCACATAACGCCGGGATCTTAGTCATCTCTCACGACAGGCATGCCTGACCTCGGGAATATTCTAACACCGTACCCACAGGAAAAAAAGTGCAATCGTAACTAAAATGGTTGTTAGGTAAATCAAATCTTGCCATATAGTTCGAATTATAGTTGCACAAAGACGAGAATATAAAACGGCCGTTTACTTATTAGCAATTGGTTTAATAAACGCCTTTGGTAATCTTGTTAGAGAGTATCTCATTATAAATTATACTGATAGTCTGTGCTACCAGTATGCATGATTCTTAAGCAAAACTTACTCATTGGCTTGATTTACGGCTACGTACAAGACCCCGTGCATCCCTCCGGAATAACATTTAAGCATACTCCACGGTTTCTTTTGTATCTGGACACGCTGGGCACGTGTCGTCTTCGTCGTGTTTAAGTTAAGCTTAGTTATAACATATTTATAAGTTTAACAGATGATCATTGTGTGCACAAAGAAGTTTATAGGATTAGGTCCAATATATGGGCACAATTCCTAGCATTAAGTTACCGATTTTGATAAGAACAGCAATTTTACGAAATTTTTTTAGAGATACTGGACTTAAGAGTTTGAAATTGAGATTGGGTCTTATTAAGTTCTCATCCTAGTGTGTTCTAATGCCTTTGAAAAAATTTTCAAATTGCCGAATTGTTTTTAGTTGCCGATCGTAGAATGGATCAAGCGCTTTATGTAGATATCTTTCTGCAAACTAATTTTTGATTTGGAAATTTTGATAATTTTTAATATTGTTTGCGACAATTTTTTCACTTTATGATTACTCAAATATATGGTATGTCTATAGTATAGAAATGTGATCTCAAACGATATAAGAAAACGATATACGATATAAGAAAACGAAGGCAAAAAATTTTTATATGGAAGATAATTAATTGTTTAAAAAAATCCGTACATTGCGACTAGTTAGAAAATAGATATTTTTATATATATGTAGAACTACATTTTAAAATAATATTTTTATGGTATTTTTCTGGTAAAGTGTCTCAATGTTTGTTCCACATTGTTTAAATGAATCTACTACGAATATCACTTCGGAATAATGAATATCGATTGAAGGAACTGATTCATTGAAGAAGTAATATAAGAGAAAATGTATATTGTTTCGTTAATTAAAAAATGAATGTAAGCAATATTTGATAGCAAAGGTACTTCTTCACCCTTTTGTACACGCACACCATTGGAACGCCGTTCAGAGACAATTGCACGGTTTTCGGCAAACTGCATTCGAGCACTACACAAAGCACAATCACTGCTGGAGAATAAGTTCGAATTCGTTTATAAAAAGGCCTATGCATGGTTCAATCTGTACGGACTTGTGGATAGGCAGGAGCAAATACGTGTGCATGTGTGCAAATCTGTGAGATGCATAAAGTGCGTAAACTCATGTATTGGTGCATTTTTGTTAATGTGCAAAGTTAAAAATTTGCACTTTGGCAAATGCTACATTTTGAGCCGACGAAGCGTAAATTAGGATTTCAAAATGACATTTGGAATATTTACGACTTGGTCGAATGTGCATGGACCTGATGCATTTTGGAAATGAGTTGACGTTGTTATTCATGGCAATTGTTTATGCACATAGCATGTGGGTGGCATAAATACGTGTATAGTTCAGGCTGGATGGATGGGGGCGCACTTAAACCAAACCAAGTCAACCTTTCACTGGTCTACGGTAAATAAAGTGCGTACAAGGGACTTCATGTTAAATTATGCAATTTTCAATTGATGAAAACTTTTCAAAATTACAAGTTTTTACTTTGACAAAACTGTTTATATAAGCACAATCACAATCGCACTCACACACACACACACACACACACACACTCATACAAAGCAAAAAATTGGGTATGTGTGAACGTATGTGAATGAAATGTTTCTGTGAAATTGCTTTGCATGCGACTGATTTGTTTTGAAATATTAATGTAGGTGCTCTAATGCGTTCTATGCAATATCAGAACTGATCCATTTAGTCCCTTAAAAGTTTTATTAAAAGGTTTCTGTTGGTATTTTTTTTCTTTTTTTTATTTTTTTTTGTTGTGGGTCGTTTTGTTTATCGAGCTTACATGCAAAATATTTAGTTTGTATCTTTTTTTTCTTCTTTCGATACATGCAAAACCACTCACGTATATTAGTAATCAATCTTTTTTCTACCGAAAAGTCACACTTATAGAATAATATACAAAAAAAAAAAAATTAAAGCAATTTTTTTATGAATCGATAAAAAATTTCCTGTGTGTCCCACACGTATTTATTTCTGTAAAAAAAGAGAAAACCTGCCAAATATTCCATTTTCCTTTAAATAAATAAACATCATCAATGTCAAATCGAAATCATTCATTCATTCATATGCAATTTTTTTTCTATTTTAAACTAAATTGTGAACCAATTCGCATAACGACTTATCAAAATAAATAAAAAGTGCAAAAAAATAATGAAATTACGGTAGTAAATACTTGTGTTATAAAAACTGTCACATACTCATTCATATATTGACGTTTCCACTTTTACAGATACTTCTTCCGCAAATTATCTGAGCGGAAAGCAACGCAACATATCGCAACGCAACGTAACGTAACGAAACAGAATATTTCGCTTGGCTCTGAAAATTTGCAAAGTACGTGCTATATGAGTTGATATGAGACATGGTTTCGGGGGTACACTGACATTATCATCTCCAAAGTATGTATCAACATTAAAATCACCGGGGATGGCTCTTTATATGAGGATAGGTTGGCACATGTCCTTATGAATGATGCGTTAATGTGACAAGAGCACAGTGGGTGAATTAGGTGTGATAGTAGTAGGTAGGATATCCATTCCCGAAGACATTGTTCTTACAACTGTAATAATTGTAGCAAATTCTTAATATAATTTCATGCGAATATATATAAATATAATAATAAAAACATTTAATTATTAAATAATTAATAATAACAAATAATATAATTAATTAATAACAAATCATCATTGAAAAAATATTTGCTTCGGTTATATTAATTTATGTTAGATCGTGATCCTGATAATGACTCTCAAGGAAAGTCAAAATATAGTATGTACTAAAAATTGTTAAACAAACGTTGAATTATTTAATAAAAAGCGACCTATAGCCGGATAAAAAAAAAATATATAAAAACCATTATATTTGCTTTCATTTTAAACAGCTGGTTTTGTTTGGAAATATATACAGCAGTACCAATATATCAGACAAGACCATGTAAACACTAAAATCAATTTTCTATCTAGGTCTAATTTTTATAAAGTTAAGGATGGTTTTCTGTTCTGATCTAATCATGTAGTGTACTTTGAGGTCAGCGTATTTTGTTACTAAAGTTATAATTCATACGCTTACTTAGTTCTAGCTAATACACTCAAAGTGATATATAAAAATTTTATTTATTATTAAAACAACAATAATTTATTATTTCAATGACCAAATATTTTTCAGAGTAATTTTGTTTTTTAATATTTTGAACTGACATACAACACTGTGCACGAGTGTATAAGAACATCTTCAACAAATCCGGAAAAGGATGAATATATTATTCCTCAATATATGTATTTTATATTTATTGTCAAAGTACATATTGAATAATAAATAGATCCTCGAAACTCATCAAAAAAAACCGTGTGCACACTGCAAGGTTTACTGCAGTTCTTTCTGGTCATTGATGTATAGGTACCCACGCAGAGAAACTGCGCATTCCCCATAATCCTCACTGCAGAAGTTTCCTCACTGGAAATCGGAAGGAAAAAGAAACCATAATACATTTTCTCTGTGAATGTTCGGCTTTGGCGTCCAGTAGATGTAAATTCTAAGGAAGATATTTCTTTGTCAGTTTGTCTGACTGTTTACCGGTAAAGACGAAAGACCTATTAAATTATCTAAATTCGACGGGATGGATTTAGTCTCTTAAAATATCTCTAAAAGTCTCTTTAGTCCGTTAAATAACAAAATTATTTTTAAAATTAAAATAAATAATAATAATTATTATTATAACTATAATAAATTATAGTAATTATAATAAATTATAATAACTATTTCTATAATTATAATTATATAATAATTATATATAATTATATTATTATAATAAATTATAATAATTATTACTATATTTATAATAAATTATAATAATTATTATTATATTTATAATAAATTATAATAATTATTAATATAATTATAATAATTATTATTACAATAATTATTGTGATTATAATTATTATTATAATTATAGTTCTAATTATAATGAACAATTATTAATACTATAATTATAATGAATTATAATAGTAATTCTTATAATTATTGTGATTTATAATAATTTATTATAATTATAATTGATTCTAATAATTATTATTATAATTATAATTAAATATTATAGTTACTTGGTTTGATCTAATACTGTTAAGACTTCAAATGTACGTAAGTTAGATATGTAATTTTTATTTATAAGTGTATATATTTATCCTAGGCTTATTGTTACAGATTTTCATACTATTTTTAGGTACATAATTGACTAATTTTTAGCTAGGAACTTTGCTAATGAAAACTTTGCATTTTTAAGGTAACCTATACTATAAATGCTAGTTTAATATATTTGCTAGTATCTTAATTAAACATAGTTTATTTATATTTATTATATTGTCAAATGTATAAGTGTACCTTTCTTTTTTTAATAGTTTATGTATGGAATAGTATTAAAGTAAATAAATCAGATCTAATATATCCACGCTAAACAAATTTGTTGCATTCACTCTATCAATTTCAGTATTTGACTGAGGTAATATACCCCCAATTGAAAATAATGTAAAACTATACAAAACGCATGAAATCAAGTGTTTCCCCAGGGTTGCATAAATTATAGCTTTGTGTCAAAATGGAAAATCTTTGCATACAAAGGAATCCCCCAACAAAAACTGAAGTAAAAACGAACCGAACACAGTGGAGAGACATCGAGTTACACGCGATAAGTCGAGAAAAACGAAAAATACTACTTGAGAAAAAATTGAACCAAACACGGAGAGTATAAAAAAAAGATACAAAATAAAAATAAGAATGAAATAAATAAAATAAAAAACAAAATATATATTTAAAGTAAAAACTTAAAAAAGAGAAAAAAATCTTGAACAAAAAATCGCTGTGGGAGAAGCACACAGGATATGCCAACGTGTAATGGCATATCCTTGAGAAAACATGAAATATCTTTACTATATTTTTCCCCAATGATATGACTTGTGGGGAATACATAATATTTTTGGCTTTCTTTAGGATTTTTATAAAAACGCCACTTTTCTTATAAATTAAATAAAAAACGAAGTGAAATTGTCAAAAGAATAAACGCATCGTTTTTCAATGGAGTGAAGCAAATGTACATTGACACGCGGCGTGGTACATTATTTAGAAATCATAAAAAATCGTCTGTGGAAAACAGATGAAAAAACTCATTGAATAGGAAAATTGTGATTGATCGCTAAGCAAGCGCATATTACACTGAGCACACAGCTTCCACCAGCGCGGCTACGTAAACAAACGGAAATACAATACCGCACAGAAAACGATATAATTGAAATACTTCCAGGACCCTCCATGAAAATATATGTGTACTTAAACAGTTGAACTGCGAACGACTGAACTGGGGAACGGCGTTAAAGAGGCATATTGATATGGTGCGGTTACTTCGGTTGTACTTGGATTGCAGCAACAAATACACAAATACATATGTTGGCGTTATCAGAAAAACTGGAACATTAATGGCAAGGATAACTAGGATATGTTTTCATTGACATAATGCTATTACTATGGGAGGTTGTTTTTTTTTAGCAAAATATTGCAGAATTTTTGAGCAGTCAATAAAATATTTTTGAAGTTTTGGTTTTGAAATTTAATATCCAAAGCAGAATGACATCCAGGGGAAGCGTAAATGACTGGCAAAAAGTGAGTTATTGAGGTTTTTTATGTGATTACTAGTTTGCATTAAATTTGATTGATTTTGATTGATAGTTAGCGTAGAAAGGGTTAAAAATGGTTAGACTTGGGTGTATAACTTTGTATATTAATTTTGTCAGTGTGTTTGCGATACAATACTGATACGTACACAACTCTAACACAACTTGTTATATTATATTATGTTTGTGGACAGAAGCTATCTGATATATTTTCCAACTACTTTCAAGTGGAGGAAATGAAAAGGTAGTTATAATAAGTTAACATCTTATATTAAGTTCAACAGTATTGCTGAGTAGATTAGAAATCCCTACCCAATTGACTCTGGCCGTTGTACCAGAGCGGCTACTCAAAAATACAACATAAAGTAGATATAACAAGACTTACACAAAACTGTTCTCAAAATTGCTGTGATTACGTATATATCAAAGAATCCTATACCATAGAGCAGCTTAATGTTATTTTTATTAAGTCCACTTTCTGTTGGTTGCCGGAACAGCCACACTATGTAGCTTAATTTTTATTTTTATTATTACATACTAGTCTATATAGATATCGCAGACATTTCGAAGTTTCTTTGATTTCTTCCTCAGGGCCGTGCATAATAACTACTCAACTGATGTGTACTCCGATTTGAGAAAGAAGTCAAACAAACTTCAAAATATCAGCGATATCTATATACACTATTATATAAAAATTAAAACAAAAATTAAAACTAATCAATAAGTATTTTATTTTTGAATCGCAACAGTCTTTTTATTCACTAATAAAAAAAATAGGTTTTTATTACCATATCACTTATTATGATACTGTTTGGAGTATTAATTGCAGTCTGTGAGTTTCACTTGCCGTACCCGACCGAAGGTGTAAATCTAGTACCACGAAGATCAGGTCCGAAAGTTAGACGTGTGAAAATGTTTGTAATCATTATTTTTATTCAGTGTGGAGTCACATTCTACAACTGACTGCTATGCCCCAAAGAACAGCAGTGCTGTTAACTGGACCTCGTTCCCTCTCCAGGAGAAAACTATATTGAAATGCGTTATGTGTCAATTGTTATTGGCGAAATTCTTTGAAATTTCAATGAAAGTGTTTATTATTGCATTATTATTGTGTTAAGAATATCGTGGTGTTGAGCCTTAATGGTAAGTAATAACATTAGAAAACGATGGACTCTGCACTATTTATTAGTTAAAAGAAAACACAGACCTAGATGTCACGCATAAATTTACATTATCTCATCTTTATAATTCATAGGCTAGTTATTTAGCTTGACCTTCCTTCGTTGTAATAACATGTCGTGTTGGTAGAAGTGTCCGATCTCTAACTAGCGCTTGAAACTTTACCTGATTGCCTGCGAGCATATTTGGATTGCTATCGTGCTATAGTGTTTCTTTTGACTTGCAACGAAATATTTTCATAATCGATTCTTCGAGTACACAAATCAGATACGAAGAAGTATCTTACTAAATCTTAGACAAAACAAACTCAAAAGCTTGACTCTGATGTAATCTGTCAGTTGTGCTCTTATACGATAGTAGGCTTGATATTATTTGGTTGAGATCAGGTTCAGAATTTGCTTAAGTTTATTGAATGTCACTTGCAAATGAACTCGATGTGTGTTTTATTGATCATATTATCGTTCACAAAGTCATATATAATATAGGATTAGATGCTAGATCTTTTTTTTCTGTTTTTGTGATTTGAAGACATACTTAGATCTGTTTTAGTTCAATTTTATTAACCTTACATTACATTTGTACAATAGAATCTTTACTTACATTGAGCACAAGTTATGAATTAATTCCATCAAATATCCTGAAAGGTTTCGTCAATTAACTGATTTATTTTATTTAATTTAAATTTTCTGAATGCAAAACTACACCGTCGATTGCGATGCCTGCGAATGCGCAATTAAAACTGAATTCGACTTTCAAGGCTTAGAGTCGCTTTACTTCAGACTGAAACTCATACTCTTCTTTGGTTGACAACTGTTTTTGCTCTAATTGTGGTGCTCACTGATTATTAAAGTTCCATAAATCGAAAATTTTTCAAATTTGTAAATATTTACACAAATGTATTTTTTTTTGATAAAGTATCTTTTACTTAGAATTTCCCCAATAATTAAGTCTATCGGGTTGCAGAATATCTTCAAGAAGCAGTAAATTTTTATTTGTGCTATACATAGATTCTTATCTGTCATTAAAACAAATTGCTCAGTCAACTGGCAAAAAACAAAATTTCAAGAAAAATTTTTGATGTCATTATAAGGCCATATTATTTTCAAATATTGTATCTTCAGCATAAGTTATTGTATCTAATCTATATAGCTACTTTTTACAAATGGTTTTTCAGACGTTCAAAATTCAACAATTTCTGTTTGGTTTATTGTGATTCATCATGAGAAATGCTCAATTCAAATGAATCAATGAAATGTTAGTACAAAAAAGTGGCTTCAATGAATTAGGTTTTAAGTTTTTCTTTATATATCTATGACAAAAAAATGAGAATAAAATTTTATGAACATTATTTGTAAGTATTTCGCACTTTAATTGCAATGAAACATGGTTTTTAGTTAAGTTTATACAGACATACTTTACCTATCTCCTGAACAAAGTGAACCCTGTGAACCTACCGTAAGGTTAAGAGATGATTTCTTGATATAAAATATGAAAGCTATCGTTGAAGAGAGCAGGAACCAATTTTAAATATACTAAAAGTGAAGAAAGGAAAAATAAATACATAGTGAAAAAACTATTTATACCTCAATAACAGTTCTTTAAAATCGAAGAGAGGAAGAGAGAGTGAGAGAGAGGGAGAAGAAAAAAGAAAAGAAACACTCTCTCGCAAAAATTATTTATAAAATGGCAAAAAATTGAAT
The DNA here is from genome assembly GCF_002237135.1 of Teleopsis dalmanni. Taxonomy (NCBI): domain Eukaryota; kingdom Metazoa; phylum Arthropoda; class Insecta; order Diptera; family Diopsidae; genus Teleopsis; species Teleopsis dalmanni. Next base: position 20,789,362 of record NC_051848.1, read on the forward strand.
ATAAAAGATTTACAATAACAGTTTTTTAAAATCTCACGTACGAAGAGAGAGAGAGTGAGAGAGAGAGAGAGAGAGAGAGAGAGAGAAGGAGAAGAAAAAAGAAAAGAAGAACTCTGTCGCAAATAGTATTTATAAAATGGCAAAAAAATTGAATATAAAAGATTTTCAACAATTTTGTAATATTTTCCCAAAACCGGGGCTTCAAAAAAAAAAAAGTTCAGAAAAGGAGAAAACTGATAATCTGTTAACTAAAGCCATATAAGGATATATTTGGCGAACTATCAACATCAATGCAGGTTTTATGAATTCTAGTTTATTAGTGAAAGATGTCAGTATTTTTGACGGTTATTAATGGTTATAATTTCTTATCGTTAATGCGATAAATTGATCTATTTATATAAAAATATTGTTCAGACTTTTTCACAGAGTCTTGGCTTCCATTTAATTTAAAATCTCTGACACTCTATATAATACCTTATATATGTATATGTATTTGAGTTTTTGAGCAAATAAAAATTATTGTTAAATTTAAGAAAAACATTAATTCCATTTTTTTTGGACCAACTTATTTAACAAAAGAAAACTTTTACTTTAAGAAGTCTTCAAGAAAAAATCTGGCGTTGTTTAATCGGATGAACGCTGAGACCAGTCATAACCACCGTTTGATTTGTGCGCAAGTTGTGTGAGGTAGTAAGCCATCTTCTTGAAACCAGAAGTGCTGCATATCGTTTTCACGAACAATCGGCATAAAATAAAGGGCATAAAAAATCGGCTATAATTATCCGATAACCTAGCTAATTAACATTTGTTGCTTTAGCACTGATGTCTTCAAAATAATATGTATTCCATGATTATATTAACCCAAATTTCGCACCATACTGTCACTTTTTGGCTCTAAAGAGGTATTTTTTCAAAGATGAGTAGATTTTCTATGACATATAACCGAAAATTGTTATGATTGTTTACTAAAAATCCTCATAGGCTTTAATGTATTATATTAGTCACAGCTTTGGTAATCAGACGCTATCTCTATTGAACATTAGAAGGTAGATATTTAAAGTGCTCTGGTATGAATCTCACTTTTTGTGTTAGTAGATTTGTTAATAAAAATAAATTATCACATGTGAAGCATAGAAAACTCGAAGACAGGTGATTATGTGCTTTAATGTAATTTGAAGATTGTGTCGTGTACTGCTTTTTACTGATTTAAAAATGAAGTAAATCAGTATATCACTATCGTGAATACTGTTCCCAAACAGAGATATGATGCAAAGTGCTTAAGTATATACTATATTAATCAAAATTCAAAAAAAAAAATTAATGGGCAAAAATTGATATATTAATCTAAATGAAATATTAATCTAATTACAAAAAAAAAAAAAAATATTAAAAAGTTGAGAAATTATATTTGTGAAAGAATCTTATAAAAACATTTTGTAGTAGAAATCAGCGCAACTGGTGAAGTGAAAAATGCTCAACCCGCGAATTCCGATAATGAATACAGTCTACGTTGACTGTATTGCATTGGTGGAATTGGCCAAACTGGCGCTGGTTTATGATGCAAACATGTTTTCCAGTTTACGAGATTTATACGTCAGTTGCCATATATTTATTAATTGCCAAAGCTCGTAAATAACTTTATGACGAATGTTATTGTTCTGCGATGTGGCCCTGCATATGCGACAACTTCAAGATATTTATGAGTTTATACAAGTGACTGCAAACACTAGTGCACCAAGCGCTACAACCAAAGACAAATAAAAATATTAAAAGTAATTTTGTAGTTCCACTATAAATCTACATGTGATTTACCACATATGAATTTACGATTATTGGCAAGAAATGAGAGAACGCATACACCACTCGGCAGTTCCGTCATCATTCTGGAAATTATTAAAATCATATTCAAGTCAAGTTTACATTTATACCAAGTTTATGTAATGCCTTTAGTCTGAAGTTATTTTGAAATGTCTGATAAGTTATTTATCTATTAATTCACAACAGACACTTTCGATTACACCAATTCACCCATTCACATATTCTTGATAACATATATATTTCATCAGTAAAAACTTTACACTTCTTCCATGAAAATTATTTACCTGGCAGGTTGATAACAGACACTAAGATAGTTTTAATTTTTCTAATTATTTTTTTTTCTTATAAACAATACTACTATTATGAAAGATTGTGTGTTATCTATTCAAAGTTGAATTGATACTACAGTGAAATCCAACATTTGATGTGCTTAATTCCATTATCTATATAATTACCATAGAATATTAGGATTGTAAAAGTGATTCACTGATGTAGTGTAAGCAAACACCGATTATCTTTACAATAATCCAAACATTTGATATATGGTCGGGTTAGTTAAGATTAGAATGGAAGCCAACTCCAATCTACAGTTATACTCGTATACCCTAGCCCACTTGAGTTTAAATAATGGTCCGTTTTGAAATCAAGAGTTATCGTTATTCATATCCAGATCAGAAGTTCTCTCAAAGGGACTTGCAGTATTTTGCACTATTTTTTGGAAACTTAATTCAAACTCTAGCTAATAAAGGTGTGATCCAAATCGTCAATTTTGTTTCATGATTATTCAATCACATGATTACTATTATTATTGTTAGGGGATGTGGCACTGCGACCGTCGGGTCTATTGTGCCCACCTGATTACTAATTTTCACTAAATTGAAAAAAGTAATTAATTAATTTAATACTTAATTAATTTAATATTAATTAATATAAATTAATATTAAGTTATTAATATTTTAAAATAATAGAAGAAATATGCGGACATATAACATACGAAATCATAAGATTTTTCAACACTGAATATTTTTTTGAAAAGTTACGTTATGGATCGTAAGATATAATAGCCAAACTATGAATGCAGTAATACGGAGAGTTAATATTCGTCCCCATTTATCTATAAAGATCGTATTTATGAGCATAATTCTCAACCTCTTGACGTCAGATGTAATAGTTTAATCATGAATACAGTAATACGGAGAGTTAATATTCGACCGCGTGTAGTTATATAGATCGTATTTGTGAGCATAACTCTCAAATTCTCAATGCTTCGATGCTAACGATCGTAAGATATAATAGCCCAACTATGATACAGTGACACGGAGAGTTAATATTCGTCCCCGTATAACAATAAAGATCGTATTTATGAGTATAATTTCCAAACTCTTGACGCTTTGATGCTAAAGATCGTAATATGCAATAGCCCAACTATGAATACAATGACAAGAAGAATTAATATTCATCCCCGTATAGGTCGTATAAACATAAAGATCGTATTTGTGAGCATAATTCTCAGACTCTCAACGCTTTGATGCTAAGGATCGTAAGATACAATAGCACAACTTTGCTAGAGCGACACGGAGAGTTGATATTCGTCCCCGTATAACTATTAAGATCGTATAATGAATATAATTCCCAAACTCTCAACGCTTTTATGCTAAGAATCGTAAGTTACAATAGTCTAACTATGAACGCAGTAACACAGAGAATTAATATTCGTCCCCATATAGGTATATAGATCGTTTTCATAAGTATATATATATTGTATTTTAAATACTTTGAAGTATTCCTTTTACAAGTATTCAATAAAATTTGGTGTCTCATGAAGGATATTTAAATTTTTGTGTTTCGCATCTTATGACAAAGGCTAGACAATATATTAAAATAATTATTTGATCGAAGTAACAATCAGAAGTGAGTTTTATTGACGTTTATTTTTCAAAGCACAAAACAGATTATCTTGTAAAATTATTAACTGTGATTGTCTTTGAGAAGTTTACGGGACTGAATATCTATTGCAATTTTGTGGTTATATCAAAATAGATATTTCTTCTCTTCTTCTTTGTTCCGTTAACTCCCAGTGGAGCACAGGGCCTTAATATTAACTTATGGAAATTGATTGAGTACAGGCCATAGCCGCTTAAAGGCAAAAATATGTTAAGTTATTTATATTTTATTAAATTATTATTGTAAATAATAAAAAATAATATTATTATAAATATATTATAACTATAAATTATTAAATGGAGTTATTTTAAACTTTAAATGACTACAGTAGTGCCTGGTAGGGAATGTATGGTTTTTGTAGATATACAATATCTGACATGAGGTGATATGAATCACCTCAGTGCGGATATTCGAAGGATTTGAATTTGGAGAAGACTCACGTGTTTTAAGTTTTTGAATGTGAATATAAATATTTGTTTTAAATCTCAAGAAGTTATAAATTTTTTTTTCTCCTTAAACAAAATTTTATTGGTTCTGTATTGTTTGCGAGTTTTGATTTTATTGTTAAAATTGTTTTCTGTGCTCGTTTACATTTGTTGCTTTTATTAATTATTGCTGACCATAAAAATACTTATTAAATTAAGAAACCAGCCACAAACATATTTATATGCACGAATCTCTCAAATTATAGCACTCATATGCATTTTATCTGTTGCTTTAAAATTTTATTGAAATCATTATAAATTTCACTGCGTTCATAATTCATGGTTTACGGTTGTATCGTGTCAAAGAGAAAAAGTATTAAAAATCAATTAAAGCTCACAAGCCAAAGGTAAAAGCGACGACGCGACGTTCCAATATTAATGCTACGTTTAAAGATACATACTTACGATATATATATATATGTATATATATGTAATGTTTATAAATATATATTGTATTTTTACTTTTATTTTGTCAACACGATCTTGATATCTGTATCTGCCGCATGTGAAAATAACCTTGATGACAACAACAACAACAACAACAACAACAACAGCAACTGCTGCAACAGCTATATGAGTCTATAACAAATAAGCATCATCGTCAACAACAATAACAAGTGATCGGCTCCAACAACATAAGCAGAGACGCGGCTATGGTTAGTCATAAAAATACTGAGATGCAACAGATCACAGATCACAGATTGCAGAACAGAAAACTTCATAATGCAACCAAATAAGCAACACAAGTACGACTGCAAAGAGTTTCAATCGAATCGGGAATTGGCATTGGTGATTGTCGCAAAAGAACGCACAAAGTCATCATCAGCGCCATCATCGTCCACATCATCTTCATCACCATCCGTTGACGATCGATGCTTTAGTATCAATGTTCCGTTGTCATAAAACTTCATTCATTTATAATTTAATATTACATTACGCTAAAGTCCGGGCTGATGTATTTCTTCTTGCCCTGGCTATGTTCGTGCCGAATGCTTGTGTCGCAATTGTTGGTGGCATATGTTGCTGACTGTTGGCGGCTGGTGTAGCAGTGCAGTTTTTTCTTCCATTCCCAATAATCTGACCGCTTCACTTGATCAGTTGAGACTACGTCTGCTTTGGTGATAAAGCTTTATGTGCCTCAATGCGCCTCAATGTATTAAACTGTAAATATTACATTGGAGTTTGTCATTCGTCCATCTTTTTAGGATGCAGTGAGTTTTTGTTCAATATTGCTCAGTCTCATTATTTTAAATCACTGATTATTTATCACAAAATTGAATTTGTAACTTAAAATTGCTGAGGTGGCGAAACAGAGAAATTGCTTGAGAGGCAATTGACACGAAACGGAGATCTTAAATATGTACGAATAATTTTAATGAGCTCTCAAGAAAATTGAGTAGGAATCAGAAGACATTATACTAAAGCTGAAGCTTTAACTGAAGTTTTTCGTAAAAGTTGATAGCTAATAATGAAGTAAATAAGTCTATACTGTATGATTACAGGAATTTTTAACTCATTTCTGCTCTACAGTCTTTAAATATAACAACAGCTTAACTAGTAAGCTAAGGTCATCATCTTTCTTTAAGAATAAAAAAAATATTGTAATAATGGATTCAGTATGACGTGCCTATGGGACTGCTGCTTACTTAAATTTTTAAGTGAATAAATCAAATACATTAAACAGATACAATAACAGAACTAGGTTAGAAGATAGGTTACGGACGGTTGTAGTCCGAAATTTCTAAAAGAGTAAAATTTGTATATGATTGATATTTATATATATTAAATTAAGGCGCGGAACTATTGCAGTATGGCAGCATCGTTGGGACTTAATTGTGGACGATGGACCGCAAGGCTCATCCCAGAGCTGAAAATTGGCTAGCAAGGGACTTCGGCGAGATGAACTACAATCTCACTCAGTTCCTGTCGCGTCATGAAGTTCCTGAGTTTGAAAAAAGTATATCTCAACAGAAGACAGCTGTAACAATCAGATGTATCAGACCAAAATGAAGGGCAGGTTAATCACCTTAATCCAAGCAGTAGCCTGTACGTAGGTTACATCGTTGGAAGTCTTAAATGACTAATAGCGATCCTATCTCAAAGTAATACTTACATAGTCCCAGGGTAGGACAAAGTTTCTAGAAATGTGGAGGGCTGGTTTAGTCGTACACTCACTTGCCGGGGCGCAACTACTAATATACTAATACTAATCTTATTTCTTTATATTTAATTATTTGTAAATCATTTGTTGAGACTATAAATATCCAGAGTTGAACTTGTGCCCTGCCAAATTTGAAGCTCAAAGACAGTATTCAATTGACCAACCCAAAACCGTTCTTGACTTGTATTGCTTTACTTGGAGTTTTGTGAATTTACTATCTCTTGCTGTTTCATACGAAATCATGTACTAGATATATAATAATTGAATTACTGATACTAATAATACCGTATAGTATATAATATACTCTCTTCTTATATCATAATAAACTTCAAAATGGAGATTCAATATATAACATAATTGTAAAAATGTGCGGCCTGCTGTGTAATATACTTATTCAGTCTTTTTCTAATTGCTTTAAGTTTTTAACAATGAAATGAATGAAATTCATTAGAAAATTGTTTAAAAAAAATAAAACAAATGTGCAGCCGAAATATGTTGAATAGAAAGAACTGAACTTTTTACTTAAGATGATAATGGACTTTTTTCTAATCACAACATCACAATTATGCCAAAGAATACATCATTTCAAAATTCCATCAACGTAACTGCAGTAAGATTATCAAACTAAAACTTAAGCCAAAAACTTTTCTTTTGATTACCACTTCTCTCAGCCCGTACCATAAACACCAAAAATTCAATGATACTCCATCCAACACATCCACATAGAATTAATGAAATGCAACGCCACTACGACGCCACTACGATGTACTAGTCTTCAAAGAGCGCTACACAAGCTACACAAGCTATACAAGGGGCTGATATAGAAGCAGACAGAAAGGCAAGTTGTCGGTGGCATCAGAACAAAAAGTGCGTAAAGCAATTTTAATCGAAAATTGATTTATAATTGGAAAATCTTTTCCAGAAATTGATTTACCACAAAACCAAGTAACAGCAGCGCCGCACCAACTTTTTTAAAATTTTGCCTTTCGTACAAAATTATCCTCTGTGTTGCATCCTTATATGTTTTTTCTTGCAAAATGAGGTATTTTTCTTTGCCTTTTATTTTCTTTTTCCTTATGCGTACCCGTAAAGATGTTGTCAACTGGTTAAGCTTTGAGACACACTTTGAGCCCGCAAACAGTATAAATCTTGAAAGTTTGTCTATTTTTCATTCACAGGAGCGGGTGGAGGCTCCTGCGCCCACACCTACACCTACACCCGTACAACTAAAACTTTTTACCACTAATTTCGTAGTTGGTAGCTTGGGAGTAAAACGACACCAAATCATATCCGTGGCGGTGGCTTGCTTAATTTTGTAATTTTTCTGAAGGTGTTGAAGCATCGAACGTCTCCACTCATACTCGGCCCAATCGACAGAAGCTAACATCCAAAGGGTCTTTCACTTGAGACTACTTACTTACTCTTTTTATTTTCTTCAGCTTTCTTCGTCAATTTTATTTTTGTTTTCGTTTTTGTTTTTGTTTTCATTTTCCTTTCTCTTTTATTTTTATAATTTTTGTTTTTAATACGCTAAGTTGTGCATTAGAAACTTTTTCGTTCAGCAGAAAATCTTATTTCTTTGGGGGTTTCGAGTGAGCAAAATTGGCGGCTTAAGAAGATGCAAAACTGTTTTGAGGCATCCTTTGCCGCGGTGCGTGATGCTGCCTTGTTTAGTAAGGTTAGCATTTAAGTTGGCAACTTTTTCAATTGACTTCGCTTACGTACGGATTTTTTTCTTATTTTTATTTTTTTATTTTATTTTTTTTTTCTTTTTATGTTTTTGCTTTAGCGGTTTTAAATGCTATGCTAAAAGGGGTGGCAACATTGTAATTTCGAAAATGAGTAAAGTTTTTAACCTTAAAGTGGGTTTCTGTGGCTTCATTTCAAAAAGTAAATTCCTTTAAAACAACAAAAGCAACAAAAACAAGAAAAACAACAGAAACAACAAATACGCAAAAATGTTAAGAGGAGTATAACAGTATAATAACAACAACAATTACGCTTCTTAGACTATATCAACAATAAATAAAGAAGTATACCATAGAAGAAAGCATCTACAAGTAAAGAAATGAAAAAATCTTTTTAACTTAACTTCCGTTTCCGCTTGACACTTGTTTTTGACTTTGTGTGTTCCTTACTTTTACTTCACTGCATTTCGTTATGCTTTGCTTTGGTGGGACCTGACTTGGTCTGGTTTGGCTCGGCTTGGCTTGGCTTTCAACGCTTTGAAGCGGAAACTATTACAACATTTGCTGCGGATGCTGCGGTTCATTTAATTGAATTATTTTTATTCAACGCACAAATATAAAAGGATTAACACTCAATATTCGTGAATTAAGATAACAGAACTTGCTATAAAAATTAACAGGCATTAACTGTTTTCTATAATTATGTTATTAATGAAGTCAAGGAATTCAAATGAAAAACTCACACGAGCGTATATAACAAACAAAAAAATCAATTAAGTATTAGAGGAAGACCTAATGGTCTTATGTCTCAGTAAAGATTTTAATCAAAGGGAAATACGTTTTAATATATTTTATTTAAATAAAATATATGTCAATGACGTCATAAGTAATCTTATAATAAGATATATTTGACCAATACTTGCTACAGGTGCATTTTTTCCTATTTTTTTTTTTTTTTTTGTGCTTTTCAAGAGGATTTATCTTTTTTAGTCAAAGTATTAGCCATCGGTTGCTATACAGTTCGCCCATATTTCTGGAAATTTATAAGTTCTAGATAAAAACTTTGCATACGCCTGGTACTACCAACATACTTAAAACGAGTTGTTAGAGTCGAAGAACCTGGATATTTTATAAAACTAGCTTTAAATAAAATAAATGAAATAAATAAAATAATTAAATGGAATAAAAAAATAAATTAAGAATAAAATAAATAAATAAAATAATAAAAATCAATAAATAAAAATAAAATAAAATAAAATAAAATAAAATAAAATAAATAAAAATAAAATAAAATAAAATAAGATAAAATAAAATAAAGTGAAATAAAATAAAATAAAATAAAGTAAAATAAATAAAATAAATAAAATAAAAATAAAATAAATCAAGTATTGAAATAAATAAAATAAATAAAATAAATAAAATAAAATAATATAAAATCAAATAAAATAAAATAAAATAAAATAAAATAATGTAAAATAAAATAAAATAAAATAAAATAAAATAAAATAAAATAAAATAAAATAAAATAAAATAAAAAGAAACAAAAATAAAATTATATATAAAATAAAATTTAATGAAATAAAATAAAACTAAATAAAATAAAATGAAACAAAACGAAATAAAATAAAAACTAAATTATATTAAATAAAATGATATGAAATAAAATAAAATTAAATTAAACTAAAAATAAAATAAAATGAAATAAAGCCTATTGGTTCATTGGTTATCGTATAAGAACTCTGAAGCTTAAAAACCACTTTAAAATTTAGCAAAGCTTAAAATGCTTTTTAGAGAGAGGTTGTGGAGTTGGCTAAGATTATCAAAAAAGGAAGCTACTGATATAGTTATTTGGCACCGAGCATGTTCTGGGTAGTAATAAAGCAGATGTGATACTTTTTCTTCGTGCTCTACCACAGAAACAATTCAATATCCTGTATTCACACAAATTTCATTGATATCATTGTAGTAAGACTTTATGACAAACCTTATTTTCTGACAATCTGAATTTATTAAAAAAAAATCGGAACATATTGAGAGAGAATCGGAATACGTGTATGTGACTTAAAAAAATTTGGCATAATTTGTTAAGAGTATCAAAATTATACTTTAATATAAATTAATCATAATTTGAGTGGTGTCGACAATACTTTTTAAAATGCAGTGCATTGCTTTGCAAAATCTATGATCCATAGGTATACATAAGTAAGATCATTAACCCTTTAGTTCTAGTTTTTTTATTTGAAACAATTTTTGATTATAGTTTTAAAGTAAATAAGTAAAATTTTATCAGGAAAAAATTTGCAGATAAAGATCATCAAACACAGGGTTTAACAATCTTAATGTAAATCTAATCTTAACCCTTTTATAATCTAAAAGGTTAATAATTTCTTTTTGTGTAGAAGGATATATAATTTATATTTAGTTTATTAGATAAACAGCTAACCTTGAATTGCATCTCAAATGCACTACATCCATTCTATGTATCAGTTTAAAATTCAAGAAATGCATAATCAGTCACTATTGAATGATTGGAATGTGCTCAAATTTGGAGATAATGTAAATTATTTCAAAAATGAAAAACATAACTTAAATGACGAGCTATCATGAAACAATCTGCACATATCCAATTTGCAATCCGCGGTAACTCAGATTTGGTTATGAATCAGAAAACGAGTTTAAGATTTGTGTCATTTCGAAAATAATTAAAATTTAGTTACAGTTCATTTTTGTTTGCTAATATCGTTTAATTTCTGTTGATTTGATTTTCGTGCTTTTAATAAATAAACGTACGTGCGAATTTTATTAAGTGTCTCTATTTATTAATATGGAAATTTGGCATATAAATAACGCATGACGACGAACGCACCGCCTATTGGACTGACGTGTATTTGACGCGTACCAATGTTTTTCAGAACTGATAGAAACGCTTACAAATCGCTTGTGAACAGATATAGGTGCATTACTGGGGCATGTTCAAAATTATAGCAACACGGTTTTTATAACGCAAATATGCCCGGCCAAGTGTTTCAGAATGGCATGAATAATTTTTTTCATGAGCTCGTCAAACAAAGTTACTCATACGCCGTGCTGTTTACCTTAAATGTTAGTTTGACCATATAATTTTCTTCTTTCAATGCGTTTTCGAACAAAATTAGATAATTTATGTTGCACGCGCAGAATATGAAGTAATAATCCAGTTCGAACAAGTCACATGCAATCTAACATATATATCTGTGTTTAGTTTTTAATCATCTATATTATGGCTTTGGTAAAGTTAATTATAATTCATTTCCAACAGATGTGTCAATTGATGGTGGTCGCAAATTTTTCTTTACATAGTTAAATACATGAGACACACAATTAATTACTGACATTTTAAATACCAAATTTGAACAAAAAAAAATTCATAGAACTACATATGTTGTTGTTGTAGTTGTTGTTGTTGTTGTGCACTTTTACTCTTTTGTGGCCAGTGGACTTAACCCTGCCCAAAACTAAGCTTTAATTATATTCGAACTCATATCGTTTATTTATCATTTAACTGATGACGGATCGCAGGTCAACATATCTTCCTATGGGTTCTGAGTTGAACTTGAGGTCTGCTAGGGCAGATGAATAATATTAGGGCTCTGTCCCTGATATATGTACATATGTACAATAAGTTCAATGAATAACACTTTTTAATAGTCAAAATATGGATTTTATATTCGCTTCATATTTAAAAAATAAATAAGGAAATAAAGAAGTACAGCTTATATATATTAGTTAACACCCGTAGACTCTCAAATTCCTGCGCCTGCGCTTAGTTTGACGACATAATCATGCGATATTGTTCGATCGCCTAATGCCTAGGATTCCCTGAATCTCACAGTACCGTCACAGTCGCATGACAATCTTACATTCAATATTTTCAGGCACAACAACTGATTTTGGAGGACCTTAACGAATTTCATCAGTAAGCGAACTGCGGTCATGGCCACGATTAAAATCATTGTACCAGTGGCAGTGTTTCACAGTAGCAAAGGATAGAGGTTCATCGCTAAATGTGGAAGTAAGTTGATTGATTTACTCTTATGTTGATAACCAACGCAAAAAGTCTTAATAAATTAATTTAATTTTTATTTACAAATCACTGTAAACACGCAAATAACGATCATTTAAAAAAAGTTTAAGGTAGGTTATGTTTAATAATGTCAAACTTTCGCATGTGGAAACGTCAGATGACAACTGACAACAATCAGTGTTGCCAAGGCTCAAAATATATGTAGTAGACCTCATATATCAACCCGATCAGTTAACGTCAGTTTAAAAATTTATTTATATATCTGCATATGATTGATATATCAATAATAATTACGTGATATGTTAGGTTAGGTGAGGTTGTACTAGCGATTCAAAGGGTTCCACTTAGGCCAATTGGCCCATTGTGTTACCGTATAAGGTAAAAACTCAGAGTTTTGATTATGATATGTTTATGATGCTAAAAAAATATATATAAAAATTACCGTAAGGCACTCGACCTAGAAACCGCGTCTAGCTTTATTTTTAAACGCAATATAAGTCTCGATCACTTTAATTGATTTCTCTATTAACACAACTTACAGCTAGCTCATTGTCTTTTAAACTAATAACTCTCAAGCATATATTCACCCACAAAAAGAGAAATAAATTATTTTGAACAGTCTGGTTTCTTTTATTTCTAAGCATATTATGGGCTATCGTAATACCAGTGCAGCATCAAACAGTGCAATTCTGGGTGCAACTGTCTGGGTCCAGTTGCAATTCTGGGTGCAACTGTCTGGGTCCAGTTGCAATTCTGGGTGCAACTGGACTATTTCTTTACTAATAAAGGTATTAAAACAAAAGTAACGTTTATAGTGCTTTAAAATTAAATAGTTAGAAGTCGCATCATATTCATATCATATAGGATATATAATAGATAAAGACATAATAGATATAGACATATAAATAAATATATCATATTCATATCATTAGATATTTATATATAATTTACAAATTTCTTGAATATTACATATAAGTAATTAATCGTTCGGGTCCGATAGGTTCATGCGTCCCTGTATGGCTTCCGGCTAGCCTAATTAACGTATAAGCGCAATTTACGGATGCGAAGTTCATTATCGAGAGACACCTGCATATTTTTTGGGTTTTTTGTTAAAGTCTGTTTCAAACATAAAGTATGTCCTAAAGAAATAAACAATAATTTACACATAATATTATTATATTGGGTATTTTCATAAAGATCCCATAAAAATATAATTTAAATGATTTAGACAATTATATTTAAATAATTTAAGAAGAAGAATATATGTAAAATGTCGGTAGCTTAAAATCATTCAAGACAATTTAATTATTCGAGAACAAAATACTCCACTCATCGGTGTGTGCATTACCAAATCTCGGTACAAATTCAGAAACGCAGGCCAAGTCTGATGAACCTGGCATGCGGGTTCACTTAATAAGTGTTGCAAATGTTGCTGAAACTAACTTACAACATAAGAACAAGTTAATTCTGTCTGACCAGTGGAGAGCAACTTCAGCAGTATTTGCTTTTGGCTCCACAAGTGTTTTTGGCCACACAAGTCGTTAGCGACACAACCAAAACTGACGGATTTCCTAAAAGGAAAAAAATTGATCTATTGATTTGTCATTCGAGCGCAGCTGAAATATTGTTTCGTACGATATGATTTTGTAATTAACGACTTGTAAGCGTTTTGAGGCTACTGCAAGATTTTTCAATTATTTTGCCATTTTTGTACTTTTGCATCGATATTCCAACTTTTTTGAATCATTTGTTTATTTATTAATTTTAAATTATTTTTAGTTTTGTTTCATTTGTCACCACTTGGCCAAATGCTCCCTTGAGATTGCAGCGCTGTTGTGCACTTTTATGGCAACATCATATCATAAACCTCAACTGGTTTAGTTTCCATAAAATATCAAAAAAACCAGACCAAAAATCCATAAAATAATTCAAAAAAAATAAATGCAAAAAAAAAAACATATAAAAAAAATTGCTAACAGTTTGATTTTTGAAATAATAACTGTAGGAATAACTTATTACAGGGTGTTACGGTTTAACGCAGACACTTAAATACAGTATTTTTATTTAATTCTACATTGACGTTTACAATCAATCATGAATGATAGCTTAAACATGTTCAACTGTAAAGAATTAGCTGTGCCAAAATTCTTCATCACCTCCAATCGCTATTCAAAAAAGAAAATCTCAATGCTAAGAACAGGAAACTGATATATAACCAAATAATTCATCCATCACTTCTATATGGATGTGTAGCGTTTAGCAAAGCCTCAAACACTACTATTCGCCAGCTAGAAATTGCACAAAGCCAGACTCTGAGAAGACCATAGTACATTAGGACGAATGACATTCTCAGGGACCTCAAAATTGATCCCTTCAAAAAATACATAAAGGATAGAGCCCTGAAATTATTTACGAAAACTGACAGACTTACTCACACCGCGTTATCGAATCTCATCTCAGAATGGTTACAGGCTCCTCAGGGAGATGTGCAGATCTGAGGTCAATTATTGTTTAGTCTGATGAAGTCCTAAACAATAATCCAGTCAAGGCGGAGAGGGAGGTTTTGAAGAAACCTCGCAGTTAATAGAGCGTAAAACTGCTCAAGTTCACTGACTCAACTAGCTTCAACATAATAATAAAACCATCGAGAGATGTGAAAAATTAGTTATATGTAAACAAACAGTATTAAGATATTAGCTATCCAATTATGTTCTTAGTATCTGTGTATCTACATAAATAGATAATAGCGTTGAGTAGTGCGTGTGATTTACAAAAACAAAAAAAGAACCAATGAAATATACACAAGAATTCAAAAATGAAATTACATAGTAAAACTAAATAGAAACTAAACACAATAGCATATGTTAGCTCTAAATGTTAAACCCACATTTATAAAAACTAATTAAATTGATTAACTCACCTTACATCTTACATCGTACACACCCATTAAATGAATATAGTGGGATTTGAAACTTAAGGCAAGTTGAACGCACGCTCGCTATAATTTCAATTACAACTCATGATATTTTATAGAATGAAATATTTTATTAACCAATTTATGGCACGCTTCGGAAGACAAAACGATGAAATCAACGGCGGAGGCAACAATTGCAACTGCTCTCATGCCGCCACGACTTCAAGCGTAAGAAACCAATCAAGCACATAAGTGGCTGCCAAGTATTTGGACCAAACGTCATGTCCATAACTGTGATGCGGCGGTTACGACTACAGCTACAGCGGTTTGTACTGGAATTGGTACATTGGCAATAAAGCATCTAAGCAGGTGAGCAGGTGAGCAGATGAGAGCGCAGCAACGAGTACACATCTTCGATATAAAATTATTTTTAATTTTTTATTGATACTCGTACCAATCAGTAACTCTGCCAGTCCAATGAGCAGCGGCTCAAGGAAAAGGTGCAATTACGCTTATTTAAGTATTCTCATTATGATAACCATTCAATTGGAAAATATTGCACCTCAAATGCAATTTCAACACGTCACTGCATATTTTTATTGCAATGAATTCAAGTCCAGATTATGATGCATTGGTTCTGCTTTTGCAACGATGTGCCGATTTTGACAAGGTTGTCCACTCGGATCATTACAGAGTCCAAAGTAACAACTTATGCTGGCTTCTAAAAGGGATAGCAAACATTTTGTTACTTTCACTTCGGTTTTAAAAAATTTTTTTTCATACTTTTAAAATACAATATATTTTCTTTAAAGCACACATCTTTTGAGATACTTCCTTATGCATTGATGCATTGATTTGTTTAAAATCTACTAGAACTATGAACCATTTAAAAATGAGACTATTGAATCCAAAAGTTGCTTTAAACAATATATTATAATCAACAAACCAATTCATCTACTACAGTTATTTAACGTAATAACCTGCTATGAGTGCTAACTTGCTCTTACCATACTTATATTGCGCCGATGAGCGCCCATTTCAATTCTAAGGAGTCTTTGGTACCAATTTTGGTTGTACATTTGGACAAACCTTCTTGTTGTGTAAGCGATGCCTATCTAACACGATTGGTAAATATAATTTCACATCGAATAAAAGTGAATGAATATAGTCATAGGTATAGTCATAGTCACAGTCATATCAAAATTCACTTTAAGGTGTCAGCTTCTATTAGTCAGTATATTTGGAAGTTATGGGTTCTAACCGCTGTGGTGCGAGATTTACATATCCAGTCGGATACGGAAAGTGATACTTACTACCAGTCGTATACGTACTACCAGTACGAGGCGAAGTCTTATGGATTTTAATCGTCCCTTACAACAGATATGCCTTATTTTGAAAGTATTCTAAACCTTAACCCGAAAGAAGCGGTTTATTAATAATATGCATTCATCTTTATAACATATGTACAAAAACTTACTAATTGAATATTATTAAAAAGAAAAGACGTGGCTAAATACCATTGAGACACTATAGATTCTTAAGTATTTTAAACATAACTCAAAAGCTTCATATATATATAGTAAAGCTTCATATATCGATATGATATTTGAAGTATATCACCACAATATCGATTTGAGATATACGATTACTATTATGTTGCTAAAGAAGTTGAAAAAGTGGAGAGGTGTAACATATCACCTTTAGTCCCACATGACGGATCACGACGCTTTAGCAATGACTGATCATCAGATCGTCAGTTTTAATAATTTTTTATCTTTGAACTTAATATGTATACCCACAACATAAAGGCAGATAAATTGGTCACACATAGATCAGGGATCTGATAAAATTATAATGGCTCCAAATCATATTGAATCCATGTGATATTCTCAATGAATCGTTGTTATTGTACATAAATGGAAATATCTTATATTATATTATATTATAATTAAAAAAAAATAATCAACAATTGTATATTAGATAAAAATAAAATGTAGTTCGTTCAATACTTAATACAATATCGGTACCAAGCAAAGTAAGTAACGATTTAATTCATTTAATTAATTAATTATTTAAATTTATTTTGTATAACCACTAAAAATATAAATTAATTCAAAAATTGTAAAATTTGTCAGTAAATTTTAAATATGGAAATATGTATTTTGTTTATTAATTCATTTTACAATAAAGCCTCATTCATTTTTTCGTCATTTAATTTATGAAAAACAGATACATTTTACGAGTTATTCTAGTTAAGAAGTGTGAGCAGTGTTGCATGCTTGGCTGTTAACACCTGGTACTCTCAGACAGATGAACGGGTGAACGGATGAACGGACAGTGCAGTTTGTTGAACGGGGCTTATAATTTCAATTGTGGTTTCGTTTTCATTTACAATGCAATGCTTTTAATTTATAATAGTTTTTCATAAACTCGTAGTATTTAAAAAGATTAAAATTTTAGCTTTTAATTTTATTTCCATATTAGTAGAATGCCGCTGAGATTCATATTTTGCGCTACAATTCACATTACACACATTATAGATGATCGTAATTTAGTAAATAATTCAGTTACATGTTTTGAACAATAGTGAATTGTAACAACAATATTTTTATTTATTTTTTTTTTTGATTGAATTTTTGGCTGACCATACAGCTCTTTTGAGTATTGGCAAAAACCCATCATCAGTAGTATTGGAATTATTTGAACTCGTGCCCTGCCAATTTTGAAGCTCAGGGTTAGTGTTTATTAGTCAACTGATCCAAAGCCATACTTGGCTTGTATGTACGAGCTTAGAGTTTTTTTAATTTGCTGTGGAAGTTCATTACTTGCTGTGTGATATTTGAATAAAATTCTAAACCAGCTGTAGAATAATTAATATACTTAATTAAAATTATTTTTTAATAATTAAATTTCAATACATTTCATTTTACTGTTTGAAACCACTATATTAAATACAATAGTTAATATTAAGTGAAATAAACGGACTATCGTCATATTTGACATTAAAAAATAAAATAAATATAAATTTAATTTAGTGTAAAATAAATATAAATCATACTTTTTCTTTAAAGAAATATACCAGAAAAAATTTTAAGATTATAGAACTGCTGATATTTAAGATGAATGAAGTAACTAAATAGCACTTTCCGTATATATATTGCTGGGCAACAAATAAAACCAACGAACACTGATATTAAATTATATGGACAGAGATATATAATTAAATTTCAGTCTATATACAAGTACATATATACAATAGCATTACAACAACCAAAGAACTATGCCACACATACTGAGGCTTTTAGTCTCTTCTTCGACATTCATTCCTTTCTTCTACGAGTATACCATTTAGAGCAAATTACCCCCCACAGCTCTTCTCCACTATATTCCATTTGGTACTATTATCCTTCGATCATTCGATTTATAATTTACAGCAGTAAGTTTTACATTAAGTTATATATTAAAAAGGAAGATAAGAAAGGAAG
The DNA here is from genome assembly GCF_002237135.1 of Teleopsis dalmanni. Classification (NCBI taxonomy): domain Eukaryota; kingdom Metazoa; phylum Arthropoda; class Insecta; order Diptera; family Diopsidae; genus Teleopsis; species Teleopsis dalmanni. The sequence goes on from NC_051848.1 coordinate 20,807,920, forward strand.
ATAAGTGGTAATTAATAGAGTACAATAACAATAACATTTTGAGTAATGGCACAAATAGATAATGTTATTCAGTTTTAGAAGTAGTTATTGTCAAAATATTTAGATATAACAATAATTAAAATATGAGAGAATTCAGTCGGTGCTTATGTACTGTAGCTGTTCGGTATTCTAATTTGATGATTCTTAATATTTAACGTTCTCGTTCATAGTCTCAAATATTTGCATATCAGTTTATGCATGATGCACCATGTACCATCTAGTACGAGTGAACCTATGTCAGTAGTCTATTTCACAGCTTTTGTTATTAACAAAAATGCATTTTTAATTCTCTATAATAAAAGCGAAACTATAATAAATATATTAATAGGGAAAATGATTACAATGTGTTTTCCATAGAATATAGCCTAGGGCGTATATATACGTAGATGTATATATGCACAAATAAAATTCAAATATACATATATATATACCAGCAATATTAACAGTATTTAGTGTAATACTTAAACAAATAATATATATAATTAAATATATTAAAATTAAAAGCAAATTCATTTAATTATAGTAATGATACATTATTAACAGTTATAAATATTGCTAAGATGAATTTAGCAGACGCGAATAAAATTTACCAAAAACTGTGGGTTCTAACGGCAGTTATATATTACTTTTTAAAACATATACAATATATAAGAAAAAAAGTTGAAAAATTCTTTTTAATATTAAAAGCAAGACATTTTAACATATTTCGGTAAGAATCTTTATTCCTTTATCGTGAAGCCCTATGATGTCATCTTTATATTTGAGCCGATATCGGTGCTTTTAGCACTTCTTTATAGAAATATTGAAACTTCCTTACTTTAGTTACAAAAATATTCCCAGCAAATTTCAAAAGAATCGTTTGGTAAGATGATAGTAGTTAATACTGAACCAATCCAACCAACAAATAGCTTTATCTCGATCCGTTACCGAGCTGGAATGCAATACCTATTCTCATTATTCTCATTTTTCATCATAGATAAAAATCATACACAGTTACTGATAATATTATATAGATGGTTATGATAAAGGTGCATATAACTATTTCATGGGGATTTGATCATCAATATACGTTATGTTAAGCCATCATAAATTATTAGTAGAATTATGATCTAAATAAGGCATGGAAAAAAATATTTTTTGTAATTATATTTTGTTAAATTTTTTTCACTAAGTTGGCTTGATTTATAATTCCAAGTTTCGTAGTAAAATAATTTTATACATTTATCATTCGAATATATTTTTGTCTGAAGTCAAGTTCAATTTTGCTATCGTAAAAATTTTTGAAGTTTGACATTTTGAAAAATTTTCAATAATTTTTGAAGGAATTTTTTTTTTTGGAGCTAAAGTCAAATTGAGCACTATGCGTACTAAAAAGGGCAGTTGTTTATGTCTAATTTCATCGGAAATGCTACTTAAAGGTTTCCAGAAGCAAGTACGAAAAGAACTACTTCGAAATTTAAATGCCGCGCTAGGAGTAGGTAAGTCGAAGACGAAAACACAGAAGAAGCGGGACATCATGACAAAGTTCAACGCATCATTTAAAAAAGAATACAAAACAGCGGTACGTAAACTAAAGGAACTCGAAGAAGAGTATATACAGAAAAAGAAAGCAGTTGCCATTAATTTTGCGCGAACGATTGCGCGTATCAAATCAAAAAATAAAGAGGCCTTGGAACTTAACAACAAAGGATTATATCCAAAAAGGAGAGCCAGAAACGGAAAGCGGGAAGCATTTATAGAAAATGTTCATGACAAAATTGACGATATTCCATCAACCAGTAACGACAAAATTGATTATACGAATGAGTCTGACAACGCAGAAAGGACTGTTCGAAGCGAGGAGTGCGGTGATGATATGGAAACACAGAACTTGTGTACATTTCATAAGAAACATGGTATATCGAAAGTGCATCCTGCTCGCCGAAGAGCAGGAAACAACAAGAAAAAGCGTCCAAAAAAATCTCCTAAAAAGTCGCCTAAACTTCGTGCAGTTCAAAATGCTACGTGGGAGAATAAAGAAGTTTCTGTCAAATGCGAATTTCCCGACACTGAATCAGATTCGTACGATCTGACCAATACTTCGCCTGATTCACCTATTAATATTGGTAACATATCATCAGGTCGTTTTGGTATGTATGCCATGAACTATAGAAAGAATAAAAAAGCAAAAAAACCAACGACAAAAAAAAAATCTGATTCAACATAAAAATCAAAGCCAACCTCTCCAGCATAATGTATATATAAATATATGTTATGCTGGACAAAAAAAAAAAATAGTAAAATCAAGAAATCAAAAAAAGGACTTAACAACAAAACACAGGTGAGTAGAATAGAGTACTCTTAGAATATCTTTGTACAAAATTGATTTCATTTTATTTTCTCCTTTAGGCTTACGGTTATTTTGTTTACCATAAGAATAGTTGTAATTATTATAATATCAATCCAAAAGCCAATCGACACATAAAACAAATGATACTACGAAGAAGGATTTGAATTGCGGAAATTCAATAGGTGAGCTTAACACAACATCACTATAACGTCCTAGTCCCACACTGGTTTTATTTTATTTCCCGATTTTATCGTAGCTTGAACTCAAACACTAACGAACTCTGAAAATTTAAACAATTAATATTTAAAAAATATATAACGCCACAATTAAAAAAAACTTAGTATGAGTAGGTTCCACAAAGAAACAAAAAAATTAGATGAGATGAAATTAGTTCCAAAAATTCAAAATTATAACCTATACACCAGGTGAGCTAATAGAACACTCGAGAAACATTATTCTTCCAAATTGTTCTCATTTCATTTCCCTTTCATCGTAGATTTAGCCAACTACTACAACTACAAACATAGAACAAAAAAGAAGATGAAATAGGTTATGATAGTTAAAAAGATGGAGATTATAAAGAATTTGAATAATCGTATATATATGTGGGGAGTAGTAAAATAACTATGATATATAATAAAAATTTAAAACTTAGAAGATTAAGTCAGTTACGAAAGTTAAAAATTTTAAATGTTTAACAGGTAAGCTAAATATGACATCACACAACATCATAACTCTAAATTGATCTCATTTTTCTTCCCCCTTAATCGCTAAACGTTAACCTGTCCAAATAGGAAAATTTGATTTTATAAAAATTAACACAAAAAAGGGATGAAGATTGTGTAAGTTAGCAATTAGAAAAACAAATAAGACGATGGGTATCGACAATAAATAAGAAAGTAAAAAAGATTAAGTAAGTAACGAGAATCAAAATATACCTATATATGTCTACCAGGTGAGATAAATTAAATAATCATCAAAATTAATCGTATGTCTTCTTTTTCGCAGTTTAAACTCCACTTCAACGCCTTGTATGATACTTAAGGACCAATTATACTCTAAAAATGATTCTTAGTTTCTTCTTAGTTGGTTCTTCTTAGTTTATTGAAAAAGAAACTAATTAAATATAACATTAAAATATGATACTTAGCTATGATGCTTTAAATAAATATGCCAATATGAAAAAACAACTTTCGACTAAATTGAAGGTCTCCGGAGTGAAGAAAATATATTCGACATACTGGGGCATGACGATCGGAATAGATGGTAAAACACAAACATCTAACAGGTGATCTAATTAAGTTAGTTTTCTCTCTGATCTTTTCATTTCAGTTCCTCTTTCTGTCAACTTTGACAGTTTTTATGATGTCGAAAGATTATAAAGTTCCACTGTAAAATCTATGATTTGCCTATAAACGTATATTACTAAGCGCTAGAAAAAAATTACTTTTAAAAAAATGCACTCCTTTTTAAAGTAAGACATATACAAAGTTACTCTACAAAAGAAATTCTTAATGGTTTATGGAATTCAGAAATTTATAAATTGTCTTTTGACCTTTGTAGATATATTTCCGTGATGTTTTATTAAAGAGGGATTGAGACAATTATCTTAAAGTTTCATAATATCTGTCCGATGAAATTAATGTCAACCAAACCTGGTCAGTCAAACGTATGTTATTGTATGAACTTGCATCTAACAACTTAAATATTTCCTACATTAGAAAGGCATAAACTGAGGTAGGAGTGTGTTGCATTAAATCCATTAAGAGTCTTACTGTGAATACTTCAGACATTCCTGGGGTGAATAACTTGCTGCAATAGAACTGGAGCATAATGTCGGTGACTTAACACATAAGAACTTTATCATCTCCTGCAAGGTGGAAAGTCATGATGTTTCCATTATTTGTCGAATGATGGCAGAGATGTTCCAGATTATGAAATTCGTGATCGATGATGTTCTTACTAATAAACCTTGTATGCTTTACAATCCAAACAGCAAAATGTGCTCCAACTCACAGGAAAAACCCACCTTGTTGACAATGGATTTTGGAACCGGATCTTCAATATCACTATCTTCTCTTCCCAAATGTAGGTTGAATTTGTAGAATAAATTGTCATTTCACAAATTTATTTTGTTTTTTAGGCATTAATACATGCTTTAGTACAAGAAGCAAGTGCTAGAAATATGTTCAATTCCTGATACTAAAATTCCGGAAGAAAATATAAACCAAAATTAATTCAAAATTTTTTAAATTTAAAATGTTTAAATTTAAGTAAAAATCAAAAAATCGTAAAAGACATTAAAAATTACAAAAGTGTGAGTTATGAATGCGATTAATAACATTAAATTGTTATGTCTTGCAATAATCAGTTTTAAACTTAAATAAAGGAAAGCATTTCTCATGCGAAATATCGACTTTTTTTTAAATGGTTCGGCTTTTATCCTGCAATTATATACAATATAATATATTACTATGAGCTCTATGAAAAGTTTTATAACTTCAAACTGAATGTCAATGCTGAACTTCTAGAGATGAATTAGGTAGACAGTTGCTAAATACTGTATTTGCATTTAAAATCCTTCGAAGTTTAAATCTAGTTTTCTCCAGATTGTGTTCATGCTATTTTTATTTAATGATTCTCTCCGAAGCTTCAGTTTTCAATAATATTTTATCAAATATCTTAACACTCTCTGTGGAAGTAAAAGAGCACTTCCTTCTCGGAATTGATATTTTTATGAAAGTTATTTTTTATTTCAAAGGATTCATCCATATTTATTGTTATTTTACAAATAAGATCGTTTATATATATATTAGAATTTTGTCGCCGGAACAAGACCATCTATTGCCGAGAAACGGTAGATACTTTCTGTATTATCTAATTTCTAGTTTCTAATAATTTAATATAAATCAAAGAGATTATTATTAGACATAGGATCATAAAAATTCAACATTGTATATTATGTATTCTCCAAAATGTTTCTTTTCCTTATACTTCAGTGTAGTGTATCGTCGTAGCACTTGTTTGGCGATCCCTTCTTTTGCTTCGTAAGACCTACCAATGTATTTGAAGACAATTTGCAATGTATTATGGTGACATTCAGCCTAAGGTATTCTGATAAAACTGCGGTTAGCATTATTAAGTTTTAAGTCTTTAGTAAGTCTCAAGCATTGTTATATCGATTTAAACTACAAGTTTCCGATAATCAACTTGAAATGTGATAAACCTGATAATGTAATGAAAAACCTTAATTAGTTTTAATTTTTTGTTTATATGTTAAGCCATAGACTAACTTGTATCGGTTATATGCAAACAAGACGACTACATCTGACCTCACCAAAAAGAGTTGTAAAAAAAATTAATAAATAAAACTTTTTTTGAAGAATCAAAGAATTTCTCTATGAACCATAAAGATGAGTTTTTTGTTATATTTTCTTATTTTTATATTTCTTAAATTTTATAAATTTTGGTTTTCTGAAATGATCTCTGAAATAATCTCTTAAATACGGAAACAATTTTGATGGGGACTTGAATTTGAGCTGTTTCTTTACAGCTCATCGACTGTTTACACTGGTAATTATTATAATATCTAAGTACATTATAAATATATTTTTCCATTAAAAATGAGACTATGTACTTTATGCGCCTAGTAATTATGAGTTTAACGCACTCCCTCGTAAAATTTTTGTGACAATTTTTTATGAGCCCGACACTTGTGAGCTGAGCGATTCTGTTTGGAACAGAGCGAGCTAACACCTGACCGAAATTTTATTAAATATAAAAGCGTTTCAATTCTGAAGTGATGGTGATTTAGTAGCTGCGATAAGCTCAACTCGCCGTCATATTCTTATGATAGACAGAGAATTCAGAATATTTGGGCTAAGAAAGCGTAGAAGTTTGTGGACGCACGCGTGCGCTCTCTGATGACCTTCTCAGAAGTGCCTCGCTGTAGTGAATTGTTCTGTTCTGACTTGGCTCTGAATTGGCTCGACTTGTGTTGTACGTGTTTTCAAAACAATTTTTCCATGCTTCATTTTTAATGAACGTATTTTTTATGATTTTATTTTATTTTAATTTTTGACATGTGACATTTCCATTACCCCGCGTTTATGTGTTCTTTGTTACCTTAAACGTCTGAAAATATTCATAATTTTATCGCTTTCCTTGAAAAGGTTTTAGGGTTTTTATGGAGCGCACGTCGCCAGCCCACATTAAAATTAAATCAAATTATGAGAAATAACAATAAAAACGCGGTTATCTCCAACAATTTTATGACTCGACTGTATAAATTATTTAAATGCGGTCTTTCGTGTGACGATAATTCTGTGCTTTTATGCGTTACGGCCGTGGAAGGGGTTTTTAATTATGTATCTGCGCAATGTTTACATAAGCAGCTAAAAATTAGCCGTAATTGGTTTCAGTTGGCTTGAAAAATGCATTCAGTTCCAATAAATCCAATCCCAAGGCATTAAGTTATTGTACTAGTTTTATGAGTATGTTCTAGAAAAATCTCCTTCAATACTTTGTACATTCTAAATAATTTATGTAAAAAAATTGCTATTATAACGGTAAACAACTTTCAGTAATTGATTATTATATATGAATATTATAATAATAATTTAAGATTCCATGGTATATTAGAACAATCTCAATGCTAAGAACAGGAAGCTGATATATAACCAAATAATTCATCCGTCACTTCTATATGGATGCGTAGCGTTTAGCAAAACTTCAAACACTACTATTCGCCAGCTAGAAATTGCACATTTCAGCCACTGAAAAGACTTTTCAAAGTACCATGGTACATTAGAACGAATGACATCCTCAGGGACCTCAAGATTGATCTGACCAAAAAATACATAAAGGATAGAGCCATGAAATTATTTACGAAAACTGACGGACTTACTCACACCGCAGATTTAAGCTCAAATCTGCAACCTGTTTTTCTCTTAGACATGCCTATGACTGTTCATAATAGGTTGGGCTCAAATATACCTATGTATATCGAAGGCATTTCTGTTTCTAACAATAACCTATTAAAGTTTAAGAATTTAAAGTAAAAGAAACAATAAAATTTAATGGATTAATTTTTCGCGGATTACTTTATTAGTCCTGACTTGTTTAATTAGTAGGTAATTATTTAATAACTTAATTAACTTACTTAATTTTTTTTAATTGTACGACTTTCGCCATTTCTCTTTATAATAATTAATATAAAGTATTGTCCAACGAATACAAGCGACGCTTTTCCAAAACAAAAAATAAACTTCCTTAAAAGAACATTTAAAATAACACCCTGTATATTTGTATATAAGGTATGTATATAAATATATATGAAAGAAATAGTGTTGACACCAATCAAGTATATCAAATCGATTAAAATTCATAATGTCTGTCATTCACCAATTTCAAATTAGTAAATAATGTATTAGACCACTCAGTACCTTCCCACCTGTACAAAATCCTGAATCCTAATTTCCCTCTTCAAACTAAACAGTTTTTTATTTATTCTATTTTGTATTCATTTTTTTTTTTTGTGTAAATTAATTTTGATTTTCCAATGCATGTTCAATTATAGTAAGTACTAAACATCTCAAATTGAATAAAAATATCCTCTTTTTTTGATACTCCACTCCATCGGGCCACCGTTCTAGCAGTGAGTGGTGTGGGTTTCAAACATCATCGAAGTGAATCATTTTAATTATCATTAGAACATGAGCGGCTAATAACGTGTAAAAATCTAAACACAAATCATCTGAACAGAAAACAAACCATGGTTACCGACAACACAACTACATCAGCAGACAAGCCACTCCGGCATAAGTAAGCATGCCGAGTCATAAGCGATTGGAACATCTTAAAATGCGCCCAAATTCTTGTAAGAACAGAAAAAAAACATGGAAAAGGGAGCCCCAGTGAAGGAAGGCATAGTCGAACCTTCATGTTAGCTTGTGTGTGAATGGCAGGAGCTAAGAAATGAGACGAAAAAAATTAGCTTAATAAAACGGACGCTAACCCCGAGGGTTGGCTGTGCCAAATCCGCGTTGTCTGTAGTACGCCTCACTTGGTCCCTGTACCATTGGAACAGCATAAACGTAGGCAAAGCAAACAAGCCGAAAGACTAAAAAATGACTGAAATATTTCCAGCAAATTAAAGCTAATGAAAATACATGAAATAATGGCGGTTTTGCAGGGTGTCGGGGTGTCGGGGTGTAGCGCGAAAAATTGTAAGTTAAGGTTTTCTTAGACGTTCCATGCGGTTTATGCCGTTTTTATTAAGATGATATGACGGCAGATGCCTATGCGAGTGTGTATTGAATCTTTGCTTCTGCAGTTATAAGTAATTGGTAAGATTAAGAAGGTAACTAGGAAGGTGAAGCAGACATGACGTAGGTAAAGTAAACATCCAACAATTTACTGGAGGTACTTGTTCTAAATTCTGAATACTTGGATTACTGACAGCTATAATTCATTTGCAATAGCAATTTTTATAGATTTATTAGCTTGGAATAAGTTTGAATTTTTATTAAAGTTAATGTGTGTTTATTTTATTATTGTTGAACTAATTTATGATTTAGAGGCTGTGCGATTGCCTAAATTATTCCAATCATTTTAAAAAATAACACACACTAATGATGGGTTAAGTACTGAAAAATAGAGGAAACATTGTGATATCAAATATTTCTTTATACTTTATTAATAATAGATTTATATACACTAAGTTTTGAGGGAATTTTGCAATATACGTTTAATGTGTCCATTAAATTATATATTCGAATTATCAAAAAAATCAATTTTCACATATATCATTACACACATTTAAAAAAAGTAACTCAGGATATGAATTTTACATTAAATCATTAACACATAATGCATACATTTATTAACATAACATCCCTGGACTCACAATAGATATCGGACGAACATCTTACCCGGTTAACACTGTTCCATCGATTCGTTTTGATTGAAATCATGTTTGGTTTTCATTTTGCACCACTGATGACAAAGCAGGACAAAATAATATAAAAATGTAGTTATTATAGAAGGAAACATTTAAAGCTAGGCTAGGTTATACCAGCGAACCAAGGGGATCCACTTAGACCTATTGGCCCATTGTGTTACCTTATAAAGAAAAAACTCAGAGGTACAAATTAACATTAAACATTTGGCAAAGGTTAAAATGGTATTTAATGGAGTGTCTCACAGTTGACCAAATCCTCAAAATAGGACCCTAAAGAAGTAGTTCTTAGAGTAGTAAGACGTCGCCCATTCAACGTCCTCTCAACAACTGTGACACGTGTAATTGAAAGGGAGTTTCAATCTTCTAGTATGGTTTCCCAAACTGAAATGACCTGTGAGTAAGCTTATCACAAGATTGATATCTCTATAGGACATTCAAATGAGGGAATGGGATTTCATTTTAATGGAACGTGACAAACTTGTATGTTATATAGGTAACTATTACATATCGTTTACTTGGGCCTCTGAACTGATCTGAAATGACCTAATGTGAGTCTTTTGTTCTCAAAGTTAAAACAAAAATATTTTAGTAGCGCGCTTATCATCGATTTGTATCTTATCTGGTGAATTAAATTTTAAATATGAAAAATATGACAAACTCCTGCATTTATTTTTGTGCTCAAACCTACAGCCCCTCCAACTTCGGCTGGAGATTTGTCACTGTCATGCCTTCACAACCAAATATTGGTTAGAAAGCCATACCACAGTATATCTCTACATAGCAATACATCGGACATAGTGACGGTTAATCATCGGGTATGCACAATGGAATATCTAACGTGAATGCCTAAGTCTATTGGATATACTAGTGTATTAGTCTACCTACAAGTATAGTATATCACTGACTTCTTCCCTACCATCTTTGTCATATTTCATCTTTCTCCTCTTGCTGCATTAACTTTAATCGCTGTTTAATAAACTTCGAAATGTTGTTGGATATCTAAAATGGAAGTATAAATATAAATATCAAAATAAAAATAAAAAATAAAATAATATAAAATAAAGTAGCACTTCTTTCGAATATACTCGTATTCCCTAAGAGAAATTTAAAATTTTCCTATTTAGTCCCTTTCAACTTGTTTTTTTTATGAAAATGATAACAAACACGCTTAATACTGAAGTCAAAAAGTTTTTGACAAAAAGCCTGGCACGTCGCACGTTATGTGTCCGTTTACTTCATTTTTATAAATTATCAGAAATAAGTTATGGGGCCGAGGGTTAAATGGGTGTGTTCAACATTTTTCGTACAATTCATTTTAAAAATGTGAATTCTTGCGCATCATCATTGCTTGATCGTTCGTGCTTTATACTTTTAAACTGTACCTACTTACAAGCACACACATCCATCCACATCCTTGCATATCCTTGCATATCCTTATTTTGCGGATATTGTATATTCTTTTTTTAGTGTTTAACTTTATATTTCAATATTTTTCTTCTTCGTGTTGGGGTGGCAACAGGGTTTCTATTACATTTGTATCTGTACTCGGTGGGGAATTTTTCATCTTTTTTGCCACTTCTCCAAATTACAAATAATTTTTTGCTTCTTATTTCAACTTTTGTGTATTACAGGAAAACGCTTGATAAATTAGGGTCGTAATCGTTATAAGCATTATTCATAGTCATTAAGTTTTTCATGTTTTGAGAATGAAATATTTTGTATTCTATTTGAATATTTCGTGAATTAAATTCATTACAGGGTAGTAAAAATTTATTTGCCAGCTGAAATTTTTTTCTTCTTTCCATTTCGAGGAGTAAAATTGTTGCATTCAACTCCGAACTGTTACTGTATTTGATTAAAGCATTCGGCCAGTAGAGTATATAATTACATATACAAAAAATATAATTTTAAATTAATAAACATACCTACTTTAATTTAGAGAAAAATTTAACCAAACAAATGCTTCTAGGCTCAATGTGTTATATCTTCTTATGTCAACTTATAATCTCTTAAAATTTTTCTAGAACATCATACATATTTGTTTAAAACTAATTAAACCATCCTCGACCCAACATCTTACAAGCTGATTAGTCTGTTTGCCAACAGACTAAATATTGTATGGAAAAAACAACTTAATTTTGCTGAAACGAAGATGAAAGTAAGATGTGTCTGAACATAGTATAAGAGTAATCATTAAATTACTTACTAAATTATAAGACGAAATATTAAAGTACTAAATCCATCCATTACTTTCACTGGGTTAATGTTTTCAAGGCATGGATTCTAAACCTATGTTGAAAACGTAAACGAATGAATTTGAAATTTTGGTACATAATTCTTTGTCCTTAGGTGGGAAATACTATCCTTTGAGGTATTTTCGATGATATGTCACCACATAGCTCGGCTTCAACTTGTTGCTCTTGTAGACTCTTAAACTCTCGAGAATTGTCTACATAAGCACAATCCTTTGTAAAACTCCACAAAAGAAGAGGTCAGTTTTAATATATCATAATGATCTTGGTGGGTACTTTACATCTCCAAAATGTGAAACTATACACCCAGAAAATTTTTTGCACAACGAATCCCAAATTAGAGAAAATATTTGATTTATGGCATTTGAAACCACATATCTTCACCATCTATATCGTTACTGAGCTGCATTTTCTTTCAATTATATCTCTCCATTTTAAATATTTCCAATAACGTCTAATATTTCCGCATGTAGAAAGACCATTGAGCTAATTGGTCAGTTGAGTGAGTGATCCAGAGTTACCTTGCCCTGTAAATAGTGGAGATAAAAATTTTTTCAGAGTAAACAAAATATTTATTAGTTCTGAATTTTAAAAATTTTATTTAATAATAAAGCAGAAGAAATTTAGATCTTATTTACGATTTAGAACCCCGAAATTTCGCTAATATGAAAACCATATGAAGTCAAAATTAATCCAATATTCCATAACACAATTTGTTTACAACATTTCAATCAATTTTAATTAAGGAAATAATCTCTTCCCCAGTATTTCAGTATTCCTTGCATAGGTCCCACAAATTGCACAACAACGCCGATAGAAGAAGAAGACGAAAAAAAAAACAATAGAAAAATGAAAAGAAATCCTCAATAAAAGTGAATTTCACGCATTATGTGGTGCGTGCGTCCTGCTGAGTGGTTTCGGTATTGTGCGAATTATAATATTTCAATTCAATTTGATCATTTTTACAATTTTACAATTTTACAATTTGACAATTTTCGTATTTAAAATTTTTGAAATTTGAAATTTTACCCCTTTGCAATCGTCGTCAGACAAATCGCACACTCGTCTTCCCAAACTCCGCCGAAAATCGAAAGTGCACGGCAAGGGAATGTGCGAGGGTGTTTTAAGCGAGCCCGCTGGGTGTCACTTGTGTTGGTAAATGGTTTTACTGCTACTGGAAGCGGTGATGGCGGTAACAGCAGCGGTGGTATTAGAGCCACAATGTTTCTATAAAAGCGGAAGCGGATATATGCGCGAAAGGTTAATGTTTAATACTTACACCCCCCATCCACCTGCAAATACACACACACACTCACACACACCCACACACAAACAACTGTCAATATCCTTTCTTTTATATTTTTTGATTTTATATTTTTTTGTTTACTTATTATATATGCAGCAATGTCCTTGCTTACTCTGACGTATTAAACATTAACGAATTATTTCATGTGGTGTTTATAATACCCGTACGCTCGGTGCGAGCGAGGTATGCGAAGAGAGATTGGATAGAGTGGGTGGAGGTAAGTAAGGTTAAGTTCCCTGCTTGTGTGAGGGTAATAAATACTTATGTGCCTTTTTATGAAAATTTTTAAAATTGATGGATTTGCATTGACAAATTGTGGCAGTCGCTGAAGGTCCTGAACTAGAAATTTCATGTACAGAAGTTAAATTATAGTCAAACGTTCATTTCCGAATGTATGGGTGCAGTGCTGATAATATAGAATATAGATTGATTAAGGGTGAATATAATAAACGATATTAAGTTCTGCTATGTGAGGGTGTTTCAAATTGCAATATTGTGTGAAGTTTGTTACTTTGTTGTCGCAATCAACTTTTTAAGAAATTAAAAGATTTTTAATTAAATTTTGTGTGCTTATTTTTATTGCGGATTTAGCAAAATCTTTAGATGTTTCTATTTACATTATAAAATTGTGTACATTCCATGATAGGGGTGTCTCGGCTCTTTACAGATGAAATAATTATAATAAAATATTTTTTTTGACAGCATCTTAATGATGTGAATATATGAAAATATGTGTTTTTAAACAACTTTTATATATCGAACTTATATGTCATGCAATATAAACTTTATGAACACTTTAAGATTACTTGTTATACCTTTTAGAATATATTAGGTGGCATAAAAAGTATCTACCGTTTTTTGATACATACCATATGTGAACAAAAATTATTCTGAGTTGAACTTTTATTTTAATAAAGTGTATATTGTCCATTATTATTAATGATGAATTGTAGTAGTATATAGTGTCTAGTATAAGTATATAAGTATTTTTATAATTATATTATTATTATATTATTATATATAAGAAATATGTAACATAGCACTCTAGTTCGTTGAGTTCGATTTCAACCACAAAGACAAAAGCAACAGTTCGTTTCAATTAAATTCTGACCACACTACTGCCATTTCTTGGATACCTTCATAATTTAAACGGTGTAGAATTTTTTCCATATTTCCGCAAAAAACTTGACCAAATAATTTTCTTTGGCTCTCCGTTAGACCAACTTTTTGCTATTAGCAGAGTTTTGCTGAGATCAACACAATCAGTAAACAGATGGTAGAAAGTTCGAGCTATATTGCGGTTAAAAACTATATGTTCAAGTTTCGACAAATTGTACAAAGAGCTCAGTCAAAAATACTAAGAATAATCAATGGTGCCCCATTGTATATTAGGAATGAAAGTATACACCAAGATCTACAAATTCCTCTAGTTAAACCTGAATTTGTCAATATAAGAAAAAAATTCAATAAAAGGCTGACAGAGCTTGTTAATCCCTTAGCAAGAAATCTCGCACTTCTATCCATTACTTCCCGCCTAAAAAGAGCTGATCGTCCAGCCATTAATTAATATTCAACAACTTTAAGTAATAACCGCACCTTTCTTTTTAGTAATCTGATAAAGTTGAACCACTTTCTTAAGAAACCACCTAACATTCACTCTAATGAAACTTAACCCATTAGTCAAAGTGAGGTTCGTGATATAAGGTTTACTTATTTTATTTTATTTTACACTATGTATAGTTAAAATAAAAATTTGTAATATTATGTAAATAGTTATAAGATTTTTTAACTTATTGTTAGTCTCATCCTAAGAGAAGTTGCAATAATAAAAAAAAGTTTCGACAAATTGTTCCGAGTTATAAAATATATATGTGACCTAGCTTTATTATGATGGAATACAACTCCTTTTCTCTTGACTAATTATTGTGGGTTTTTCTTGATTGTCACGTAGTAGCGATCGATCTCTAAGTAAGCAAAGAACTGAATTAACAGATGAACTAGAGTAGAACTCTTTTATATTTTTAATACATCTTTGCCTGGGTCTTCATGTTTCATAGTTGTTAAATAAAGGCTTCTGTGAATATTTTTATTCCCAATAAACCATGGAGTAGCAGTGATGGTTCTAAATACTTAAGATGAAGCTCTTTGTAAGATTTCTATGCTGGAATCGGTGGCACTAACAGCACCTGTAAACTCTAATTGGTCTAATTGCATTATTGTTCTTAAGGACCTTATACTTCAAAAAGAACAGGGCCAAGAGCTTGTAAGCCAAAGTAATTTTAAAGCTTATGGTCTCCTAAGGACTTTTTTAGTTTCAATATGTATATTCCAGGTTAAATGTATATCTGAATGTATGTCTAAAGGTTATATTATCAGCTTGCTGTATTGAAATATACAGCAGATTTCAGTAAAATTCTTCTATCTTCTATTAAGGGTAAGTAAGGGTATAAGTAATGGATTGGCTTTTTCATTTGTTGATTTTTATGCGCTGTTATGTTAATAATTTTTTAATTTTTCAATATCTCTAAATAATTATATCCTTCATTTTGATTATTGTCTTTTTTCATAATAATTTTTATTCCTTACAAAAGTTTCGAAACCATTATTTTTATTATGCTCTAATGTATAAACAACAGAAAGGGATAGTTTAATGTGGCTCTAATGCACACATTTTAGACCTAACATATCTAAAACTTAAATTTCAAATTAGTGAGGATATTTTTCATACATCTAATTTCACGCAGTTATTATATTCTCTATTTTTTTGATCATTATCTTTCATGTTAGAGTTGTTTTTCACAAATTTTTCATAACAATTTTTACTCCTAACAACTGAAAGCCTTGGTACTTGCAGTTTCAAAAAACTCCAAGACCACTGATGGTAAGTATTTAGCAATACTAGAAATATGGTAGCTGTATGGTTAGTCAAAACTTCGATTAATTGAAAATAAATAAAGGTTTTGTTGTAACAATTCACTACTGTTCGAAACCCTACTATCAAATATAATAGTTTCTATTAAGTAAAATAGTCACTACTATCATAAATGACGTTAAAATCAAATTTAATATAGTAATATGAAAAATCTTGAAATGTGTTGGTAAGATATATATTTGAATGAAGTTAAATGAAATTTTTATCGCTTCTAAGTATTTGTATAGCTATTATATTATTTAAACAATGTATTAATATTTAAATACAATGATTATCACATTGTTTAAGTTCATTCAACTTAATTCAAATATGTATCTTAAAAACACATCTCGAGATTTTTAAAAATTAATTTTTTTAAATTTTTTATTAAAGTTGTTTTATATACCAATATAAAGATTTTTGTAATCCTTTTGAAAGTATTAAAATTCCTTACGAAATATACTTTTCTGCACTTATCAATATGATGCCATTTACTTGCCATCAAACTTTTAGCAATTCTAGAAAAATTTTCTAGAATTTCGTGGGAACTAAAATTCCTATTCGCACTTGTCTTCCAACACCTTAACATACCTAGAAAAACATTTTCCCCTCACATGTCCTTGCACAAGTTCGATCTAACCCTCTAGCAAATAATTAAAAAATAAAACTTCTCGAGAACATATGAAAATTTTAAAAATGAACATAAACACTAAAAAAGTTGTATGAAAATATTGTTTTAAGGCATTTTAAAAACGCATTGTCAAAGCACT
This sequence comes from Teleopsis dalmanni, assembly GCF_002237135.1. Lineage (NCBI taxonomy): Eukaryota > Metazoa > Arthropoda > Insecta > Diptera > Diopsidae > Teleopsis > Teleopsis dalmanni. Next base: position 20,824,488 of record NC_051848.1, read on the forward strand.
GAAGGACTTCGGGTCCATAAAATTTTGAATGGAAAGTGCTAAGAACAATAAATACAACACGAGATGAGAAGTGTAACATAATGTCTCAATGCCGACGGGTGTGAACATACATGGAAAGACATTAACAGTAAAGTTACCCTCTAAAAAAATAAACGACAAAAAAGAACAGAAATAGAAATAGAAATTGCTTCAAATAAACTAAAAGCAAACAAATCCTTGTAGAACAAAAAAGCGAGAACATCCTTTGACGATTATGGTTTTATTTGCAGTTATTACTGCCTTGAAATGCTTTGAAAGTGGCAGTGCCAGAGGAGGGGCGCAAATGCTGATGGCAACTCTTGTCTAGCAGGAATCACATGAATCACTTCATAAGTGAGTGTCGCAGATCCCCCGAGAGCAGCGAGCGTGTTCCACTGCACGAGAATTGAATAAATTTATGAACTTTGCAGAAGACTGCCAAACCGTTATGAAAATTCAATTTTTTATAATGAATTTATTAAAAACAGCTTAGCAAAACTTAAAAGCGTTAAAAAGTGGGCTTCTGGGAATTAAGAGGCAGTCGAAAAAGTGGCCGGCCGTCTTTGGCTTTTCGAACGCAAATTGCCGGAAGCGTACTTGTGCAATGCGTAGTCAATGAAATGGCATGGACTACACATCGGAACACTGTATTCGACATTCGACCATGAGAGTTCATGCAATGGAATAATGCCAACTTTGAACTAATCACTACGGAACTGGGAAGAGAAGTCAATATGACTTACGCAGATGTGTCATTTTTCAAACGTCAGCAGAGTAAAGCGCGAATTCTATTCAACATTTTGAAATGACACCAAAAAGCATAACTAAAATATTTTTAACCCCCTTTAAAAAAAAATAAAAATAATTTTAATATGTAAAATTTATTTACCGGCAAAGGGATTGCAGCGGCTGTATATGCGTGCATTAATGAAGAGCGCATAACGCCCCCTTGGTGTACTTTTAATATAAATATATTTCCGAGACAAGTGTATAATTTTCCAATTACTTTGTTTTATTAGAGTTTTTATTTGATTATGTGCTTATGGTAATGAATCTCAACAAAAAAAGAAGCGATTAAATCTATTTGATTGATTATGATGGCTACTGAGAAGTCGCTACACTAACAGAAAGATACCAGGTTTGAATATAATCACACAACTGAGTTAAAAGCCATATACCGAAATATATCTATAATTGGCGTTGGTACTTTATGGTGATTGTGTTTTTTAAGATCTGTTTTAAAAAATATTTATACTATATAATTAATATAATTTAATATAATTAATAAAATTTAGTGTAACTTAATATAATTTAATAAAATTTAATATAATATATTATAATTCCATATAATTTAATATAATAAAATGTAATTTAATATAATTTAATCTAATTTAATATAAAATAATATAATTTATAATAATTAAATAGAATATAATTTAATTTAATATAATTAAATTTAATTATATATAACTTAATATAATTTAATGTTATTTTACATAATTCATTATAATCTAATATAATTTAATATATTAAATATATTACTTAATATATTAATATATTCTAAATATTTATTATAACATATAATTTAAAAATATAATGCAAAAATATAAAATATCATTAATTAATACAATATTGTTAATATATGTATAAATTTAATAAAATAGGTATGTAAAGCCGATTTAAAAATGTTTAGAAATTTATATTTCAACATATTTAAAATTGAAATTTAATTAAAATTTTAAATTTTAAAAAAAATTCAATTATTATTATTTTGTAAATTTTTAGCATTGTACTTACCATATGACATTTCAGCCCGATCTGCTGATGTCTTTACATCATATAAAATTATACTGTTGAGTGCTTTGTGATTGCGCAAAGTTTTCGTTCTGCAATAGTTGTAAGCAAAAAACTTAATAAATGTGCCATACTTACCCGACAAAACGTCATACAATCCACCTTTTGTTTTTGTTCCCAAAGTTATATGCACCATTTGGACCGATGGGTTTTAAATCAAAAAATGTGTACAAATTGGAATAAGTAAACTTTTAAGGACTGGCGATTTTTGAAGATTATATAGACTACAGAGAAGACTTGTTAAATTGAGTGAAGGAAAAATACAAAAGTTTTAGACCTCATAACTTTTGAGTGATTAATTAATTGGATAAAAAAAGAAAACTATAAACATTGATACTTATGTATAACCGTGCAGTATTCACGCGATCATATCATAGTCCAATATACTGTACATTATATATGACATCATATATAGAGTTATATAATTATATATTATATTATGCCAAATCATATCGCATCACATTATTACATATCGCATCATATGGTATTGTATTCTTTAATGCATTATGTCCTTATAGAACATATGATATGTTACGTTTCAGAGGTTTAACATTATAATGTTATTATTATATAAATTATTTTCTGCCTAATATGATTTTATCGTATTATACAATAATATATCAACTTATATTCATTTGCAAAACTTGAAGTCATCTTATAAACTAATAATACTGACCGAAAAGGTGTAGTTCAAATTTTTTAAAATTTCAAAATTATATTGAAAACTTCATCAAAGTGAGAAGTTTTAAAATTTCATTATATTAATAACATGCAGGCATTCATTCGGGTGGTAGGGTGAATCACTTTACAAGGTATGTTCTTACAAGAGGGTTAACTGTTTCGACATGTTGATTTAATTTTATTTTATAAATGTTGTTTTCATTTTTTCTTTAATTCTAAAAGACCGCATTATTGATAATGTAAAGTGCCAAGTTCCAGTACTCGCATAGAACAGGTTGACTTTTTGGTTGAATCGCAGCTCGGTACCGTGCCATGCTTCGCACGTTAGACGTAGCACGAGGGGTTGATTGCCACCCCATACCGCATACACAACTCGTACGTACGTACATGATGCATTATGCCCTTTTGTAATAATTTTTTGTTACTTATGATTATGATATTATATTGAAATTATCCGCTTATATCAACACTGATAACAACAGCACTAACAATACAGAGGACAGACAACGACAGGATGCCGGTGCAACGATGATTTGTGAAGTAAGCATATGTGCCCATTGTGCCGGAAAATGAAATCATTTCGGTGTTAATAATGATGACATATGATTTTCATTGTCAAATTGTGTTAAGTGAATTAGGCTGTTTGTCATTTTTTATATCGAGCCATTATGGTGAGTAGTCGTTCCGTCGTTTCCCGAGAAATACCACGCACTTGCCGTAAAGGATACTCGGATACTCTCAGCCGCATTGTGTTGGTGCGGTTGATTTTCTAACTGGTTGCATTCAATTTGTTGGCACATTATTAGTTAAGGTGAATGGTAGTGTTTGCATCTGTTTTGATATTTTTTAGTTGTAGTTGCAGGCTTTCACGATCTTTGTTATTTCGATTATTTTGCATTTCTGTGTCATTAGGCATATAATGGCCGATGAAATTTGAGCGGTAATGCAACGCTACGAAGTAAAGGGTAAGATGGGAGTGACACTTAACCCGTGCAGTAATCGTAAACTTTGTTCATCAAAATAGCTAGAAAATGGGTGCAAGCACATCTATTTTTGATTTATTATTTTCTACAAGATATACCAGAAACCCTTCCAAATGTTCGCTTCATTATTTAAATTGATGCCAAACTGGTTGAAATTTTCTAACAAATGTTGTATACATTAAAGACAATAAAGGCTATCATTAAAAACGCAGTTAATTTGAGAAAAAAATTCAGTTCACATTTATTTTATCGTTCAAAACTTCGACTTTTAAAAGTTAAATGACCAATTCTTTAAATCAAAGAATAAAAGCTATCAAATAACGAATCATGTAGGGATCTGATAATATTCAACTATAAAATATAAAAAATATAAAAAAGTATGTTATATTATATATAATATATAATACCAATACAAATAATACAAATAATTCGACCGTCATTTCTATATGGATGTGTAGTAAAACCTCAAACACTACTATTCGACGGCTAGAAATTGCGCAAAGCTAGGCTCTGAGAAAACTTTTCAAGGTACCATGGTACATTAAGACTAATGACATCCTCATGGACCTCAAGATTGATCCGATCAAAAAATACATAAAGAATAAAGCCCTGAAATTATTAACGAAAACTAACAGGCTTATCAACACCGCGTTATCGAATTTCAGAATGGTTACAGGCTCCTCGGTATGCAGATCTGAGGTCAATTATTGCTTAGTCTAATGAAGTGATAAACAGTAATACAGTTAAAGCGTAGAGTGGGATTATGAAGAAAACTGGCAATTAATAGAGCGTAAAACTGCTCAAATGCACTGAGTCAACTAGCCTGACTCAACATAAATAATAATAAATAATAGTATTGACAAGTTCGAGCACTACACTCCAAGTAAAAACTTCTATTAATATAATAATAGTGAATAGAGTAAATAGTAATAGAGAATTAAATGCCTGGTGAAGTATAGTCCGTATCTATAGAAGATAGTTTGTAGTAATACTTGATATATATACTTGATATAAGCTCTCTGTTTAGATTTATTATAAATTTGTGTATTCATAAATTTGTGTAAATCAGTATTGTGGTAACGGATCAGAAAGTTTAGAACTTCGTAGTCACAAAATCTTACACTTCGTTGATCACATTCTCGAGACAATATTTACAAGTCTCTCTCTTCCCTGATAAGAGAAGTTTATTGTTTTTTTTTAAAGTTTTCTTAAAAAACTTTATATCCGAATAAGCTTAAAAAGCCAATTTGTTGTTCTGTACCGACTATTGTGACGCCTCCTATTGGGCTATGATCTTCTATATATACCAGATCTCATGTTTTAAAGACAACTCACTGAAATTTCTAAGTTCTCTAAGTTCTAAGTTCCTTCTTAGAACTTACACATCCATATAAAAAGCACTTATGATTGTGTAGACATTTTCTTGTTAAATAAAATATTGCATATTTTTATGGGCAACAGCTTCGATCGTGCAGGATTGATTATATATTTTATGGTTTTGAAAGTGAACTTAAAGAAAACATACTTGTGATAAAAATTTTGACATAAAATTTCAAATTTTAATATATTATTTAGATTGCATCATTAGATGCAATGTAACATATTACTTAAATCTCCATCCCGAGACACCCGAAAATGTTGCATACTTTTGAAGCAACTTTCGGTGATTTAGCAACACATGGCTGGTAATAACTTAATGAATATTCGTTTTTAATACGAGTTTGAAAATTATCTTCATTAATAAAATCTTTTTTATAAGCTTATAAGTTCTTTGAAGTGCCAGTCGAATGAAAAGATACGAAGAAAGACCGTTTCTCTAAAGAAGTAATAAAGTTAAAGAAGTACTAACCGTTTGCGATGTACGAGATTGAAGAAAACGCATATTTAGTACTGGTACCTATAGGGAATTGCTGAATTCGGTGAAAACCCGATAATGTTTGCTTATAAAATAGTATACGACACAGTCTCGAATACGCTCTCAACTCATAATCAAATCTCATGAAAATGTCAATATAAATGGATTGTGTTTTAATCATGCATCAGATCAATTAATTTCTACTTCGACATTACATCCTTTACATATATAAAGGATAAATTTAAAATACTACGAATATGCAGAGTGTTTTTTATATATTATATAACTGCTTATTATTTTTCTCCTTATCGCTAGATAATTGTTTAATAATCTCTTAGAAGTAATACTCATACGAACCACACACCGAATAAGAAACAAAGTGGTATACACTAGTATATCCACTTTCTATCTTCTAAGTCTACAAAGTATCTACTTTTTATAACCTAGAATACTGGATTATGGTCTTTTATGCGGTCAAATATTGTTTGCTCAAATATTGCTGTGTTCAAAAAAGGGACATCGCAATATCTGTTATATCAGATCTGTATCTGTGCTCATTCACATCCAAGCTTAAACGTATGAAGGATACATTCTTTAACTTATTTGTGAGCATTATCAACATAGAAATTAATCAAATACTTGCGTATATGAAAGCCTCTGGCTGGTTGCAAGCATTATAGACTTTCAATTGCTCTGCGAAGACTCTTCAAAGTGTCATTGTACATTCGCACGAATGACATGCCAAGGGACCTTAAAATAGATCCGGTAAAAAAATACATAAGTGACAGAACCCTGAAGCTGTATGCGAAAACCGACAGGCTGTTCTACTTAGCACTATCTAATCTTCGAGTAATCACTAACCGGTCGGGGCGGTACGCAGATCTTAGTTCAGTCATTCAATAGTCACGATGTTTATGAGAAATATACAAATTAGTCAGTTAGATGGGTGGAAGTCTGCAGTAACCCCCCAGCTATCAAAGAGTAAAAGTGCCCAGATGCACTAACTCGAAAAGGCTCAACATTACACTAATTGAGAGGGACTTGTATGCCATCGAACTAGTGATATATATTAGTGATATTATACATATTCATATCATTGTAAATTAATTTTATACAATTACTGTGGAAATTTTAAAAGTTTCTTCAATATTTAAGTCGTTTATTCAAAATTGTTAATATTGAAAAGCAATTGATATATTATTTAAATGACTTCAATAATCAAAAATGAAATGAAAATATATAATTTTATTATAAATATTTTAAATTTTTTATTAATAATGTAACTTCTTTTATAAAATCGCTGAAATTGGCTGCGTTGAATGTTACATTTTCAATTGAAAATAAATGCAAATTACTTAAGCGGACATGTGTTTATTAATTTAAGCAAACTGTACATTATAGTTACAATATTCAACACACCGATATGGACACAGATACATGAGTGTAGTATATATATATATATGTATTTCGCTTACAAACCGATATGAATGTAATTAATTTAAAATTAATTCAATTTCAATCAATTAAAATCATTACACTGACATCATTTACTACACTATAATTTCAATATCGTCGCAAACGCATTATACCGACTCACGTTCTGTCAATCAATCACAGCAGGATAAAAATTATAATGTTTGTAAATCGATGTTGTATATTACATTTTTCGATGAAACTGTACAATATAAACCCAAATCGCAGTACGTATAAAAATCAATTACCGTCACTTGCTACGTCTGTGCCGTTTGTGTCTCCTGCCACACAAACAACACTACTGTGTCCTGTGTGCGTTGAGTCCTTTATACCTTATGCTGCTCCTCGCCGTTATCGAATTGTGCTAAAGAATATGTACGTATCTTCTTCTGTTATTTTACTCTGCGACTAAAACTAACACAACAAATAGCAAAATATTCTAACCCACCTGCTGTGCAGTGAAATTAGTTGATTTTGTTACTTTTATTCGTGTCCTAAAGATACATGAAAAAATCTTTCCTTCAGATCGTCGTCGTCCCCACGCAGTACATGTATTCATTGATATTCAACAGTTTCATACTAGCTTGCGCTCTTTACGGTATTTCCTAATATTGATTGAAGGGATATGGAATACATTCAATTTTAATTTAATTTTAGATTGGTGTTTAGTTTTAAGATACTCGCTTACAGAAACATTAGTGAAATTAAAATCTGACATCATTTCATAATCTTCATTACAATAAACACTCAACGATGGGATTATTACTCAACGAAGTATAATACCTATTGACTAATTGAGATATAGTCAAAATATTTTCTCATATTCAAGTTTATTAGTACTGCGAATGAATTATATTTTGAAGGTAAGTATCTTACAGTGTGTTTATAATCAGAGTAATTTAGTTTTTTGTATTCTGTTAAAGTATTTTGCATTCATTGGGAAATAAGTTTCTTTACAGAAAGCTCTCAAAATGACCGTGAAACACAATGAAGTCTTCCCGTTAAAAATGGCCTTCATATAAAAAAAACCAAAAACTGGAACAGATTGAAAGGGATCACTTGAATATTCCAAGGCCAACTATAGTTCTCTTTGGTTACTGGTATATAGGAACCCACACAAAGAAATAAGCATTCCTTCTAGAAAAGAGAAGTTGTGTAGAAGTAGTGAATACTTACAGCAAAAAGAAGTAACTAAGTAATTTCTCCATGAATGCCTAGCTCTGGTTTCAAAAGAAATAGTTGTTTAGTTAAATACTCTTTCGACAGTTTCGACAAAATATCAAAGCAGTTATTTATGGTATAGTTAAGCTAACACGTTCTTTTAAATTCAACAGAAGACATAGTTTGCTTATACCGGCGATCCCAGGATCCACTTAGGCCTATAGGCCCATTGTGCTAATAGATTTAGTTATTGTTTTCTTTTTTTAATAATGTTTTTTATATATTTTATATCCGGCTAAAGGTCAAAAATATTGTTTAATATTTTTTAATATATTCTATATTTCGAGTGTCTGTAATGACTCTCACATCATCAAGATAAGAACTAATTAATAAATATTAATAAAATATGTATCAACGTCATGTTTTTGGCTCCGTTGTCCATGTTGCACTCGACATTACTTTTTTTAACTAAAGGTTTCTTAAGCATATCATTTGGCCAGTAAATCATTCAACCAAGCAATCGAAAGTCACCATAAAAGACTTTAACCTACTAGACTCACATTTTTAAAATGATATTTACAAAAAAGCATAATGTAATAAAGTTTTTCTAATAAAATTTTTATATTATATCTTTATTTTGCATTAGGTATGAATATTATTCCACATTTAATCTGAATTATTTTTCGCCTAAAAGTATGCAAGAACGCTACATAATTTTTAAACACTCCACTAAAAGATCAGTTTCCCAAATTGTAGCGCTTGAATATAATTGTATGATGATTTTTTTTTAATTTAACCCATTCATTACCAATGAGGCAATGCGTTTTACAAACTTCAATCGAATCATAGTCATTTTAAATTATATTCTTATTTCATCTAGCGATAGCGTTAAATATGTTCAATGAATGAATATTAATACGATTATGATTCTCAGTATTCTTTGGTCTTAATTTATTTAGGAAACAACTGTATTATAACGGATTCTGTTAGCCAAGCAATTAAGTGCAGAAGTCTGAAGATTTTAAGAACTTTGTTGTTACTTCGTATGTTTTCTTTCTTAAGTAGCGAGTATTCTTTTGCTACTCTGAAATAAAAAATTGCGGTTTTAAGATTTTTTAAAAAAAAGTAAGACAAACTCTTAATAGGTCTCAATTATCTATATAGCTATAAAATTATTTTAATGTATATTTTAAAATAAACACAAATTTTTCAGTTTTCGTATGTATATTTATTTTTTAAGTTTCAAAACGCTTATAATTCACATATATCATCTAATACTATCACATGCAGTTACACATATAACAAGGCCAGTAACTTAAATGATAAAATTTTGTGCCGTATAGAACATTTTATATCGGTATATATATTAATACTTGAAAATCCAATAAAATTTAGTATGACACTTTAATTAACAATATTCGTTCACTTAATACTCCACCCATCAGTACAATCTTTAACTGCAAGAGTATAAAGAAAAAGAGTATATATAAATAAAAGTGGCATTAAAAAATAAATAAATAAAAACTTTGCTGATAATATGGACATTTATAAATTTGAAGTAATTTTTTAAAATTGTCTCCACGCTTTCTTTTGCGTCTTTCATAAAATGTTTCCTACCTTGCCAGCCACATTAAACCACCGACCAACCAATACACTAACCTAACACGCTCGAAAGCAGGCCATCAGAGAAGCTTACCATATAAAAATAAAAATGCCTTTTTCCAACACGCTTCTGATAAAAGGATTTCAGTACATCCAACTGATATTATTGCCACTGAGGACATGCATGGTCAATTGCCGCTGAGGTCAACCCTTTTGCACAAAACACCATCAATATGCGAGATATATGGAGATACGTACATAAACTTATTACAGTAATACGACATGCGACAGCCAACCAAACAACCAAACAACCACCTTCAACACTTACACCGACCGACACCAAAACGGACATAAACATTTTTCAACACGGAATAAAATTCAAAAATAAAAAAAATAAATATATTTTTATATAAAAAAATAACAAAATAAAATAAAAAAATTTGAAAAATTGTATAAAATTGTATGAAATAGCAGTTTTACATTCAGGGGGTCGTATTTAATATATACCATACATATATGTAGATAAATGACCAGAGCCCTCCTTCTCCAGCCCAGGCCTAAACTGCCCCGGCACTGCGTGTTGCTGTACTATTTATGCGTTAAGCGTTCGGCGTTAAGTGCTTATTTCACATTTTTAGTCCTTGTTATTCTAAATTTTGCATTTCAAAGCACAAAAATACTTTACCTTCCGTTGACCATTTTTATTGGAAGCACAAGTGTTTCGTTGTCCTCTTAAAATTCTTTAATTTCTTTACCAGTACCTTTATGAATATGTTTTGGATGTACATAGTTCCTTGCTTGGGGCAACGTATGTGTGTGTCGGTGACTATACATATGATCTTCTCCTACTGCTCCTTTTGGGTACTTAAATTGAGTTAAAAGAACTTCTATAAACGACATTCTCAAAACAGAAAACATAATTCAATTTGTTGCGCTACTTCTATAATTCTAGGTAACCTCGATTACTTAGATAAAGGAATTTATATTACGCCCAAAACAAAGTAAAAGTGGCAAGTGGAAGAAAAAAAATGTGATTGTGTATTTAGTCGTTTATATGGAATAAGAAGACAAATAAATTTGTATAATATACCTGGTTAATCTTCCATTCGAAAAAAGTTCAAAAAAGCAAAATATTTAATATTCAATTTAAATGGGTTAATATTAGTGACGACTCCGCATTTAAGTAAATAATAGTAGTAAGATTTGCTCAAAACATTTTTGAATGAAGTAATGATATCTACACACTGTGAAGTGGGTGTTAGTTGGTTGAAATGGCAGACCAGCAGATACCCTTCCATTGGTCTCAATTAGCGATTTTTTCCCGTTTTAATACATTCTTCGCAAAGAACTCCAAGTAGAAAGATATGGACTAAATCCATCACGTCAAATTTAGATAATTTAGTAGGTATTTCGGGGGGAAAATAAACGATTATGTGCCGTTTTAGTACCATATTTCTAGCAAGAACCTCCAGCAGATTAGCTGTATTTATTTAATTAAATTTATGTAGTTGTGCTAATATTTTGTTCTTATTAACAAGAAGTTTCTAAGGAAATTCTTTCCTCAAAATCTTTTCCTAATATTAGTCACATCTAGGCAATTACAGTCAAAGTATGGGATGGTCTCTTCCTCACTAAAGTTTTGATAATATCAACAATAAGTCCTAACCAGAAAAGCAATTATTCTGGCAATACCGATTAAGTCTATACTAACAAGTTCTTTAGAGCTAATCTAATTTTCTTAAAACCAAATCGAAGAAGTGTTATTATACGTCACAACATATTATATACAAAGTTGTGGCTACGCTCGTGTGCTGTGCTAATTTTTAGCTATAATTATGGCTAACATAATGCCCGTATTTCAGCACGGATTTTGATGTGGAGGATAAATAAAGTTACATATCCAAAATAATGACGGCATTTATTTAGTTACACTGAAGATGTATGATACCATAAATTGTATTTTATTCTTTTCTCTTTTATTTTCTACAGAAAATTTTATTCAGAAGTACACTTTTATGAATGATATCACTCAAGAACTATAAAAGTATTTTCAAGTAATCTTGAAAATACTATTTCAAAATATTGAAATATTTCAAATATTTTATATTATTTTATTTATACGTTATTTTATTATTGACAGCTGTTATAGTTAGATTAGTAATTATTTCTACATATGATACTATCAAAAATCAATCAATAACACCTTGGAGCAAGTAAATTAAAATTTGGATGTATTCCTCATAATATTTTTTGTTATATTTAAGTACAAATTTATATTAAATATTAATAAATGTTCATGCTAAGAAAGATAACGCCCATTGAACCTAACATCACATCATCAACATTAGATGATGTGATTAGTTGTACTTATTTTATACAGAAATAAATTATATCTCAATAAGTGCTCGTTTAGAGCATTCAACGCTATTAATAACCACTTGCAGTGCAAGAATAATTGCTATTTGAAAAGACGGTGATAAATGAAGGAAATTGAGTGTTACTTTCTTTTAAGGTCTATTAAAAACCATATATCTCAATCTATGGTTCTGTTGCTGACACCTTTCTGGTTTTTTTGATATATTTTTTAAAATGCAAGGCTGTTCGATAGGTTCTCGCAACAGAAATACAGTAAGGACTTTTTATTTATAAAAGGACATTTTTTTTCAGAATAATTTTTTTAACTTCAATATTCTTATTGCAACATTTCTTCAATACATAAATCTCACTTTGTATAAGTTTTCATGTAATATTTGCAAAACACCGATCAATAGTAGCTTTAACCTCTTCGTTTAATCAAATCGGATTTTAATGGAAAGAGTCAGAAGTCAGGAGCATTGTGAACTATTGTCAGAAGCTAATTCTCCTGAGAGTCAGAAGTCAGGTGCTGATTCTCTTAACAATTGATACATTAATTGATTGTTTTCGGTAATAGTTTTTTGAATAGTCTAAGAAAGGCATTACCGTAATGGAAAATGATCGTTTTTTTTAAACCGAACATTTTTAAAAATTTTATATTTATCCATAAGGTTGTTATGTCGGTTTAAAGGTAATCCACCAATAAATTTTCTTCTACGTCTCAAAAATTACGATAAAACCTTTTTGTTGGATTTTTGAACTTAAAGTTACTTATGAAAATCAGAATCTGTTTAAATAATTTTTGCATTAGTCCAAGAGATTGTCACACCATTTTAAATTTAATCCTTCAAGGAATTTCCTTTTGACTTTCAACAAAAAAAATGACGGTAATACCATTTTGGCTGATTACTAGACCCCAATTTCTTTGTGAAAATTGGAATAACTTGAAAATGTCTGAGAATAACTCACAAATAAATTTTCTTTTGCGTCAAAAAAAAACGATAAGATGTTTTTGGACGCTCGATTTGCGCGATTTTAGACACAACTAAACACGTAGGTATCTATAAACTAGTGATCAGAGTGCAGTGTGCCAAATTTCATCAGAAAACTGCTATCGAACAGCTTTGCCAAACCTAACATTTAATAAAAAGTATTATACACTCTTTCAAATACCAAGGTATATTATACAATACAGTTTAGAGAATATGAACTAATGTCCTAGTCACACTCCCCTTGACACTAATATTATTCTTTAATTTAATATTTTTCATAAGTTGGTAACGAACGATAGCTATTTAACTCTATGACAATATCATACGCTTACTCCAACATTTTTCAACTAATGGAATGTAACCACCAAATTTACTTACTACTAAAGTCAACCCTTGAGTCCAGCATTCAACAGCACTGCGCAACACATGAGACGCATTCATGGAATGGGCCCACAGCAAGGACACTTTTGGCTAAACGGCAGAACGCAATTATTTCATATTCGCCATAACAAAATTTTGATGATGCCAACATGGCTGGCGGTCGAAAAGGGGAGCACGCAATGGAAGAATGCAGTTGCGCAAATTGGGCTCTGTCAAAGAATCAAAACTGGATGCAAAGGACATCTACTCCGCCTCCACTACACTGCGCCTTGGAATAATTGTGTACAATATATACAATATATTTTTTATTTTTTGTTAATGTTAATGACATTATCATAAGAATAATACTTAATTGTGCGTAGAAGCTTAACGTCTTTATAAACTTATAAGCAAATGAATATTTAGTGTAAAAATATAAGCAAAAAAGAGAGAAAAAAAAGAAAAAAAAAAAATAAAAAAAATAAAAAATAATTAATTGATTAAAATGAAAGCAGTTGAAATATTTTTACCATTCGGCATTAGCTTAGAAAAAAGACACACACAACGCATTCACACACACACAGCAACACACAGACACACTGGGCCATACACACACAGCTGAAATAAAACTTATGCAAATGAAAATTAATTTAATCCACAGTACATTTTCATTTTAATTTAATTATATGGACACTGACTACGTGAGCGACAGCTACCAAAACGGACACTTTTCCCTTGCAGCTCGCAGTTCGCAGCGCAGTTCGCAGCGCAGCGCACCGCTCAGCTCAGCTCTTAGCTTCGCTCAGCGTCCAACTGAATGAACAAAGCAACCCAGCACACAATAAACAACAAAAGCAAAAACAAAAACAAAAACAAAATAAAAATAAAGTAAAACAAAAATAAAAATAAAAATAAAATAAAAGGAAAGGAAAATATAACAAAATAAATTTATTATAAAAAGTACTCAAAATGGACATGAACTGCTGGAATGTGGCAGTATGTGTCAATTTTAATCCTGTTCGGCAATTATTTTAAGCCATGTTGCCATTTTGCTCAGAAATTATGAAGGTCCTTTGTTTTCATAATGAGACTGGCATGCGTAATTAATTAAGTACGCTACACTTTTAAGTGCCTTAAAATGAAAACGGCGCTTATGAAATTAAAATGTAATTTTCATTGAAATGCTGCTTTTTTTCTCAATTTAATTTTTTTTTTTGTTTGTTTTTTTGTTGCTATGCCCGATTTTACTATTGTGTCCTTTTGTGCATTTTTCCCTTTTTAATTTAATTATTTTTATATGAAGCGGCAATAGTGGCAGATTTGTCTTTTTTTATCTTATTTTATTTTTTTCTTTTTTTGAAAAGGTTTTTCATTACATCTCTCTCACTTTTTTTCTGCATTAAGTTAGGAAAAATGGCGAAAGATAATGAAAAAATAAGCCTCAGGAAAATATATAATTAAGAAATTATTGACTAAATTGCAGCGATAAAGAATTAATTAGTTTATTTAAAAATAAATTGAATTTCAAAATTAGAAGGGATTTTAAATGATTAGCAGAAATGTGTGCTTTGCCTTTTGTCAAATTAAAATCATTAACGGAAAAACAAAATTCCAAAAAAAATTTGAAAAAAATTAAAAAAAAATTTGTATGAATATTTTTCTAGAGAAATCTATACTCCAATATAGAGAATATGACAGGATATGATGATTGAAAGTGAATATATATATTAATCCATCGCTTGAGAAGTTGGGTTGCTACTTCTCGCAATCTGTCCAAATGTCTATATGTAACTAAGAACTCAACATTTACTATAATATAGTTCTAGTCCAAATATTCTGTTATAGCAATAAATAAGTTGGAGATCCACTATAATACTATAAGAGGAGATCTACTTGAATGTTTGTCTGTATCTAAGAGCTTTACATTTAGTATGGTTGATGTCCATATATTCTATTCCATCAGTGAAAAAGTTAAGTTGTTACAAAACGTTTTCTATCTAAATGTTTGTCTACAACTGAAAACTATAAATTAAGTGCAGTTCTAGTCTATAAATAATATTCTATCAGTTAAAATGTTGGAGCGTTACAAAACGATTTCTTTTGAAATGTTTGTCTATATCTGAGAATTAAACATTTAGTATAGTTCGAATTTATATATTATAGTCTATCACTAAAGAAGTTGAAATGTTACAAAACGCGTTCTATCTAAATACCTATTTATCTATGTCTGAAAACTTTGCAGTTAATATAGTTCTAGTCCATATATTCTATTTCAACAGTGAATAAGTTGTGATATTATAAAATCATGTATGTCCTAATGTTTGTCTGTACCCTAGAATTATGCATTTAGTATAGTTGAAATTCATATATTTTATTATATCAGTGAAGAAGTCAAGTTGTTAAAAAACGCGAGATGTGTAAATCTTTGTCTATATCTGAGAACTATAGATTTAGTATAATAGTGTATGGTATCTAGTTATTGAATCTTGTACTGTGACTTTGAAAAGAATCATATCTTTTTTTCAAGAAAAAAGAAGCAAGATTTTCATGGACTTTGAAGAAACTTCGTATATGTGGTCAAATATGATAAAGTAATAGAAATTATATAAATTAGTGAATTCAGAAGAAAAACATTTTGGTAATTGCTGCTTGTCATAAAACTTGAAGTTTAATAAACATCACTTCAAATCAATATACATATGTATATAACATTTTGTAATGCCTATCCCATGATGCATACGATATTATAAGATATCCAAAACATACTCTTCAAAATTTTTTTCATGGTTATATACAGTTGTAATTCAATAATTTTTTATTTCACATATCATAGTAATATAATAATAATAAGACTTTATATAAAAATTTTATTTATAATAACAATTATAATTAAATTGATTTTAAAATTTGAGAAACTTCGATGATCCGATCGTAGCCATTTATTGCGAATATCACAAAAACAGATTGTGCTACATAAACAGAATTTAATTCATAGACGATGAGTGATCATGTATTCGATTTCAGTTACTTTGAAATTTTTTGTTTATAAACAAGATTCTCAAACTCATAAAACTACAATGCCCCTACATAAAAGTCAGTCTAATTAGTTCAACTAATTTTTATTAATTAATTATAAATGATTATGATGCGAATTTTATCAGGTCCAAATTCTGAACTATGCTATGGGTATATAAAAACTTTCTATACATTTTTGATCATAATTTAACTATTATGATAAATGTTTTTTGTCAATCTGTTGTTGAAAAGTAAAAAAAAACACTAACTCTGATCAGTTTTTTTTTGATTACTGTAAGAGACTTAGAGTAAATTACTTAAACCAATTTCTGTATCTAGAAATTCATAGGGTACTTACCGTGCCTTCCAGTACACAATATCGCTGGTAGCACTTTCACTTCATAATTGGTGTTTTAAATATTTAAGTACACTTCAGCAATTATAATAAATTAACATGGCTATGATAGTGCAAACCACATCCAATATCCTATCTAATCATACCGTAAGGTTTGAATAAGTCTTTAATGACATATCATCATCAGGATTATATTATTTTAAAACATATTATATATATAAACAATTCTTATAGGTCTTGGTGTATAATTATTCCTTTCAATATACCCTTCCATATCGATTAATTTTCTATTGAAATTGAAAGCACTATTTCTTCTTAAAGTTTTTGTTTAGCACTTAAGTGTCCAGACTTTTTGGTAGATACATACGCTATATATGATAATATTAGCAAGAGTATTGCATTAGAACGAAATATCGCAGCTGTTTTTATAACAGTTGTTTTCTATTTTTAGAAAGCTTTTCTATATTATTTTTTTTTTGGATATATGGTATTAAACCACGGCTCAACTTTCACTATTAAATTCTCAGAATAAAATTATACCATATGACAGTTGGTAGTTTCGTCCTCCCAATCACCTTTGCCATTAACTAATATATTTTCTATAATATAGTAGATTTTGATACACTTTTTGATTAATATTTTAATTAAATTAATAAACTGTTAACAATTGATTTTAATAATTTAGATTAATTAATTTCATTCATTAACAATCGCTAAATTAATCAAATTTTATGATTTGAAAATATTTGTAAAATCTAAAAAATAAATGAAAATGAATATGAATTCGGCAAATTAATTTTTGAATATCATAATTCACTTAATCTTCCTTTCCTTTTTTCCTTAATTTAAATTAAATTGAAATTATTTTTCATTGAAAATTAATAAAAGCCATTAAATATCGAAATTATTATAAGTTAATCCGCTTCTTATATTTTGCTTAACATATTGGTTTTACTAACATGTTTCAGTTTGAAAAATGGATGATAACTCGACTAAATAGTTCCAAATTTGTGCTCTATATATCTCTATATCGAAGAATGAAATTGAAAGTATATAAAAATTTTAAACTTTTTTATATATCACAGACTAATCAAATAGACTTCATGTATTCTAATTAATGGATAAGAAGGGATAACACATGTCTTAAATGATTTCAAACAAATTTTATTTTTTTATAAAAATTCATTTATAGAAATTTAAATCCAATTTGATAACTAAAAACCTGCAGTATATTAAATGCAGAATATCTATAAATGAAATCAGACTTCTAACTAAACGGGGTTCCATTTAAGCAGTGCACTGAGATCATAGTATTTGTATGTGCTAGCAACCAGCTCTAATGGAACAGAAACCATGAGGATCGGAAAATCTCATATTGGGTTATTTAAGTAGAGCACTTGGATCATGATAATCTGGTATGTCAACAAAGGAAACCAATCAAATAGAATACATATAGTCGATAAGAAAAATGTCTGAATATCTTATGTTGAGATCTGAGATCCAAATTAAGTGGATCATTGGGTAATCACTTAGTAAATTTGTAAGCAAACAACTAAACCCAATTGAACAGAAAACATTTAGAAGATCGGATGTATATCTAAAGATCTCTTGTTGATAATTTTCTAAGCTCATACAATTAGTTGAAATTTCGGTCTAGTATTATTCTCTTGATTCTGATCGTCATCAAACAAAAATTGAGAATATGATCCGTGGTCACTTTAGTTTATGTGAAGAGATGATATTCTGTCTTCTTAGGCATGGTACCCATTCAGATAATCAACCAGTATCCTTAGCTCTGCTGTTATGAGGATGAATGAATTCATAATATATTAGG
>NC_051848.1:20843125-20918164 GCF_002237135.1 Teleopsis dalmanni
TTGTGTCTCTTGCCGTCTAGTCGATGGTTATTGGTTCGCGTCGAAATAATCTAATAAAAAAGTGAAAAGTAAAATATAAAAATATATAAAAAAAATATATGAAACTATAAAAAAATATAAAAAATTTTAAAAATACAGAAAGCGCAAAAACAATTCTCACAAAATAAAAACAATAAAAAAATGAAGATATGAAGTTGAAATAAAACTGAAGGATAAAAAAATGAGAAAGTTTCGAACTGCAACCTGCAAACCGCAAAGGAAAAGATTTTCAACTTTAGCGCAGCGTGAAAAAATTTTTATTGTTTGCATTTGTTGCAGTTCAAAAGGATGTTGAGGTGGGTGGAGCGGGCAGAGAGAGAAGCAGGTGTTTAATGCTATGTACCAGATACGAGTATCTAGCACTGAATTGGCATTGCATTGTCATAAAAAAGTGCATAACTAAGCGTTTTATTGTGTGTGAAAACATGTTGCAATGCGAAGCTATGCTGGAAATCCTGGCGCCATTTTTTATGAAGGCTAAAAATTTGCATTTGTAGCTCAGGGCGTGGAAGCGTGCAAATCATAATATAAATCCATTTTACTTACTTTTATGACACGATTGGAATTGAGTGGAAGTCCAAAAGACGAGCCGTCTTGTTGTTATTGTGTTCTCGGTAATACACAACCAGCCAACCAACCCATTGCAGCTATCTTAACAATTAAGTTAATTACGGATTTATATTAAAGTTCAAAAAGGTCGGACTGGAGCTACGAACATTACAGGTAGCTGAAAATGGGCATTTGAGCACATTCTCATACCTTTTACGAGTTTAATTTCTCAATCTGCCACTGCAGCTTATGGCGTCTGGGAAACTGTTGCCTTTCTGTCTGCAATAGAGATTGTTTTACTATTGTTGTTGGCAATTTCACATAAAATAAATATATGTATGTCGACAATTGAAGGAAGAAGATTTGTGCGTATACAAAAACAAATAAAATTTATCAAGGGAAAACGTCTGCTAACCTATCCTCTATTAGCGACATCTCGCATAGAATTTTTGTATTTAATTTACCGCCAAATATAAAAATCGACTTTGCTCGTAGTTTAAAATAGCTTAAATTAAATTATTAAATCGAATGGTCGGTTTTAACTGTTAACATAAAATAATTATAATCCAGTAAAAACTTATGTGTTATAAATGGACATCTCTTCTAACAGTGCTATGTTGTAAGTCTTGAGTTCAGTTTTGCATACGGAGTAACAGACCAGCTAATACGTTTGTAGGATGACATAGCGGTAGCGCTACTAATCAAAAATACATATACATTTTAAAAAGTGGTAACTTTTAAAAAAAAACATACCTGTCAAAATTTCATGACCAATGGTCAAGCCCTATGGAAAGAAATTAGAGGCATATTTTAATACCAATGTTGAATTATTCTACAAGAGAATTGTCGAAATTAAGCACTTGGATGTTGGTAATATTCTTGGAGAAGACTAGGTTCATGTCTTCAGTTGAATTTTGCCAAAAAATTGTGGTTTGATTGATTATTCTACAGACTTTTTAGCCGATGTGTTAACTATTTTCAAACGTACAATTATTCTTAAAGATCAGCACTACCTCTTCCGTCGGCAGACATTTTACCAACTATTATAAATTTAAATGAAATAATTAAGATCGGCAGAATAGACTGAAGAAGACTTGTGAAATAGACCCATTGCGTTCTTATAAGAATCAATATGGATGTAATTTTTGAAGTAGTTTCCTTTTTTATGAATTACAGAATTCATTAACCATTTTATACTTGAATGAAATAATTAAGACCGACATTATAGGCTGCGTTTGCGAAAGAGACCCATTTGGTTCCCATTACAATCAATAAGGATATTGGTTTCGATGTAGATTCTTTATTTTTTACAAAGTACAGAGTTTGTCTATATTAACTTAATGATAGAATATAAGTTTAGAATATAAGTAATGACAGTGAATACTTATATAAAAATAAGTTTTGAATGTGCAACTCTCCAGGTGCATTAGAGCTTCTACTAACTGCATTTAAATTAGATCTAGATCTTTAAATTAGATATTTTGAAACAGACGGTTTGCCATTTCACAAGAATTAATGTAGACATTAAATTCAAAGCAGATTCATTTTCCTTACCAATTGCTAGATAATACTTTGCAGAGTCCTAATGATAAACTATCAAGTATTACTATTAATATATGTAAATGCGTTTATTTCAAAATAGATCTTATGCTTAGTAATCGTTAGGAAGACCGTAATGATTTTTTAGTATCCATTTAAGTAGAACCAAGAACAAAATAAGATTTAATATTTAATATACCATATGGATAAAAATTGAACACTAAAATCCTATGTCGCTATTTGGATGAAATATGAAGAAATGATTGATCCAGATAATTTATATTCGGGAATAAATTGTTTAAAGCGTCGTAGTAAGTTCAACAAGTACTGGAAACTTATAAATACACTAACAACCCAGTTAAGGTAAATAATTAATAGCTTCAATTGAGTATTGTTTACAGGCATAAACATATAAACAAATTCACTTATACATCATAAATATTATGAGAGACATCATTAAGTGTTCATATTTAGGGGTGTGGTGTTAAATTACAATACCCTATACACGATGAAAATAGTATGTTAAGTTAGACAGGATGTTTGTAAAATAACAAAGATGACATTTAAAGTCCTATACACCATTTCGATCAATAGAAAGATTAAAACAATCTATTTATATAGATTACATATAATGTTGTAGATTAAGTTCGCTTAAGTCCAAGTTCTCTTTTTTATCTTTTACAAAAATTTACTAATTTTATTATACATTGAAAGTATGTACGGTCTATAAGACCAGAATATATTTATTCCGCAAAAAGTGTTTTTCATAAATCTTAACACATTCTGGAGATTATTTTTACAGAGATTAAGTTAAAGGTAATAATAATAATATCAAATAAATGATGTTGGCTTTGTTTTTCAAGGCGCCTCTATATAAGTAGCCAGGACTTATGAACCAGATATCATGTACTTATTTGAACTGTTTTTATTTTGTTTGTATATATAATGTATATACTATGTATATAAACAACTTGGGGTTAAAGATAACGTATAAGATAAGAGAACTTAATTATTAAGTTGAAAATTAGAATAAACTGTTTGAGGACAAAATAATTCGCATTTAAGTTATGGAGAAAATGCAGATACTTTAATTGTAAGTAATTTGCTCTTCAAAACGGTGGATAGGTTTAAGTAATTTGAAATAGTTTATTATTGTAGGGAAGACATATGTATTGTTTGGACTAGAACACAGTCATTACCATGACAACAAATATATTCAGTTAATAAAGCTTACTTTAAATATTTGATAATTTAAAAATAAAATAATATAACGCAAGTATGCAGATACAAAATTCTAAAAAACTAACTCTTACTTAAATTTGAGATAGTAATGACTGATGATATTTTTTTTTCATATTTAAACTTAAGATCTTGTGAAGAATATATGTGGCCTTAAAAACAAGCAGACGAGTACGTTCAAATTAACTACAACGCTGAGGTAATAATAATAACATAAGGTCAAAACATTGTAAGATATATTAAAAAGAAGAAGTACTACCTTAAAACATGACACGATGGAGTATTCGCAGATTCAAAGTCAATAAGAATAAAGGATTAAAGAAGCAGGGTACAGTTAAAGAACAATGGAGAGAAGTGCACTCGCTTACCCTCGGGTGTATTGCTTAGAATGAAGAAGAAGAGGAGATAGATTGCAATATCAATACGGAAATGTAATAAAAAACTGAAGTAGAAAATATCTTATTCCTACTGATCTTCAATAAGAATGGTTTGGCAGACCTCAGATATACACACACATTCATTGTTAATTATTAGTCAGAATAATATGAAGCATACAAAATTAAATTATATATTTAAAAATTAAAAATATAAATAAAAAGCTTTTAATTTATGTGCACAAGTTTGTATTTATGAAAATAAAAAAAAAACTATACAAATTTTAAAGTCACACATAGATTCATTTTGTATTTAATACTGCATTCATTTGCTTAATATAATTTAATTATATATTTTTGTCAAAATCGTAACATAATTTATAACTTTTATTAAATATATATAATTAAAATTTTTGATGTTTTGGTTTGATGTCATTTAGAATACCCAAAGCGTTATGCAGTTCCTCCAAAATTTTGGCAATAGCAGCATGAAATGCATTCACTGCAGTGATGAGACCGTTCGTGACCACATGGATAGTAGTTGTTCTTTGTCCACTTCTGGTTAGAAAAGCATGTTGAATACTGGCAACATTGGGATTCTGCCGCAACAAATCGGTGATACGGTCGACTAACATGTTTTGTGTCGAGTTGATAAATATCCAAGCCATGGCATTGATATCAGGATCCCTTATAATATTGAAATTAACACCAGTCAAATTATCCTCCTCAAATACTCTTTTTCTTGGAAACATAGTTACGAACTTAACTTTTCCAAATAAAATCAAGAACTAAAAGGTCTAATGCAACATAGAATGATTTTGTAAGGAGCTTTTATGTTTTCAAGAAAGTTCGGACCTTCAATAAAAGTTATGCACAAGAGACATAAATTCAACTACAAAACTACAATTTAGAGAAAAGTTCTCTGATCAAGCATATACATATACAATCGAAACATTAAAGTGAAGAGCTGAGATTGCATAAACCACAGTACTAAAGTATCTAAAACGCTGTTAATACCAAAGCTGCACTTGTATAAACTCTTATTTTACAAATACTCAAGAGATAAGAGCGCAAAAAATTATATGCATTATATTTGCAATCTTACCAATACTCTTGTAGTTAATAAATTAAAAAAAAATATGTAAAAGGAAATCATAAATGTATAATGGATTATTCGAGAACCTATAAAAACAAGGCTCTTTAGTTGATAAAATATGTAGCAATAAGATATTCAATTAAATCAATTTTTTTTATAATCAATCCCATACACATATATATATATATATATATATATATATATATATATATATATATACATAGTTCTTGATGTAAGTGTACAGGATGTACGTATTCAAACATACGTTTTGAATATAACTAAGAAGTATTATCACATTATTAACAGACGTGGAATTAATATGCGTACAAACCCAAAGATCTGTGGAGTTATGGAAGCCTACTTGAATATAATTTAAATAAAAATTAGAAACCGGTTTTGGTGTATTTAGAAATAATAACCATAGACACACTGAATTCCTTTCTCAGAATTAAATATCGTTTGCTTTGCTCTATCCTATGCTTGGTTGTGGAAATAGAATGATCTGTCGAGGAAGTGAAAGTTTTATTAATAAATTTACTTGCTGTGTTTATATTAGAACGAAAGCATAAACCAGCTGTAGAATAATTGAATTATTTAATTATACTTTTATTATTTTAACTGTTGAATTGCAATACTATTTTATTTTTGGTTACAATAAAATTATATAAACTTTTTTCTGAAGAAAAAAAAACCAAATAATTCGACCGTCACTTCTATATGGATGTGTTGCAAGGCCTCAAACACTACTATTCGCCAGCTGGAAATTGCACAAAGTCGGGCTCTGAGAAGACTTTTCAAAATGTCATGATAAATTAGGATGAATTACATCCTCAGTGACCTTAAGATTGAACCGATCAAAAAATATATAAAGAATAGAGCCCTGTACCTATTTACGAAAACTGGCAGACTTACCAATACCGCGTTATCGAATCTCTGAATGGTTACAGGCATCTCGAGGAGGTATGCAGATCTGAGGTTAGTTATTGCTTAGTCTGATGAAGTCCTAAACAATAATCCAGTCAAGGCGTAGAGAGAGGTTATGAAGAAACCTCGCAGTTAATAGAGAGTAAAAGTGCTCAAGTGCACTAACTCAACTAGCCTCAACATAATGAAGATATATATTATATATAAGTTTCTAATTTATTAATTTGAACTAATGTAATTCGTAACAAAAATAGTTATCTATTATCTTTCCATAAATACAACATAAAGTAGGCAGCCAAATACAAGTCAAAGGGCAGGGACAGGGGATAGTGGATCAATATTTGCCATCAAATATCAAAATGAAATTAATTTTGTACTTGGCTAGTTTTTAGTTTTTCTTCAATTTATTTCGCCCATTAAAATTGTATGATAAAGCGGGGCCATTAATTGTGTTACTTAATTTTCTTTTTTACGCATTTTATCAACAGTTTTCATTGAGTGTGTGTACGGCTGTGTGTGTGGGCTGCTTGCAACTGCGGCTTATATATTACACGGGCAACTTACGCACGAACACATACGTATGCTTAGCGTTCAGGCAGAGATAAACAATATAATTTGAGCATTTTATTTTATTTTTATTGTTTTTCCTTTGTTTTTGCCCGTTTATAACACATGCAAGCCAGGCACAACTAAAACACACAAAATAAATATAATATCAATTACAGTGAAATCTAAGAAACATCGACAAATGCTTTCATTTTATTTATTATGAAGAACTTGCGGAATTTTTTGCAACACTTAAAATTGGTTTCAAATAAGAAACAAAAACACAAATTCCTGGTATCATATTTTTTATATGTACTTACATTAAAAAACCTAACTCAATTCGTTTCTGGTCATGGATATTTTCAAAAATCTTTTTTTTTTCACATTGGAACAGCAAATGCTCCGAAATGCATGTGCATAGATGTAGACGAAGACAACGCGGAACACACCATCTTCAAATGCAACAAATGGAATACCGAAAGAACATCACTTGAAACACTAGTCGGTGAAATTAATATCATAACGAAGATGATGCTATCTGAAGAAAACTGGATCGTCAAAGACCGATTCGTTACGATCATACTTAAACGGTAAAAATATGATCTAGAAAATGGCTTATTTTAAAAAAGAAAAAGACAAATAAGCCTAAGCGGGGTCTGGAGATAGGCTAACGTAGAAAAACAAAATTTTTTAATAGATAACTAACACATCGCCCCTATCCTGAAGTATTCCCGATAAAGTTCTAGAATAGAAACGGTCTGACATATTATATACTACATAGTGTTAATGCGTAATTTTAAAACCCATATACATGATTGAAAAGTGAAAATACTGTTAAAGCTTAACTGGACTGATAGCTTTAATCAATCTAATTATCTAAACTGATTCATAAATGTTAAAACTGATAATATAGTGTTGGTAGATATAACAATTCAACCATAAAAACAATTATACTTTTGAATCAATAAGAGGTAATGTGATGTGAGGTGAAGTTTTTATAGTTGAATTAAAAATGTCCAAATATTATAGACTTCCTGAACACAGCCGTATTTTCAGGCATAATTTGTGGATATTATAGAAGGAATAGTTTGTTTTGAAGAGTACATTGTATTGCATAGAATTATATACGATGTATACATTTATATAAGCTGCTTTTAAGTCCTAGAGTTCAGTCCCAATTACTGCTAGGATGATTTCCAAAATTTATGTTTTTTTGAATGAGCTGTTGGTGCTGTTATATAATTCCTTTCACTGAGTTCCTGGCGATAGGGATATTGTAGGCAAGTGCTATAGCGATAACAATTACATACAGTGTATTTCAAGAACTCATCAGAAATATTTAAAAAATCTGGGTATATCTTTGAGAACACCATATAAACAATTGTGTAATTATTTCTATATTGAGCAATTTAATACGAGATAAAAAAATTCAACAATATATAAATATCTGTTTGCAAGTTTTCACAATTAAATGTCCTTATTGAGATGCCTAGTAAAACATTAGACTTACAGTGGCTATTTTGTTGACTTACTATTCATAATAAATACATTTTCTGAAATTGTGTGTTATCTTTAATCATTATTGCTGCAATTATAAGATAGATGAAAAGACTGATTTACCTTTGCTTTATCATTATCCAGCATATAGGTGACATACATTAAACATGCTAGAAACTTACTGTATGATTTATATCGTACGCCGGCTTTCATGCCGGAATTTGAACCGCCATATTGTTTTCTCTCACAATCTTTATTTTATAATTTGCATTGAAAACGTCAATAATTTTATTAATGCCGTGCCCGAGATTCTCTACATAACATCACCCTATGAAGCATACGTCTGTCTATCTTAATATTTTTTGGTTCTGGAAGAATAGCAGATTACGTTTAATGGTGGCTCGAGACTTGGCGATTTGCGGTTTATGAATCAATATACATTCCTTGTAGATAGATTTAATGGCGTTAAAAATTACTGAGAGACTTTTTTGTTTAGCATCTGGAAGTAAAAAAATGTTGAATCAATTAAGTTCTGTTATTTGTTAATATTCTGAAAAAAAATGAATTAAATTAAATTTATTAAATCTTTATATTATTGTTAGTTTAGCTTTCACTGTAGTTGTTTTTCTACGTTTATTATGTGTTATTATTTTCGTCAAAAGAAAACGATGTGCGTATATGAACATATGAGTTAGTGTACACAGTTACTGACCACCATACCGTCGTCTAACTCCCTCACTTACAAAAATGGACATAACATCTAACATAAATTGAATTTCATAAAGGATACTTTTATATCCATTATATGTATATACATATTTATGTGTACACATATACATATCGCAAATATATATGTATATATATAGGTATGAATGTACATCTGATAATGTTTGGGCATATTGTATAAGAAACAACAAAAATATATCGGTAAAGATATAATATTTGACTCTGTCCCTGCTTGCCAGCCGGACAATGTCGGCAGTGTCCATCGTGTACACAAGCCAGTTTGAGGTTTGAGTTCATATTCATTTGGAGTGTGAGGTGTGGGGTGTGGGGTGTTAGGTAGTATAATCTTTATTGTTATTGTTTTGTCCTTTTTATGATGTGCTCATATATAAAACACTACACATCTTTACTACATTGTATAACCCAACACATACACATACACACACACAATCTCACGCATAGAAAATATACCAGAAATATAAGAAAAATATGTGAAGGTAAAATCAAACAAAACAAAAAAAAAAAAGAAAAAAATGTAAGAAAAATTGGAAAAATGAAACAATAACACACAATTGCACGCTCGGACATTCATGCCATAATAATTGGGTGGCAGTACGGCAGTACGGCGGTAGCGATGGCTCTGGCTCTGGCTCTGGCAGCCACACTATTATTTCTGCTGTGATTGTGCTTGTGTGACGGCATTATTGGTGGTGAGTTCACCCTCTGCACTTTACGTTTGTGTTGGCGTTGGCTTTGTTGTCTTTACTCCCGAGGGGTTGTTCAGTGTCTTTGAATTTTGCGCTTCCTCTCCGACCACGACTCAACAATATTTTCCTGCTTTCCTGTTATTAACGAAGGTTCTATTTCCGTTTCATTGTGGTTGGCATATGAAATTATCACAGATATGTATGAGCACACGTTGGCAGAGCAGCAATAACAAAAACACATCGTGCAACCTTGTTCTATGAGGCTGGTTCTGGGTATGCCACGTTATGGATTATGATAGCTTTGTTTATTTGCAGTGCACATATTTTCATTTTTGTTTTTCATAACTTTATGTAATAATAGGCGTGGCGTTATGATATCATATGGCATATTGTGGTTGGCTGAGGCTTTCTTGTGATTCCCACAAACTGCGGTTGGTTGTTAATAATTTCATTTCCGTTGTGTCTGGCGCAATATGAATTTCTTTTCATATACGAAAATATGAAATTCATTTCAAAATGGCGGAATTATGAATGAAAAAGACACATAAGACCAACAATTCTAGACTGTCTGTTGGGTCTTGTCCTTGTGCCTTATGTACACCCATATGTGAGTAAGCATATCAAAACCTTGACCACTTAAAGTATAAAAATTAATGTAGAAAAGAAAATGCGATAGGAAAAAATTGAAGTAAAAGTGGTGAATGTGTTTTACACATTAAATAAAATAAATAAGATAAAAGCATAGTAAAGAAAATTAAAGTAAACAGTGCAAAAAATGCTAACCCAAGACAGATGTCCAATTTTGGTCAGTTTGAAATAAATTATAAACGATAGCGTATAGCCTCGAGCGGCATATACCACAAACACCTGAAAGAATTGAAAAACAAGTTTATTCAAAATAAAATTGCATTAAAAAAAAGAAAAGGGAGAGAAAAGAATAGAGAGGAAAAATTGAAAAAAATATATGGCGTATAAAGCTTAGCCTCAAGATTGATAAAAAAAAGAAATTATGGTGAAGGAGTTCGGAAGCAAGTCAAACCGTTTCCGAAATGCGCTACATTTTATGATTGTTATTAATTAGCTATAACTGGATTGGTCACATTTTACGAAAGCCGTCAAGTGAATCTTGTTTTCAAGCCCTTATGTATAATCCGCAAGGCAGTAGAAGAAGAAGAACGCCTAAGATTGCCTGGCGCAGATCAACACTAAAAGAAATTAATAGCTAATCCACACACCTTGGCAGATAATACATCAATATTGTTGAGCTCAGAGAAATGACAGTCAGAAGGCAAACATGAAGGCAATTTGTAGATAGCCTATGCCCAGTATAGTGGCAGAGTTAAAGGATGATAACAATGAGAGACTATAAGTTTACACATATTTGTATCTGTTTACACACAGAACCAACATTTTTACCCGATCTAACTCAATAAGCAAACTGGTGGTAGACTACAAGTGTATTTTTAAGCTTATAGCACCAGAGGGAGAAGTTTGTTCCAATTAAACCCGCTCTTTACTAGGTGCCAAAAAATTTAATTACGATTTTTATCTAATTCAAGCCTTACGAGGTTTGTATGTTAACATAATGCCTCAACAAATTTAAATACCGCCTTTGATATAAACTGCAATAACCTAGCCTAACAAAAATTTAACCTTATTAAATGGTTTGAAGTAATTGAAACTCCATTGCTCTATTACTATATATGCAGCACCTTATGTAGTATAGTAATGGCAATGGTAATGGTAATGACTTGTACGTAAATCCGTTTATGCAGTTTGACTAGCTTTATCTATTGTGCACTCCTTTGCCCTTTGTACAATGACATTTAGAATCTCGAGAAATCGAACCAGCTCCTTCAGAGGGAGTTTGACTATAGTTGTGCGGACGAACTAGCACTTAGCCTGACGGTTAACTGAAAAGTTTCGCTGGTAGTGACTACTGTCGGTTATAAATCACTTTTCTAACAGAGTGCTCGTTGTAGATTAATTTAGTTCATATTGATGAGCCGGTCCAGATAACTGCATGGCTTTTTTCTGCGACTTTGCGAAATCATTGTTATTATTTTCAGTATGATTAGATATTGAACAAAGCATCACTCTATTTTTGCTTATCAGCTATTGCTGATAAGAGAACTAATATCTTGATTGTAGGACAATAATGCAATAGTCATTTACATTAATAAATCTGTCTTTAGCTATTTC
The DNA here is from genome assembly GCF_002237135.1 of Teleopsis dalmanni. Classification (NCBI taxonomy): domain Eukaryota; kingdom Metazoa; phylum Arthropoda; class Insecta; order Diptera; family Diopsidae; genus Teleopsis; species Teleopsis dalmanni. Next base: position 20,854,564 of record NC_051848.1, read on the forward strand.
TAGAGTTTTTTTTAGTAAGCCACTTTAATTCACTTTATTACAGAATATGCCTATGTTGATTGATGGTAGTGATTTCTGATATTGAATCATTTACTCTTGTGTTTGTTATTATAGAGTAGGTCTATGTTGATTGATGGTGGTGATTTTTGATATATAAGCATTTACTTTGGTGTTATTATAGCGTAGGTCCATTAAGTAATAATGGCGGCGATTTCTGATATATAATCATTTACTTTGATATTTGTACTTGATTTTTAAGTAAATTGCTATAAAAGATTACCCACGTTCTCTATTGCGCTTCCGGGATTGTGGTACTATAGATATTGAATCAAAGCGTTGGTATAATAAAAAGTCTGTAACGCTCTCGAATGCCATATTTTCTTTATGTAGCTGAAATCGTAGAAAGAATAAAAATTGTATTAAAATAGATAAAACCACATGGTATATAATACATCGCAACGGAAATGGAAAGGATAAAATTAATTTTTTCGAACCGCATAGTCCCCCGCGTTCACTTCCCGCGTTTACAAAAAACGCTATTAAACCGAGCAAACACATTTAGTTTGTGGCTATTTTTGCAATAAAAATGTGAAAGAAGTGAAATGGAAAGAGAAAAAAAGAACGCAATATAAAAAGAAAATAAAAATGGAAAAACCTTAAGCAAAATATAAAAAAATCTGATAAAAAAAAGGCGTAAAAAACATATATCAAAAAAAAAACATGAAGAAAACTAATAATAGTAAAAAATGTATAAAATAGCAGAAAAACACAAAGAAGAAAAATTCACCTGTATGTGAAAACAAAAACAAAAAAAAAAAATCGGTGAAGGTGCCACACTATGGAGCATCCGTGTGAGGTGTAGGAGTGTGATGTCAGCGATAGTGGGTGGCAGCAGCAGTTGGTTAAGTATTTAGTTTTTTATTAACTGTGAAGTAGTAGGTTATAATTCGATTTGGAAATTTTGGACTGAACAGGGACTGTGGAGGGAAGTCTCTGGGAGCGATGGTATGAGCGAGTGTATTGTTCGATTGACTAGAATGTTTACTAGCATTAAGTACGGGTCACGTTCATGCCTTTGTATGAAGTTGTACACGTATTCCTTGCTGATATGTACTGCGTATAATAAATTTACTTTTTTGCTGAGAAAGTTTGAAAAAGTACCACCGGAAGTCTCACCAAAACACGAATATAAAAAACAGCAAAAAGTGAAGAAAAAAAAAGAATATTTCCATTTATAAAGCTTAGAAAATCCGTTTCAGGAATGCTAAGAAAGCAGCAACAAAATAATAAAATTATATGTGCTTAAGAACATGCTCCATTCGTTCGCGCTGATGAAAGGGTTAAACTTATAGATTATTTTTCCCTTGAATTTTTATTTATTTATATAATTTTTTTTTTCTTTTTTGTTTGTAATATATATATATGTTTATTTATTTTTTTTTTTTTGCAATCGATTTCTGGTCAGCAAAAATTGTGAGTTTCGTATTTCTTTAAAGTAAATAAACATGACATACTCGTAACAGAAGTCGTAAAATGAGTTTGCGATACAGAAATCAGCAGACATCGTTTTTATGGCATTTATTAATGTTTTTCTGCCCCTGTTTTTTCCTTTTTGAATTAAACACTTAAATTTTTGTTGTGGATTTACTGGAAGAAGTGCGCAATAATTCTAAAAATCAATAGGAAACATTTCGAGCTGTAAGCACTTTTCAAATTACGAGCAGAAGAGACCACTGCTGGGTCTCTTCGACAGACGAAACGAAGCTTAAGGATTGGTTTTAAAATTAAGGTATTGGTTCCTCAATGATGCGTTGTGGCTATTTTTAAGGCATTTTGTATATTTTATTTAACTTAAATAAATTTTGGATTAGATTGAAGTTGTAATCTTCATAATTTAATGACATTTAATTGCAATAAAAACGTTTTCTTAAAAGTAATAAACATTAATTTTGGAGTATTAATATTAGTACCCGTCATATTTTTTGCGGAAATATATATGCAACTATTTCAATAATAAATATGATATAAAAGTTGTCAAAACCATCTTTAAAATATGTGGAGCATTGATGAAGTTATACTAAATACAGCTTTAATACTTTGTAAAGCATATACAATGTCCAAGTTAAGGGCGATGTTATGCCCTCAATAAATAAGTACTGAATCTTTGAAGAAATCATGATTTTGTTTTGAGAGACCAACGGATAGTGTGCCGACGCACAGAAATTAAACGATCAAAATTCATTATCTTCTGAACCGTTAGATATATTGAAACGAAAATTTCCTTAAACTGCACGAGTTCTAAGCCTGGCACTTGCAGTCCACACAAATTATATACGGACTATAAACTAATTAAATAAAAATTCGATTATTCCAAAGACCACTGATGAAGAGTATTTAGCAATACTCGAAACAGCGTTGTATGGTCAGCCAAACTACAATAAAATTAAAATAAATTTTTGTGTTTGTCCTTTATTTCTTTCTTTGCTATTCAAAACCCCTCTAAATTTCAAAATATAGTTATATATTTTTTTTTTAAATGAAAAAGTCGATTTTAATAAGTACCAAGAAAAGCGTTAACCTAGAGATTTTAAAAAGAATCACTTTTTAACGATATTATTTCAGGTTAAGTAAAGTCCTCTTACAACAAGCAGACAAGCTTTTTTTTATGACTGTTTTGCTGTGTAGAGAAGCATTTGAGAGAGGATCTCAAATTTTTTAGAATATCTTAGGTCCGGTACGCGTTGGTAAAGAGTATGGAACGATGGCTTGTATCAGCTATATTGCGACATAGGCATACTTTAGCTTATAAAATATATAGTTGCTTTTCGTTGGCTTGGTCATGTCTTAGGAATAAATGATTCAATATTTGTAAATGTACCGCGCGATAGAAAGCGTTGACATTTTCGGTAAAAGGACTAGGTGACTAAATGAGATCGGGATAGCAACAATAAGATATGGACGGCTTGTTAAGTGCCTTTTCTAGATTAGTTGTTGGAGTAGTTCTTAGTGCTCCCATTACGAATAGTTCAGTGAAATTTGAGACCGTTTTATTGGCTTTATTTATATCAATTTTCTTATTGCGCTCTCTTAGACCAGAACACCGTGAAACAGGACCAGTGTGACTATAGCTATGTATGAGAAATAGCTATTATAGCTATGTAGTGTAAGAAATAGTTCTCAAATAACGTTGGTTAAGTTTTTAAATGCGTATGATGCATTACAAATGTTTTTCGTACTATCTTCAACAGAACAAGGTATTTTTAGTATTCTTCAACACTTATCGAAATAGATGTTTATGCAATTTTATAAAAAATATAAAAATTAAAAATTAAACTAAAAATAAGAATATTTGCACATAAGATACTATTTAAAGTATTATCTAACAACGCGTAGAAGAAACTTCTTTCATATTGAATTTCTGTCATCAAAACAGATTAAGCGCTCTTTTCTAGATTTAGTTCTGGACTTTGTCCACAAAGCTTTAAAGGGCTTTGTATAATCAAAAGTGAATTTGGTGCAATAGAACTCTTCTGGCCGCAGTACCAGCTGTTGGGCAATTTCACGTCAATAATTTTAATAATAATAATAAAAATAATAATAATCTAGTGTGATCAAATTGTACTCTATATTGGTCTAACTAGTATGGTCTAGTATAGTATGGTGTCTTGTACATACACAAGTACACACATAAATAAGTAATATAGCTTAGTCTCAAGCGCTATGTAAGAAAACTACATTTACCATATAAGGCGAAGCTCATCACAGAGCTTTTTTACATTAGTTTAAATATCATTAAAAAGTAGAGTAGATAATTGATATACGGTAACATCTCTTAATAAAAAATGATGTCGAAGAACAAAGAGCAAAAATTTTATGAAATTATATTTCCAGTATGAATACAATCATTTTGCTCAAAAGGAGCTCAAATGATATTATGCTGACACACTTAAACACACTTAAACACTTAACCTCTGTAAAAGATATATTATTATTAATCTATATAGAACAAAAAAATATGTGAAGAGAATTCATATTCCATTCCATATCGAAGAGTATTAAATTGTAAAACTTTATGTGTTCGCCAAACAACACGACAAACTAAAGTTTGTAGTGTTTGTGGAAGCGACAAACAGAGAACTGTAGCTTCGACCCAGAAAAAGTTGAAAGCGCTTTACTTAAATACTCTGATCTACCGTGACTCGATCGCAGTTGTATTCATTACAGTCATAGCTCTGGTGAAGTATATATTCAAGTTGCGAAAATGGATCCATCGCGTCTGATTTGGTGTCATCAATCAAATGAAAACTTACAATTTTCTGTAGTGCGGGATTTTGCAATTGAGAATATGTGCGTCATTTATGTGGAGTGTGTGGTATGTCCTTTGATAGACTGTATTCGTAATGCTTTGCTACGGAATCCGAATGTCATCATTGCTGAACATGAGATTACTATAAATGATGGCAGAATGGAATGTATTTTGCGTTTGGCTACTCTAACTAACATATCTGCAATGCAGGCATACGAAGATGCAATGATAGAGGCTTTCGCAGAATTGGAAGATATAAACAATATGTGCAGCAAGGTCAAATAGAAAACTGAAGAGCTCTAATAAATCAAACTGTTCCTCAGTATAATAAAAATGTAGTTCTAAAAAAATTAACCAAAAAAAATAAATCAATTAAAAAAAATTAGAGATGAAATATTGCGATTTTTATTTATGCTTGGTGGAATATATTACTAATACATTTAGTATTTTTGAAAACTTGATCTATAAGAATAAAATTACTTCAGGATAAGAGTGAGCAGTATTGAATTATGTATAGAGTTGTTATAAAAAATTAATAATACATATTAAAAAATCTCTCATTCGTGCTTAATATTAGCAACGTATTTGGTTCTTCAGAGTTTTCGTAGTTCCTTTATAAGTTAAAACATTCTTTTGAAGTGAAGTAGCAAAGAAATCTACTTTATGAATATATTCTTCAACAAATCTGTCAGAAACCTGTACTCTCGCTGACGTAAGGCACCTCTCAAAACTATTGCAGTAGCCAATATTTAGTTAAAGATAGTTCATGATAATTAAAATTTCGAAAATAACTTTGATACCAAAGTTTAAATGAGAGGACATAAGAAAACAAAGTTTTTTACAATGTCAGGAATTATAGCAAATCATATCGGTAAGACAAAACTAGGTAGCGGCATAGAAGCTGCAAACTTCTTTACAAATATATCCACTTAAAAAAGGGGTATACAGGAAATCACTAGTCAAACAGCCGTTAAAACTATTGCAGTGTTCTATACATCGTCAATAATATATCGCAAATGAAGATGGAATATTCGGGGTCAAGTAATTACAGCAGTTAAAAAACAACCACACCAAAGAGGTGTTGATACTCGGTGTATATTTAATAGAAATTACTGATTCTTGAAGTTATTAGTTCGTGTTTCTATTAGTTTTATATTGTAATTGATTCATTAACACTTTTTGCGTCAGGTCAACAGAAATCGACTTATTCCCAAAACAGTAGTCACGTTCAAAGAGTCATAGTCTCCAAACTTTAAATATTATTTAAATATAATTAGTATTTGAAATACAAATATTAGGAGCATTGGAGACTAGAATATAGTAAAATTATAGCCGATATAAACTCAAGCTGTGTCTTATATATCCTGTAGAATGTCTTCGTGTTTCACTTTCTTTGAAGAAAGAAAAACTATAACACTTGTTATGTCACTTTTAAAGTTTATGCGGAGCCAGAGTTATTTTATGTGTAATTAAAAAAATATATAACAGAGTATAATTATTTAGGTGAATTATTTTTCAACTTTCTCCACAATGTATCAGTCATAGAAATATATTGAACAAAAAAAAAATACTTATATTTTGTTTGTGCAGATCTAGATGTCTTAGGTGCTGATCAAGGAAGTAAATCTAATATTTTCTTGTGTGTTTATAAAAATACTTTCTACTTACTTAATTACTTAAATGGCTCTAATAAACCGTTATCGGGTTTTGTCCTGACTCATTTCCAGGCGCTTTAGTTGTCTGCACATCTTCTCTTGTCTCATACATAATTCCAACGGAGACATGGTCTACTTTTACGCCTTCTTCTACCAATTGATGCTTCAAATACATATTTCATCGTCATCCATTCTTTCGGCATGATCTAGTTAGCGATACTGCTGGATGTCAAGTTGCTAAATGATGTCAATGTTGCGGTAAAGCTCGTACAGTCCTCGTTCCATTCGGCTGCGCTGGTCGTCAACAACTCATAGAGGACCAAATATCTAACGAAAAATTTTTCTTATTATTTTTCTTATTCATTGACTTATCAAATAAATTTTCGAGGTTAATGTAGTTCGGTTAGTAATACCCTGTACATTTATGTGCTTGTATGAAAAACAGATTTAAAAATTCATTTGAAATCTGTTTTGCTGACAAATATGGTTTCGTCTTACATCTCATCATAATTTTGATTACTCAAGTTTGCAAATGCGAACATCAAATTACATTTACAATGAATTCTCAACAACAACAACAAGAGTTACAAAGCAGTTATATCAGAAATACAACAAATAATTCAACAATTTAATCATAGATCTCGGTGAGGCCCATTCATATTATTCGCCTTCAATTCTGATTCCACTACGTCTTAAATTGCGCTCTCCCACTCCGCCTATACTTAGGTATTTATACAGAGTAACATAAAATAATGTCCTTGATGTGAAAATTTTAATTTCAAATTTAAATTTGAATTCGCAAATGAAGGAATATTTTATCTTGATGAAGACTTGTTTCATGTTGAGATGGGTTAGTCCTTGCGCCACTTTGAATCCGAGACGGCAAGTGAAGTTTGTGCCATTCCTATTCACACGACAAAACAGTGTAAATGGAGTGAAGTGAGAGTTAAGTGCAATAGAATGGCTCAACCCTTCCACTTAACTTTTTTCTGTATTATTTCGTTATTTCATTAGTTTTTTTTCTGTTTTGTCATTTAAATACCATACCAGCCCCCTTTCGCTACCTGGCATATACGGGTAGCGGGCGCTTTTTCTAGTCGTAAAGTTTTGATCATTTCTCAGTAAATTTTCTTAATTTTCACTTCACTTTTCCATAAAGACAAATAAATCTACAAAGAAGTGAGCTGCAGGAAACCACTTGCGTGCGCTTCGCTGAATATGACGCCTTCCACTTTTACTAATTCCACCACAGCTAAACTTTTTCAACATGAAATTCTATGGCATTCATATCAACAGCCTTCCTTGCGTACATGTGGTAAGCAGAAGCAAATGCTTACCTGCTCCTGGCTCGTCTATGCATGTGCGTGTGTTTGAAATATTTATGTTTGCATGTGTTAACACTATCCAACAAAATTGATTTTTTTAATGTTAATTTTTTCTTGCCGAAATTGACGCGTCTTATGACGAAAAGAAACTATTTAAAATTTAGAAAGGTTCGAATACCAATGCAAAGACAACTGACCATAGAATGCTGTTTGTATTCCAATTATTACCATATATGTTACTCAATATTCGAATTCTTTTATATTAATTTATAGTCCATATGTAATTTGTTTGGACTGCATGTGCCAGACTTAGAACTTAGATGAGTCCTTGGCAATACTCAAAACAGCGTTGTATGGTCAGCCAAATTTCAATAAATTTAATAAATTTTTGTCGTTGTCTTTTCTTCCCTTTTCAAATCCTTCTAATTTTTAAATAGTTTATTTTCGTCATTAAGACGCGCCTTTATCGGCAAGAAAAAATTAACATTAACAACCTTTTTTGTCTTTTAATAAAATAATGGAATAATTAAAATTACTTATTAAAGAAAGAAATATTATATTAAACACACTTTCTATAAATTCCAATTATTTTGAATTTGTGTAAAAACCTTGCAGACTGGTGTTCAAATATAAATTTACCAGACCACTTTTCTGTTAATTTTTTTCTTTTTTGATTATGCTAAAATTATATTTAGCCAAAAGGAGTTAAACGACTACAAATGCCAGTAATCAAGGAAAATGCTAGTATATACGTATTCATTTTGCAGGAGACGGGAGGGGGACAGTTTTTAACTGGAATTGCTTATAAATTGTAGGAATGCATAATTGTTGATAAATTGTTTTTTTTCTGCTTGCCAACTCATATATTTGAGCTTATCTGTTAGTGTTTTAAGTTTATGTCTGTATATATATATACGTGTGTAAGTGTATATGGATGTGTATGTGTACCTGCGGCGTACGGTAGATCAGGCTTCAAGAAAACCTTTTGACGAAAAATATCATTTTGGCTGACAAAAGTTCATGTTTCGCTTGATGGCACTGCACATCCACAGAATGTCGAATGATGTTGTTTATGTGGTTGTTGTTAATTCATGGTGCTGGTTGTTGTTGTTATTATTATTGTTGGAATTGTTGTTGACTTAGCTTTTGGTGATTATGATGTTGATAATAATAATGTTAGGGTTGCTGGTTAAATAACAGAATTTTCTTCAACTGCCAATGCTAGGTAAACTTTTGAATGAATTTTGAAGCTTGTGTACATGTGTGTTTGTGTGTGTGTGTTTATGTTATCCTTTCATTCATTCATAATGACTTGACAGAGTGGCAAACAATTTTAAATATTATCATCAACGCCATCTTGAAAATCAACGTGTGGAAAGGTTGAAATTAAATTTTTACATTTTCAATTTCATGAGGTGGGAGGTGTGGTACAAGCAGAAGATGCAGGCATGCGATAAATTTGATTATTAAATTAAGAGGCAGTGAAAAAAAATGGTAAACATCAAGACGCTATCAAAGAATGGAATAAAGAAATGGTAAGGAAGCCATCAAAGCAAGAAGGGGTTGATGCTTTTTTGACATTTTCTTGTCCCGCAAATTTTATTGGCCAGTAATATTGCATTTCAGACATAAGTCATAAAATTCTTAAGTAAATATGAATTTATAATCTCAAGGCAGCGTTTGTAAATCTTCGACCAATTCTTCTTTCTATATTTCTTCTTCTTTTTTTCCATCATCGAAACCTTATCTTTTGTCAAAGTAAAGTCGCAGTGTAGCATTTCGTTTGAAATTGGATTATGTGTATCGTTGAGCTTAACGTTTTTTTCAGTTAAAAATTGTAATAGATCGTCCCATTCTAGAAATAAGAAGGATAGGTTCTTATTTCTACGAAACCTTGTTGTAATTCGTAGATTCACCTACTGTGCAACCAAATTTTCTTCTTCGAGCCTTTATCTTTTGTCAAAGTGTAGTCCCGGTGTAGCATTTTGTTTGAAATTGGACTGTCTGTATCGTTAAGCTTAACGTTTTTTGCAACTAAAAATTGTAATAGATCCAATTATCGTACAATTAATTTTTCTACTTCTTCGAGAACTTTTTTCTTGTTAAAATGTTGTGGCAGTGTTGCAGTGTAATGTTTGAAATTGGGCTGTTCTTATCGGTGAGCTAATCATTTTTCAAACTATATATTGTTATAGATCCACACAGCGTGCAACTTATCCTTCTTCATTTTCTTCTGCGAAACCATATTATGATGGATATAGTTCCCCATTAAGTAGGCATTTCTCTTTATTTTTGTTTTCATTCTCTACACTCTTTTAAACTAATTATTACCATTATCATCTTGCTAGATGAACAAAGTTAATAAGATATATATTAAAGATTCATTTCATAAGTCTAGTTTCCATATTAAAGATCGGACCACACTTCTTGACCATTCAAAGAATGTAATTATATACAGTCTGTTTTATATTTTAAGAAGACTGGCCTCGATATTTAATAAAAATAAATCAGTTTTTTTCTATACGTAGTTTACATTGCAATGTGTTTTCATTAACCAATGCATTCAATTTATAAAATTGATACTTCCCATTGTAGTAAGAAATAAAATAGTTAATTAATATTATTAAATAATAGTTTTTGTATAATAAGTGTTGAAAATTTAATACTGAGACCATACAAAAGGTTCACATAATTCTACTTTGATTGCTCACAATCGTTTTAAAACTTAATTAAGACAGCCAACTTAATAGTTATTGTCTTAAATAATCTGTAGTTCTCAAGTCACACATTATTAATTATAAATAAAAGAATCTACTTCCTAATATAAAAAATTAACTGTCTATGGTCAACTTGATTCTGAAATACTTTAATTTAAACAAAAAACTGAAGTGTAATCAGGATAATGGGTAATGGGTTTGGTTTCACTATCTTGATGTGCCAATTAACAATACCCATTGGATGATCAGTATGATTTTTGAATTTATTTTGAATTTTTATTTTTTATAGGTGCCCAAGGGGCTTTCTTTTCATTAGATAGATTTTTAAATAGATTTCAAAAATAAAAATTGGACTTATATTTTTCGGTTGTTTAAAAAGATTTTTTATAATTTGTCATTTTAACGGCTTCAATTAGCAATACTACAAGCGAGTAGTCACTACACATTTTTTGGGTTACTTATATACAGTATAAGAAATAAATATACAATAATTAATATTAATTATGTTAATTAATTTTTAAATGATATTTGAGAAGTTCAAATAGCTCTTCCTTTTATTTAATAAATGCCGTGTTTCACATATATGCGCTCTTTGTTTATTTAAGTAATATGAGTAACAAATGCTTTTAATCGTGACACGGCCGGTTGAATTGGACACAACTATCTGGTTTGCCTCAGCATTTATATTCTCAGAAACTCAAGAAACAGATGTTCTTGATATATATATATAGTCACTACTTTAATGTGAAATTTATCCGCAAAATTTGTATTTTTTGATCAGGCTAATATTAATGGAAAACCATGTTATTCATCTAGAATTTCAATAAATTGTGTCCTTAGTGACTAACTTAGTCACTTAGTTGCTATGAAAATTGTGAAAGTAGCTGAAGTAAATATATCAAGAATATTGTATAAACAAGACCCACATATTTTTTACTGCTTTCATCCAATATTTTAATCACATGTATGAATTTTTGGCCTACGATTTATCTGCATTGCTTCTTAAAGTCGATAATAAGACGACAATAGAATTAGCAAATAATCGAAAATCTGAATTTGTTTGGGTTTGAATTTGAAAGGTTGTTTGACTTTTCTACAGTTTCTGAAAAGCAGCCTAAAGGCTGCTGGAACGTTATGAAAATGTTTCTTTTGAAACCTATAAATTGCGCTGTCATGTCCATTTGTCAATGGACCTTACTGTAGTCCGATTTTTAGGCGATTTTTTCCACTTTACTATTGTTTACGCGGACGATATGGTTTACTTCTTGTGATATGAATATGTAGAGGATTTCTATTTAAGAGAGGTAAGTCATCGGATTTGTGAAAAATATATATTAAAAATTGTTATAAAATTAAAAGAAATAAGTTTCAACACAAAATCATTTATTTGATTACGAATAATATAACATAGTATAAATATTTTTTTTATTTCAGTACAATCTAATCTAATCTAAGCTAAAGATTTTTAAAATATATTGAATAATAATTAACTTTGTTGGTGTTTTTTACTTTTTCGTTATTATATACTTTATCTGCAAAATAAAGCTTAACAAATTTGTTATATTTTTTAAGTTCTGAACTCTGGCCCATATTATATTGTAATCCTGCTTTTTCATCTTCTTTTAGTGTTTGGGTTCCTTTATAGGCCATTCCATTTAAATTTTAATTTGGATGAAGATTTTGATTCAGACCCTGCAATACGCTCAATCTGATGTTCAATTCCTCATATGCCGAACCCACTGCAGCATAAAATGCATTTAGAGCTGTAACTTGACCATTCGTTTCTACTTGCAATGTGGATAAGATTTTGTCATTTTCATAAGTGATCTCCTGTTCAGCTTTAATAACATTTGGATTCGATAACAATATATTCTTGAACATTGAAACTAAAGTAGATTCCATAGACTCTGTAGATTCAACCAATATATTAATCGAATTATCCATTGTCATGTTTTGTACTAAAGTTAAACTCAAATTGTCGCCTTGGGTTTCGTTAATTTTATTCTTTGTAGAATCCATTGTGGTTAATAATGGAAACCGAAACGATTACTGAAAATTACAGAAGACCGTTTTTGATATTCAAGTAATGCTTCCAACTCAACGTGAGCTTAAAATTAAATTTGTATGCAGTTTTGTAGAATTGTAGTATAAAGTGAAACTACAATTTAGAATGAGAAGGCACTAGTCTTGCAGTCCACAACTTCAATTTTCACCAATCAAGTCTCAATTTTTACTTGACAACTTTTTTTTTAATATATCTTTCTCATATTCGTATCGCATATTTATGTAAAGGGTTCTACTTCTAGTAATCATTTATATATGTATATTGTGAAGTGAAAATAAAGGAACTCAGCTCGATCGAATAGTCTACTCATTCTTTTCAATGCTTAGACAATTTTTAAAGAATCTCACTTTTTGATATGAGAACTTTTGTTGAGTTAACATAGATAGTCCAGTATGAATAAGAAATTGCGAAGATCGTTTTTACTCTACAAGCAATACTACATTATCTCTATTTACTAATACATAAGTGTTTTGATTCAAGCGGTTTGTTTGGATTGGTGATGATTTGTTACAAAGACTCATCTTCAATAGTGTGGTATAACTATTGATACTCTATTGTAGTCTTATCAGTAAAGTACATATAGTTGAAAACAAAAAAATTGAGAGAGAAGAGAGTGGGTAAGCTCTACGATTTTTGAAAATCACCAATTAGAATCGCTCAAAGTTCTTGAATAATAAAAAAAATAAAATTCTTTCGCTTTAGAGATAATGGGCGACAGATAAAGAACAATTTTTATTTATGACTCAAGTTGACAGCTTTATTATATTTTTATTATATCGTAAATTATTTTTAAATACTCCAGTGGCGTAGTAGTTTTGGATGTAAAAAATTCTCGAAAATAAAAAATGGTACGGAATCTCGTTTTAATAAGCTAAAATTGTTGATAATAGTTTGTCATTCTTAGCATGGATGCAGTCCACTTTAGTTTTTCTATTATTTTAAATACTAGTATTCTTAATTACTTGGGCGTACCAGTTTAAGCTTTATAAAATGAAAATAAAAGTTGATTAGTGCATTATATATGAATTTGCTTAGCAAGATTTAAGGATACTTCTAAGAATATACTCTTAAACACCATAGAAATAAATGAAAAAAGTGCTGTAATAAAGCTCAATAAAACTTTATCAAACTTATTTAGTTATTTCAAAAGTTATGTATGACTATATAAGTCCCTTATAGGAAACAAATTAAAAGTGTTATTAGAGTGTCCTACTCATGTCATCTACATATAAATTTTAATATATATTTACTGGATGTGATTACTTTGTTTTTTCAGTTCCTGCATGGCAACCTTATATAACTAAATTAGCAAACGAATTTACAAAAATGTATTAATATGATAATGTTTTAATAAATTTCAAAATTTATTTATATATATATATATGTATGTATTCATATATAAGTAATTATATTAAAATATTATAAGGAACGCGAGTGCTTACTTCAATAGCCAAGATAAAAGTGAACGAGCTTCGCTTATCAAGTTGAGAACTAAGAAGGCTAACGTGGACTTTTCCAGATCAACTAGTGGATGTCCCATTTGGTAGCAATCAGGCGAACGAATAATCGCATGATTATGCCGTTAATGGAACTAAGCGCAGTTGTATATATATATATATCTACGTCAGTGAAGGGAAAATCAAGTAAAATTTTTTCACTTAACAGGATATACGTATTGTATCTCGTCACATAATTACGGATTGATATAGATAAAACATTAACGCTGTATAAGCACAATAATTAAAACTTGGAGTCAAACTTTTAGTTATTAAGCTGCACTGACTATTTGCTAGATATTTTTCCTTTACATTAGAGAATAAAATTGCATTATACATCATCACTAAATGGACTATTGAATTTGACATTATAAGTACATTATATATTAAAATCTTACAAAAAGTTTGGTTAAAAATATCAGGAATAATCTAAGATAGCATGGTAAATCAGAAATGAGAACTTAAAAATATTGAACAAAAATACTTTCTAAACTGAAATTAACGTGGGTTAACTTTTTCTCTAAAACGGTTATATATACTATTAGGCCTTATGGCTAAAACAACCGGATCATTTTTTTATCTTGACTTATTATATATTATTTTTATTTATTTTATTTCTATTTTTGTCCTTCCACTGTAACTCATTCTTAATACTCGCGCATGAGCTCTAAACCATATAGTCACAGAGAATGTCAATTTCTATTGTTTTCTAGTCCTGTTTTAACTAAATAGTGGTCCGATCGATAAAAAATACGTATCATAGTTAACTTATTTTCATTTTTAAGGTAATATAGTATAATCTCGTGATGTGATTAAGTAGTTTAAGAGTTAAATACATCTTATTGGTCTCTAAGAGAGAAGATTCAATAAACACCCTTAAATTTAATTAAACAAAGAAAACAAATAAAATATATTTCTTGATGATGTGATCATTCGATTTGATCATACGATTTTATCAGCCAATAAAAATTGTCTATACTCGCATAAACAACTAAATATGCTCACATATATTGCGAGGTTGTCTAAAAATGCGCATTTTTACAACGTAAACAAATATAGATACTTCATATAGATACATCATAATTGCGCAGATATATTTTTTTTAAATATTTTGCGAAATATAGGTCAAGCAGAATATATATAACTGTTAACTACATAGCAGTTGTTGTTGCTTTTATTATTACTCATAAGTTCTAGAGAATGAATAAAAACTATGTAAACGAATATGAGTACTCCGTATTTTTTTTATTGATTATTTTCGTCAGGATATTTATCTGTTCTGTAAATTCTTTATTGCATACCCAAATCAATGCCTATGGGCTTCAGAACTGTAACGCTAAATAGATTTAAAGATAATATTTAATGTTGATATTAAGTGAACGGGGAGTAACTGTTAAGTAGGTAGAGTGGTTTAATATCTAAAAGTTTGACTTGAATTTTTTTCGTTCTATGTACTGATGCAGTATTAATGTTAGTCTATCTCTTAATGTATCCATCTGGACAAAATATCTTTCAGGTCTCAGTACATGCACAGCCTATCGATAATAACAATAATGTATTCATAAATACGAAACTTTATGTGATTGAATTACAGAAAAACGACTGAATGTAGTTTGCAAAGTAGTACTACTAAAAAGATTGAAAGTAACATGGTCATTATCGTTAAGATAGTCATTTTTTTACCAAAATTAAGTGTTTGATACTGCCTTGAAATTTTTACAACATTTCTTTAAGAACATTTATTTACAACTCTAACGTGGGAACCTGAGTTAACAAGGCGATTATTTGAAAGATTATTTAACATAGACAGAATATGTAAGAGCGAACCAGTGTTTAACACCACCGATTATAGTCAATTAATATAGACGCAAATTTTGAAGAATAAATAAGAGTATAAAGAATAAATTTTATTATTATTATTAGAGACCAGAAAGTATTGCGACCTAAATAGATCTATTGTACATAACTTTCATCCTTAAACTTATATATTTAGGTTTTTTATAAATTTTTACAGAAGTTGGAGTTTGTTGTTTAATAATTCATATGGAGACATTACAAGACCACCACCTCTTTATCTACCAAGAGCTGGACTTTCCAAAAAACTGTACTTTGAGTTTTCGATTTTCATAACACAAGAATGACATACATCAGTGTCAGAGATAATCAGTGTGAAAGATCTAGTTTAGTTATAGATATATAAAAAGGATGAATATCATGTAATAAGAAAACAGTGAAGCTAATAATATTGTGATTGGATATTTACTTTATATATATAGTTCCTATATATATATGATCTATATATGATCTTTGCATTTCATTTAACATTATATTCATTATAATATATTCGCACTGAAAAATTAGTGCTATGACAAATAGGACACCATTCTAAAATCTCTATTTTAATAAAAGTTTTCTGAACTGAAAATCATAAGACGTGATTCTTAATTCATACAGATTGATAAGATTGGAACTTTATCTTACCTCAACATTATCCCACAATCAGAACTCTATTAAATAGATTTAAAAATTTTTTGCTGCTTAATTAGTTTATTGCATGTTAAAGTGAATTTAACATAAATTCAATAGATTAACTTTAAAAATAAATTAAATTATAATTCTTTTTTATTCCGGAATTGCCCTTTTGAAAGCTTCCACTGCTCCAATGTTACCATTTGTTTCCAGAAAGAACACGGTAATCCTTTTGCCGTCACGATAGTGGGTATCCTGCTCAGCTGACACAACATCTGGATTATTACACAATGCATCCGTTATTACGTCACTTAGACTATGCAGTCTGCATTCAAGTACAATCAAAGCCAGCTGCTTCGCGGCGTAATGGCAAATGACACGAAGAGTAAACGATTCATTATGGCGAGTGAAACAAGCAAGTTCGTCAAGATCCATTGCGGCTAACAGCACCACAAAATTAATTTAAGAAAGATCAGAACTGAAGAGCCTGAAATGCTTATGCTTAAATCTCAGTATTAACTTGAGATTCAAATCAAATGTATTCGGCTTTTGCCACTTCAATAACACTACAAAATTGTTAAAACTTTAATAGATTTTCAAAAAAAAAGGTTAAAATTATAATTTTTGTTTGTCAAAAACCAGATTGCTGAGTTAATAAATTTATATTAAAATAACGAAGTAAAATTAGAGTATATCTCAATGTGGGTTAGAGGGTTGGATCTAACCCATAAGGTTGGATGTTACGTGAAAAGAACGATCCATAATTAATGCTGTAGTTTGCATGTTAGTAAATTAACGCGAAGGTGGATTAGCATTATAGTATATGACCACAAAGCAATAATTAATCCATAAGCTTTTATAATTTTACGAAGCAATCATTTTTTTTTCACTTTCGTGCCAAAAGAAAGTATACTTCAATCGCAGAGTTCGTAGAATTCAATATCAAAATATATAAGTAATTCTAAAATAGATTAACTAGGATTGTACTTATTGTGAAGTAATATATTAGAAAATATTTTATTGTTGTTGTTTTTGCAATTAACCAAATTTTTGCTTTTATTATTGTATTGTCAAGTAAGGTATCTATTACCTAACCTCTTCCAACCCCCTGAAAATGGCACTGATGATATGTGAATCAATAATTTTTATTGTTGAGGTACGTATATATTACCAGAAAGTAAAACATATGTTTTCGATTTAAATAATGTTCTGTTTTTTGCTTTAATACACAAGTGTTAATCAACATTTCTTGAGAATTTGAGTTTACCAGTTTCTATAAGTGGTTTGGTGGTAGTGTTGTTACCCTATATGAGATATTTTGTGTATGTGACCTCCAAGTTTGTACAGGTTTAATAGTCTCCATTATTGGAAACATATTGCTTCATGAGGTAAATAAAGGTCAATGAGATCAAAGAGAATATGTATGACACGTACTTACGCCTTACACTTCACCCTTCCAATGTGAAATAAATTTTCAATTAAGAGGAAGTATGAAAGTAAGTTAAATATGAATCTTTAGCTAAAATAATTATAAAACGACAATAAATTAATTCCACAACACATTTATTTTTATTTATTTGATTAATAGCTGTTGACATAAATATTGTATACTGACATAGAATATTGTAAGAATATGTAAAATATTAATATGTAAAATTATATATAAAAATTTATTTAATAAGTTTTTCAATATTTAAATTCCTGCACGGTAAGTCATATTGTTCCTTAAGTGAATAATTTGCATAATTTTTGGGTGTTTTCTATTCAATAATTACATGTTTATTAATTAATTAAATTTCATTCAGTTTGTTGCATATATTTATGTCAAAAATCCAATCGAAATCAATTCTATTCAGTTCTACATTCAATACAACATTGTATTTCTTTCAATATTATTGTCGACGTGCCTCTCCGGCTTTGCTCGACGTCTTGCTTTAATTGCAGAGCACTCAAATTTCAATTTGATTGGACACCGTCATCTGCATGGTCATTCAGACCCTGCATTATACCCAATCTGTAGTTCATTTCATGAAATGTCAAAACGACAGCGCTATAGAATGCATTTAGAGCTGTAACTTGACCATTCGTTTGTATGTGCCAGGTAGCTGAGATTTTGCCATTTTCAGAAGCGCTTTCCTGTTCAGTTATAAGGACATTTGGATTCAACATTAGGACATTCCTAAAAATCGAAATTAAAGCGGCTTCTACAGCTTCAACCAAAACATGAATTGAATTATTCGAAGCCACATTGCGAACGAAAGTTAATGTCATAATTTCACCACGATTTTCGATAATTGCATTACTTGACAAATCCATTGTGGTTAATAGCGAAGCGATCACTGTAATTTGTTTAGAACCGCTTTAGTATTTAAATTTAAGGCTTCAGTTCAACGTGAGCTTGAACTGAAAATTGTATTCAATTTTGTAGAATTGCAGTTCGAAGTGAAACCACAATTCAGAATGAGAAGGCACTAGTCTTGCATGGTCTGCAAGACTTCAACTCTCACCAATAATTTTATTCATATTTATAAAAAACGTTCTACTTCTAAAATCACTTACATGTATTGTGAAGGCGAAATAATGGAACTGATCTTGCTCTTGCACTAACTACAAATACTTTATCGAATAGTTCACTCATTCATTCAATACTTAGATAATTTTAAAGAATCTCATTTTCCGATTTGAGAACTTTTGTTGAGTTAACATAATAATTCGAGTATGAATAAGAAATTGAGAAAATTGTGTTTCTGCTCTATAAGCAATACTACATTATCTCTATTGACTTACATGTATGTAACATATGTTGCTTTAAACGATTTGTTTGGATTGGTTTAATATTTCGCACAGATTCACTGACAAATGATTTGCTACAAAGAAACAATTTCAATAGTGTGGTACAACCATTGTAACTGTATTTTCCGCAAAGTACATGTAGTTTGTAAGCAATACGGAAAAACAGAGAGAGATAGAGAGAGAGAGAAAGAAAAAGAGGGATAGGGATAGGAAGAGAGAGAGAGAGAAAGAAAAAGAGGAAGAGGGACAGCGATAGAAAAAGAAAGAGACAGAAACAGTGAGAGAGAGAGAGAGAGAGAAAGAGAGAGAGAGAAGGAGAGCAAGAGCGAGAAAGAGAGAGAGTAATTGATAGGAAATTGAGCAAACTCTCCAGTTTTTAAAAAACAACAATTGGAACATATCAAAATTTGTTTTTAATAGATAATACATATATGATTCATCATGTCGATGGCGTTGAAATTAATTAGCTTAGTACTTTTTACTCCACATCCCCTTGTTGCCATAATTAATATATTGACCTTTTGGCAATTATGGCAAAATTATGATGGTTTTGTTATCATAATCAAATGATATAGTCAACTTAATAGTAGTACATTAGAGTTCGGTTCGTTTCGATGTTACCTATTCAAGCGACCATATCTATTATGTGTGAAATTATTTTTTATTGATTTATATTATAAAAATTTTGTGGAAAAAATTAAAATTTCAGAAATCGTTAAGTCTACCTCAATGTGACCATCTTTTGCTTTGAATTTCGCCTTCAAATGGTTAAAAAATGGGTTGAATGGTTCACGAATGTGATCTTCTAGTATTTCGGCCCAATCCTAAACAATGGCTTTCTTCAGCGCATTCATATTGTAATATTTTTGAGTCCTCACCTTGCTCTCCAAAATCATTCTTGGCTTATACGAGACGGTGCTTTATGAGATGGTGCTGAGTCTTGTTTGAACGTCCATGATCTACGACCGAAATGTTTGTGTGCCCACGGCTCTTAACCAACTTCCAAGCTATTTTCTCGATAATAAGTCGCATTGACTTTGACACCAGGCTCGATGAAAACGATTGGGGAGTGTCCATCGGCGGTCACAGCTGCTCATACCATTACTTGAGATGGAAAATGATTTCGAGTGGTGATTCGTAATTTCAAATTTTCGGCGGTGCATTCAATTTAGTAAACACGATCATTTTAGAATTTTTAAACTGTTCAATAGGAAAATTTTTCTCATCAGAGAACACAATGTTTGGAAATTCGCCACGTTCGTGCAAACGCAGCAACTCCTCTTTCGAGTCTAACTTTTTGTTGCTTTGGTTTAAGATCTTTTGCCTTTTCGTACTTGTAAGGCTTGATCTTGAACTCCTGCTTGAACTCCTGCTTGAACTCACAAATAATAGCTGGTTGTAGTTTTCCAGCTAAATATAACCCAATCACACTATTACATTTGTGTTATCTTGTAAACAATATATAACATACAGCTGTTATTCGTATGAATTTCATATAGTTGGCAATATCATTTTGACAGATACACCTGTATGCAGTTGATAACACTTCAAACCCTATATATAAGACAGAAGTTTAGAATATGTGAACTTTATATAATTAAAATCTGTCGTCCGAATTTAATCCGGCTGCCCTCGATGCACTTGTAGGCATTAACAATAGAAATCGCATGTTGGGTACATTAGTGCAGTCAACGTCCATTAAATTAAAAATTAGACCATAGACATTATTCACTCATCATAAACTTTCATTATTTTTAAGTTGGTACATGACCAAAGGAATGACTTCGAGACGAGCTTAATCACTTTAAAGCTTACCTTAACTTAAGCAGCTGCATTATTCTAACTATCCTTAAGAAGTTTACAAGAAGGTACAAAGGTACAAACAGATGATATGCAATATATTATTGTTGGAATACATATCGTATTAAGGAACACATCAATAATGAAAAAACTAATCATGTGTAACTGACAGATATCTTCAATAGTTTTCTTTATTCTATTGAACCGAAAGAAACCTGAATTCTAAAATTATTTGGAAAATTTTACAGGTAAGGTTTTTAATGCATGTCTTCTACTAATTATTCTATTTAATTAAACCTTTTCTTTTACTGGTAGTTATGATTTTTGTGATTTTAAACTAATTTTTACATTTGTATATTTTATGTATATTGCGAAAGAATGAGAATCAATTAATTCTATTAGAAGAATCAGTTATGCATTAAAACCTTTAATTTAATTCGATCGAAGATTGATAAACCCTATAATGTATTTAGGTTTAGGTTGTCGCACCAACTTTGCAGTTAATGACAAGTCAAATAGAAACTCTAGGTGCAATTGGATATGAATTCTTCAACAACACAAAAAATCGAAACCATAAGTCAATTATTTGCTAAACCTTCTGAAATTAATTCAAAATTATTATTAAAAAGTAGTCATCACATTAAAAAAAAATAAAAGATTTGTTATTTGATGATCTAGAGATAGGCATTTAAAATTTTCGAATATATGTAAATACGTTATGTCTGTTTTCATTTATATATTTATTTTTATTAATTTTCATAATTCACACTCTATATATTCACAATCAATACAGTATATAATACAATGCAATTTCTGGATTTTTCTTCTAATAATTAATTTTTTAATTAATCATCTTCCCAAGGAAAATGATTTGATTCCTCAGGCAAGTCAAGCATTCTGCTGTCCTCATTCACAATTATTGTCACTGAAAAATGCATTTCTTCGCAAACCACCATCAATGAATCACAGAATGCTTTGTGGGCTGTAACTTCGCCATCAGTGATTATATATAATGCAGCTTGAAATTCGTCCTCTTCCGAATCAATTTCCAAGTAAACAATCATGACATGCGGATTATTCGACAAATGTTGTTTAACAGCATAAGCTGGAGAGCTTACCAAAGATTTGAAGCTAACCCGTGCATAATTGCCCGTTATATTGTTTTGAATAATCTCAAGACTGAGATTATTACAACCAGTTTCATTCTCTCCACTTTTTGAAGGATCCATTGGTTTTACGTATCTAACCAAACAATTATACAAATATTTAAAGGAATATATTTCTATCATTTAAAGCAAAGCTTACACATCAGTGCAAGTGCCAACTTAAAGTTCTATTAAATTTATTGAGATACATTCTGATGTAAAGTTGTGGTTTGGGATGAGATAGGAACAACATGATTTGGTCCAACTTTAAAACAACATACTTTGAATTTCTTTTAGTGTTTGTGAGTAATTTTCTTAAGAATTCTACTTCCATTTCATAAGTTTACGTTGTGCATAAGTGAAGAGAGGGAATCACATATTCCCTACTACTATAGTTGAAGATGTGATCATTTTATTGTTTAGTTCATATATTTTCCAATGTTGAGTTAAGAATCGATGACATCTCTCTCCATCAAAAACGGTTGCACTGCTCTCCTTATACCTAATATAAAATATACTTATACTTGTACCTAATAAAAAATATACTTATACTTATACCCAATTAAAATTGAATTTTAATGTATATGTAGGTTGTTAACATATAAATGTGTTAGTATAAGCTTAGCTAAAAATATATATTAACGTATATATAACTCAATTAATGCCTGATGGAATATTTAAGGAAAATGGATGTATATGTAATTATTTGGAAACCTACATCACATGAGCATTTTTTGTGGAAGTGGTCAACGTCTTTGTAGGGAAGTCTACAATAATTCGAACCCTTTAAACATACACCGAATGCACCATTTTGAGAGTAAATATCTCTTAAAGAAAACTTCAAAATGTGGTTTCGGAAATATTTCCATAATATACACAAATTAGCATCTCATAATATCATACGCATACACTGACAAATTTCTTAAGATAGTGGTCAGTGGGTTCTCAAGATTTATACTGTCTTAAATTCAAAAAAATAATAATTTGGTTTCGTTGGGCTAATATTATAATTATAATAATTATAAAAATAATTTTTTAAGAATTATAATTATTTATTATTCTTAACATAGTTCTAATTCTATATGTCTAGTTTACAAGTATTGATAATTGCTTGGGCGTATCTACTGAAGCGTATCTGAAATGAATATTAAAGTTTATTAGTGCATTATCATCAGCAAGTTCACAGAGATTTAACGATACTTTTAGAAATATCCTTTCAAAAATCATATAAGAAAACAGTGTTGTAATAAAGATCCAGAAAGTTCTGTCACACTTATTTTATTATTGTAGAAATTATTTATGACTATATAAGTCCTTCATTGGAATTCATATAAAAGTGTTCTTAGCATGTTCCATACTTGCGTCCATATTTATATATAGTCTTTCAGTTCTCATTGCCTACTGTTGTGGGATCTTATAATTTTAATATATAAATGAATAATAATATAATAATTATTAACGATAATAAACGCTGGCTTAATAACTCAATATGTATATATTATCATTCTATAAATGCATCAATAGAGGAGACATTTGCGAATTTTGGATGACTCTCGCTATAATTTTTCTTCTTCTCGTATTTTTAAGCTGGTTTCAATCTAGACCAGGGCTGTCCAAAGTACGGTTCGTGGGCCACATGCGACCCGTGTCATATTTTTAATTTATTACAATTACGCAAATTGTCATTTGGTGTATTGGTAAAACCACATTATTTTATTTTTATGGCACACCAAATAAATAAATTTAAATTATTTAATTAATAAAACTAAATTTAACATTATAATCTTATTTCTATTTTTGAAGGCCTATGTGAACCTATGTTTCTGCGGTCCTCTGATCTGAATATTGATTTACATTGAAACAGTATCGCATTTGGTCTGAACACCCTTGATCTAGAGTATTCAGTAACAGGATTACTGAAAATTGAAGTTTTAATTTTTAGTTCTCCCTATTTAAATACAAATTTAAATACACTATTGTCCGCAAATTAAAGATTCCGACTTTAATCAAAAAATGAGAATATTTAAAGAAAATATCATAGAATAATTAATCTGATATAAATAACGTATTTAATCCTACAACAATAAAGACTCAAAGGAAGTGTTGATATCAGTTCACTATTTTAAAATTAAACAATTAAATTATTCCATAGCTAATTTTATAACAATTCCTGATATATAATATGGAAACAATTGATTTCAGCTTTTCCCTAACTTTAGTATTAGAATATCATTAATTAGTTGATCGAACCAACACTCTGTAAGCCTAAACAAACATAAAACTTCATAAATATATTAAAATATCATTAATTTTGACATAATCGTGTTCTCTATTTATAGCCATTCAAAAATCACATGCAGAAAAAGTGCTATAAGAGAGCATTACGTTCATACTTTTTAATTAACTTAAAAATTTTATGTGATACTGAAGATTAATTTGTCTGTAAAATTGCCTTTAAAAACACTTTATTAAAATAAATATAAATTAATTAAATAATAATTAATATATTAAATTAATTAATGTTATTAATAATTTATAATAATTTATTTATTTATTAATTATTAGTTTTTTTAATTTATAATAAATATTAAATATAATTGCATTTCATTATAATACACAATTAATAAATAATAATTTATACAAATAATTAAAATAATAACTTGTCCAACATAAAACTAGAATAATATCTAACATTAATTTTGACTTTGTCAGGACTTCACTATTTTGCGGATATGATTTATGCCCTTAACATGTATGTTCTCAATTAAGTACGGTAATAGGAAATAGTTCAGTATGGAAAATATAAGTAGGAATTTATATTTAGTAAGGCAACTTAACAATACAATAATATCTAGCATTGCTAAAGTATGGATCTAATCTATGAGAGATATGCATTTATGAATTTTTATTTTGATTTTTCTTTTATTTTCAGGCAATGTTTTTCTACAACCTATTTTCTGTGAGTTTGATCCCAATTTATTAGACTGCTGTCTCCAATCAGCGTTTTAGGTAATTATGTATATTTAAGGAACAAGCAGATACACAGAAGAACGATATTCGCATGTCCTTCAAATAACATTTAACTATTGTTATTGAGAAAGTTGGCAAAGTGACGTCTTGGCATATATCGACGGTCCATGTTTAACTTAACGGAAGTTACAGAGAAGAGTTGTGAGCTCATACTTTTCTTAAGTAATTTCTCTGCGTAGAGCATAGAAGTTTCTATCAAGCCAAAGATAAATTTTTTTTTCAGTATAATTAACTAACGACATATAATAGATTTATAAATAAATATAAATCTTAGTAAGTAACTGCTGTGTTGCAGCAGTTCATATATCAAATAAAAATAATACGCAATACCTTTAAAGACACCTGTTTACCGAACTTTCATTTATATGGAGTCTAGTATGGAGTCAATATATAACGTATTAAGTATGTGTATTCGTTTTAACTCAAGCTTTATATATGTATATGTTTTATATGTGTTCCATCATACATCTTACCTTAATGTAAAACTTTTCTAAAAATGTCGCATTTTATCGAGAATGATTTTGATATTTCCCAATATTTGAGAAAAAAATTACATTTCCTGCTGAACCTTAAATAAATAACTTTTTACACAATAACAGATATATAATATCCATTAAGAAGATTTTGCACCAAACCAAACAAAGTCATTTCTTTATAAAAATAACAAAAAATATCCAAATTTGTCTCATAGACGCACTTTTAGCAACACAAGAAGCAGATCTATGTATCTATATTCCAATAAAGAACCAAACTAACAAAATACAAAAAAGTAAAAAAATAGAATAAGACGAAAGATATATTTTTTTTTAATATTTTTTTATTAACTTTGACATTATTGTGATGATTAACATATAATATTCAATTTTTCATAAGATATTTTATAACTGTTGAATATATCAAGCATATCAATTCTGATATACTTTACAAAAATATTTAATCATCAGCGCCAATTTTATGCAAGTAGCTCAAAAGTTCTTGTAGATTGGATTGCACCTGTACCAAAGCATTCTTATAGGCCTCATATGGAGTGACCTTTCCATTGGTTTTGACACGTAACATGCACTCAGTTCCGCTAGTAGCTGCAGTTATCTGATGTACTGCTTCGATGACATCCTCATTGGTAGCCAACTGTGCCCGGATTTGTGCGACAAGATCAAAGTCCACATGGTTGAGCAGAAACAGAGTGAGGTTATGATCAAATGGATGATCAATTATAATGATGCTAATGTTTTCAAAGTCTTCGTTCAGCATATCAAAATTATGTGAGGCTTCCATTTTGGAATAATACTTTCTCAGCTAATCAATATCAACTGGAGTCAGTAAGTGAATGCAAGCCCGTTTTATATGGTAGTACTTGTAGTTCTTAAAAGCTGTAGTTTAAAGAGCAGTTTTGTAGTGAGAAAAAGTTTAGGTTTGCTTAGCTAAGGAGTACAGAAATTTTTAACTCATTAACCGATCAAAATTAGTGACATCTATTTTACTTTATTTCTCTTTGCACTACTCCAATGTATTTAATAGCAACGTGAGTAAATTTATATTAATATTCAGATATGAAGATTTGGTTTCCAGAAGAAAGATAAAAAAAATATAAGAGCATTTTGTTATATGACGATTAGAAAGGGAAGATAAAAGTTATGGGTTTTATTTTGAGAGCAGTTATAATTGAGTCAAGTGCAATATATATAATAAATACTTAAAAGATCTACGGCTTTTACGAAAAATCAAAACTAAAGTTCTAGATGTTAGCTTTGATCATGGCGTTTACATTTTTATCTTCACTAATATGTAGCCATCTCTTATAAAACCACATTTCTATTTACAAGTACTGTGTGCTCTGAAAAGCAAATATAAAAAAATTTAAGACCAAGATAGTCTATAATGGTTAAAAGAGAGCACATAAGCATGTAAATGAGAATATGACTAAGGTTAAGAGTATTGAATATTCTTTAATAGCAATTGAAGAGGATGTTAATTTAGTTGATTTTTGGAACTATCAAAAATCAAAAATAATAGTAATTTTTAAATAGTTCAGAAATATATATTATTTATATACTGTGATCTTAAAATCATAAATATTTCAAAAAGAATTTGTTAATACTATATTATGTATAGTAATACACAAACTAAAGTATACCTATTTTCTATAGTAATTTTATTTTTATATAAAAAAGTGTCTATGTAATATGTATTAGAGCTTTTATATAGATAAGCTTAATCAATTGATTTTTTGCAGAGATACGGATGATAAAGAGATTTATCATAGAGAAATGGGCGTAGCTAAAAGGTGAGAATAAAGTTCGATGTGCCACATTCATCCCTTAAAAATCTAGCTGAAGTACTATTTCATAACGAGTAACGGGGCTTTGGAATAGAAATGAAAAGTATACAAACTAAAACGCATTTTTAGTATGTCTCTATTGGTTTTTAAGCTTTTATTTAATTTTGATTCTTATTGGGAAGCATTTGCTTTTAATTTTGCATACCTCAAATTGTAACAAGACTTTAATTTCCAAAAATTCGATCATTAATATAATACTTAGATACAGAATAAGATTGCTCTCTCTTACCGTTCTTCTCTCTCTTTTCCTTCCCTTCTCTCACCCTCTTTTTCTCTAACTCTTTATCTTTTTGTTTTTCTTCTCTATTTATCATTTTAAAGGTGTACATACTCTCATCCACTGAACGCTGATACTAATAATATAACGATATTTTTTATTATGTGGATAGTTATTAGTCTTATATGATCTACGAATACTTGAAACTTTTGAACATGTGTTAGTTTTCAAGACGCAAGTCACTGTAGTCTACTAACATTGTTTTATATCTAAAGATGCAAGCTTTCAGTTTTATTTTACTCAATACATCATTAAACTTAGTGTGCTCACTAAATTTCATTATTGAGTATAAATTTTGAAGAGCCGAAATCCAAAAGATGAATTGGGGCGAATGGTAGGTAATGTATAGCGTTAGCACTATGTTGGACTGTTTATGGTACTTTTGTGTGGGTTATCATTTCTTGTATAGGTAAGAGTCCTATATACTTTTGAATACACTATAATACATTGGTGTTTAGTTAGTATATTTATGTATACCCTCTTGTGTGTCTATATGAATTTATAAATGATTCACAGTTTAGCATAGCATAAAAAAATTTTTATTATGCACAAAATTTACATGAAGTACTTTTCCACTGCGTTTTTAAAAATATTTATAGATATAAACAAATACTTCAGGTTGAAACGCAAATGGGCAGTGCCGCCTATTAATAGGGCGACTGGCATAGCGTATACAGATTCAAAAAAGGCCGAGGCCTTTGCTGACTCTTTGGAGCTTCAATTCCAGCCAAGTGAAGACTATGATTATGACTCTGAAGAGGAAGAACATATTATCGCGGAGGCTTACAATATCATGGCATAAGAGCCTGATGGAGACATCGCGCCTTGCTCTAGTGATGAAATTGCTCTAATTATCTCAAGATTGAAGATAAGATCTGCACAAGGGTGCGACA
The DNA here is from genome assembly GCF_002237135.1 of Teleopsis dalmanni. Classification (NCBI taxonomy): domain Eukaryota; kingdom Metazoa; phylum Arthropoda; class Insecta; order Diptera; family Diopsidae; genus Teleopsis; species Teleopsis dalmanni. Next base: position 20,882,873 of record NC_051848.1, read on the forward strand.
AAATTAACAACAGATGCTTACGTAACCTTCCGGAAGATGACATCCATCTCATTGCAAATATAATAAACTGTATGTTTAGGCTAGGTGAATATCCTAAAATTTGGAAACAGGCCACAGTTATAATCTTTCCTAAACCCGGCAAATACCCGTAGTTCCCGCAGAACTGGCGCCCTATTAGCTTACTGTCAGCTCTGGGTAAGTTAGCTGAAAGAGTGATCCTAGATAGACTTAAAACTTCGGTGAATTCGCTGAATATTCTCCCCGATGAGCAATTTGGTTTCAGAGAAGACCTCTCCACAGAATTACAATTAGTGCGAACAGCTCAGATGATACAGTCTGCCCTGAGCAGAAGGGAATCAAGAGTATGATTACTTTTGACATCGCCAAGGCATTTGACAAGGTCTGGCACGACGGCTTTATAGTTAAAATTTTTCGTTTTGGTATCCCAGTCGGCTTCCTTTGCGAGAGAATGTTCCATGTAAGAATCAACAGTACCACGTCATCAGTACGAAAAATAGAAGCGGGTGTTCGTCAAGGATCCAATGATTTTTTAATGCCAAAAATGAATTATTTGACAAGAGAGGTATTGTATTGTTAGAGAAGGTCTGGAGTGCAATATTGCAATATTGTTGGAGAAGACGATGAAGTTGTTGAATTAAGTCAATATTTGATAAAAAGTTTTTGTTGTTACATACTGTAAGGGAGTTGTGGAGATGGAGGGTTGGGGACATGCACTTCTTCCAACGGGTCTGTTAATAAAATATGTTATCTAATTCCATTTGCCTTAAGTTTTATTTAATGCTTACAAAAACAACTTACGGTTTATAGCGAAAGCGTTGTATTTTCACTGATATTGCATTATAAATTTTTTATGGCTATATAATTCGCCCACTTTTGTGCTTTTATTTTTATTATAATTACAAAAATTTTTTTTTTGCGTTCATCTTTAATATCTTATGCAGAACCATAGTACAAACAAGGGCGTTGATATCGGTTTTCCTTCGAATTCCTGGCTAAGCACAAATTGCTAAAGGAAAGCAATAAACAAAAGGACAACATTTAAATGCCAATCGAAAGTGAGTAACGATAATTAATAGAATTTGTGTGTAGAATTCATAATGAGACCACCCACACCACAGAAATATTTAAGGATCGAAGGAATAAACAAACAATGGACTTAACTGCGTCAAGTAAACCGGCAGCGCAATGGACAAATACGCTCGCCGGTGGGAATATGTAAATATATTAGGAGGTGGCAAATTCCGAACAGCATTTTTGTTTTTATTATCCTTCGATTTACAATGCTTTCATTTTGATTTTTCGCGCTACTATGAATTTTAATGAAAAAACGCATGAAGCCGAAGCGGGAATAAATATAAACGCATTACACAATATCTGGTAATTTTATTTGTATAAATATTTGTATACACGTTATAAAAAAACAACATAAGGATAATAAAAATTAATATTAATCCTGTATAGTATTAAGAATGCCAAAAGCAAAGTAAAAGTCAAAAAAAAAAAATGGAAATGGAAATGAAAATGAAAATGAGAATGGCTACGGCAAGAGAGCAAAAATAAAAAAAATAAAAATTTATTTATATATGACAAAGCGTAAGAATTTTAACAAGGAAAATATGTAAATTGTGTTGTAATAAAAACAGTTTCGTATTTTTTATGCTATATACAAAGTATAATATTGACACTTAAAAAAAGCCACGTACTGCAAGTATAAATTTTATGGAACAGCCCCAACGCATGCTATACGAGTCCGGAACGCAAAAGTTGACAAAAATATAAAAACACACGAAAAAAAGAATAAAAATAAAAATAAAAACAAGAACAAAAACAAAAACAAAAGCCAAAGCCAAATCAGAAATAAATTTAAAAACAAAAAGTTTGTGAAAGCAAATAATAACAGAAAGAAGCAAGTTATTTCCCTGCAGGACATTATTTTAAATACTAATCCGCATCAGTTTTCATTTGCAATTCCAGAGTTTACACAGCCCCAGCCCCAGCCCCGGCGTCGTTGCCGTATTGCCACTTTCACTGCTACTGCATTGCCGCCTTGACTACACTAAACCACATCGAGCAGCGGCACGTCTACGCTTGACTATATCTTGTCACCAACCCCAGGACATCTTCATGTTCTTCTTATAGAATTTCTGTTATTATCATTTTTTATAATGTTTTTCTCTTCGTGTCGCCGTAATGCGTACAGTGGCGAGGACTGTTCTTCCTTAATATTTTTGTAACCATTTTTGCGCTCACATAAATTCAGATTTTATCCCAAATACACAGCATGAGCAATATTAAAAAAATAAATAAGTTAACAAATGAACAAAACAAAAAAGCAAAAATAAGAAAAAAAACAAAACACAAATAAGGACGAAAAGGAAAAAAAATCAAATTAAAAAACACACAAGTACATAAGAACAATTAAAAATACTTCCTCCATTGCCTGCAGAGTGAGTGAAAACGATAAGGGATACGGAATGGCGAAGCCGTGAAGCCGTGAAGACGTTAGGCTGTGTGAATAGGAAAAATATCCTTCTGTCGCATTGTAAAGAAAGTTGAAACTCATTTTGGGCATTAAAAATTTCGAATAACTTTTAAAAGCCTAAAATACTTTACATATTTTATATTTCAATAATAAATTAAATTATGTTTTAATTGAGTTCACATACTAAGTAGCTTTCCCCCCTCTTTGGAAAAAAATTATTACTTTTTCAACTAATAACAATAATGAAATATAATTTTATTTCCTCTACTGGCAAGACTTTAGTGGTAGAGAATTTATTTATTTGACTTGTATATATAGAGGAAAGATAATACGCACTCACTAAGGAAAACTACAAGGCAATCCAGATATCAATATTAGAATTATCGTATAAAATCAACATCTTTGCACAATTAACTCTTTCAATTAATACCGCTAATAAAATATGATGTTATAATTATTATTTGCTTGTAAAAATGCAAAAAATATATCACTATTTCAAGTAGAAACATTATTAAAATATAAATTTATTTCCTTTAATACTATTATTATTATTAAATAATAGGCTATGAATGCACCCCGCCTATGAATGAAAAAATAATGTAACACAAGTAGGACAAAATCGAATTATTTGTTCTACTTATTATTCTAAACTATGAAGATGTTCTCAATTACTATTATTAAATAATAGGCTAAGAATGCACTCCAACATAAAAGACATATTGTAAATGTCCAATTAAAAATAGTTCTAGACTATTTATAATCTCATAATTGCTGTGGGCTTATTTTTACCTATTTGATTTGGGACTAAGATCCCGCTTTCACGTGTACGTCTTGTCATCGATGGGCAGTTGCATAGAACATACTCTGATATTTACTTCTCCTTAAGATATAGTCGTTGGAAATCATTTTCTACTGCACCTCTTTTTTTCATGTGGTAATAGAGTTCACAGTGTTTTGTAAGAAGTTCAGTGTAGATTTTAATATTATTTCTGATAAAATTAAAGATAATGTCAACTTTGATTTGTTCAGGATAAGTAAATCTTCTTAACTGCCGCATACCTGTTTGGGCTATTCCGTGTTCAAGTAGACTTTGTTTCTCCCGTTCACATAATAAATTATGTGTGAAGCTATTTGTTGCACCACAGATGGGTTCTGGACCAATGTAAAGAATTCATTCACCCTTCTTCTTCGTTTGGAAGTCTACCATTACATTACTGTCATGCCCATCATGTTTCGGTACCCACATAACAGTAATATGGAAGGAGGTTGTGCTTAAGGGGCTGAAGACGCTACTCCCGCCTAATATATCGGTAAATTTTTAGTTATGCTTATAAGACAAAAATTGTTATTGTTTATATACTAATATTATCTGAAATTTGCTTGCTCTAGCACTGTTTTTCATTATTATTTAAAAAAAATATATTCCATATATGTGGATACGCTTTCTTTGAAAAATTAAAAACTGCAAATGTGTGTGTGTGTTTTTTCTTAAAAAACTGATATTAAGTGAATATCAATGTAGTTGTGTTGTTTGAAAAGATTACTAACATTGTGTGTGAGTGTGTGTGTGTGTACAAATGTGTGGCCATAAGCGTACTCAACACTATCTCCAACTTGCGTATAAATCCATACGAATGTAGCAGCATTTTGAGAGAGCAGTTATGGTGCCGCGGTGTGTGGTACTAGGCAAACGTGTGTGCATGAAACAAAAGTGTGTACAATACTTGTGTACTCACACATTCACTTGCCCATAAAAGCACAGTTGTTTAAATGCACAACAACAATTGTATGAAACTCTCTTTATATGCATCCCACATATCATCATATTAACATTCATGCACACACACTTCCACTCACGGCTTGCGATCTGACAATAAAACAACAACATTTTTTTTTGCATACGAGTGCCAATGTGAATGTGAATAAGCGCTTTAATCGCCTCATTTGTACACAATTAGCGAATTTTTTTATTCTAATATTGCCAGGTATGTGTATATGTGTTTATCTACACTTATTCTAATATGGCATATCCATGCTTTAACTGCTCACTCACATCTCAAATAATGACACCGTATGTCTGTTTGTAATGCGTAGACTAACTTAAAAAATAAACTAAAAAATCTTTAAGATTTGATGAATTTCAAGTTCAATGTCAATAAATTACGCAAACCTCATTGATCGAAGCATAAACACATAAGACAATCATAATTTATAATTCGTCTGCCCTAGTTTTCATCTTCCTGTTTTTGTTTATTTTTTGGAGTAAACAATTTCTCATTGATTTCATGTTTTTGGCACATCTGAATAAACAGACTCAATGACCACACACATACATATATTCGGCATAGGATCTAACAACCATATTTAGCAGATTGAACGAGTACACAATGAAACTGCCAAGTCAGCAAAGTGTCAGTTCTATGTATATATATCTAGAATCTGTTATATACTCGTACATATATTGGCTTTGCAAAGTCAACAATAAAAAATAAAAATTATTAACTATTTATTTACTATTATTTTTTGTTATTATAAATAACTTTTTAAATAAAAGAATACACATAAATAAAATTTTATTGGTACTATATAGTATAGTGTTGACCAATATCATACATACCTTGATTTGAGATGCTTAGTTTCCAAGTTATATGATAAACAAATAACAGTTGATTGACATATTGATGGATATGGTAAATAAACTGACAAATTGTTGAAGAGGCCTATAAATTTTGATATATTCCTTGTTTTCTTATGTCACTGTCCACCACTCCAAAGTTTCGAGTTTCGAACCGAACATGGCATGTCTCTCCAGCACCTTAGTCTGGTACAATAAGTACTGTAAGTGCTTTCTCAACTAGATTACTCGAAAATATGGTCTAAATCCATCCCTTCTTCCTCCAACTATAGTTTCAAATATTTTTAGTTCACACTTTTTGTGAACTACAAAAATTAGGGATCTTACGTGGCAGATGATATAACCAAGATAGAAATATATTTTCGGATTATCGTTTGTTTCGAAAGTTGTAAGATTTTCTTACTGGTGTAATATTGATATCAAAAGATGTCTCGAAAAAGTATTTTGGCCAGTTTTTTAAGAATTTTGAACTTCTAAATAAAATATATAATGGTTCTAATTAAAGAATGGGAGAAGGTTCTCTAAAAATGGGAAGTATTTGGATAAGTAATTATAAAATAGTAACAAAAAAAAATATATTTTTAATTCACAAAAAAAAAGCTAAGCTATAAAGCGATTGAATAGGTCAAGCACTGGTTAAATACATTATTTAAGTAAGTTTACAGTCTTCCCTCTGAATTTTGTCAAAAAAACATATTGATTTTAAATCTTGCAATCCTTTTGATTGCAACGGAGAATAATAACAATAGTTATTACTGTGCTTTCGGCAAGAATAGGTTCATCTGACTGACTGTGACTTAGACATGAACCTATAGAACTTCAACGATACCAACTAGAGCTAGGTATCATTGATGATTTATAATGAGCAATAAGCAGGATAAATCTGAGTACTTCAAGATATATTTTTCATATAGGTTTCATATATCATATATTTTCAAATTGTTCAGCCTCCATGCATTTTAGGCATCCTAGTGATAACGTTGTACATAAATATAGGAATATGTTTTCAATTGTGGTGCACTCTAATTGTGGGGACTCCAACCATTTTAGAAATGTTAGTAATAATGTACAACGAAATCATAAGAGATGCTGTAAAGTCTCTTTCGAACATGATATGAGTTATCATGTAATAGCAGTGATGACTATTCTACATGTTGAGGCAGATAATAACATTTATTTTTAAGCATATTTCTAGATTGAATCTAGATCTGTAATGATACAATTATATTGCATATAATGACAATACACACATATGATGTCATATCAGCTTATTATTTTACATTAATGTCTGCTTTAACGATAAATTCTTCTAATCTCTGATCTGAAATGTTGTGCTCTTGGAGTAAGCAATTAAATCCTGTCTTATCATGGCAACGGGTACAGCCTTACCTATACATAGTACATGTATCTCGATACTAAAATGTTATTTATTTATAAATGCTCGTACAATATCCACACAGACAAAGTTGCATTTAGTCGTGGGGCATTAACATTTATAATGCATAATATTTGCATGTAAAGCTTTTACTATTGTTTTGAATTTAGAATTTAGATTTCAGATTTGTAAAATTTTTGTATCTCACTATTTGGATTACTACCGTTTTTGTAGTAGCAGCATGGGAGCAAAAACAACGATAACTTCAATAATAAAAAGAAGCACAAAATAACAGGAATCTAGCAACACAGCAACGCAGCAACGCAGTAACGCACGGCAAGCAACAAAATTAACGAAAATAGTGAGTAGATTTGTATCTGCTAGATACATTTTATGTTTATCTTTATGTGTGAGTGTGCATGTGTGTGCACACATGTTTTTGTTTGTTAGTCATTGCAACGTTGATAGAAATTTCGCAAATGTAAAACGCAATATTTTGCTGATAAAGCTTAGAATTTTTTGGAAAATTTTGATTGGGTTTTCAATGCTGATTTCGCTCCACTGCGTATCCCGTACCCTCCGCGGTGCTATAAAATATTAGTGCTCTGGAATTTAGATTAACATACTTCCCTTATTATGGTAACAAATTTAATACATAAATGCTTTTTGTTGTTTGTATTTAACGCGTATTTCGAATCTAAAATAATAGTTGTGCCAAAATATTAAAATTAGTTCGTGATAGATGTACGGTTTCAATCCAATGTGTTATTCCATTAAAGAGCGTCAAAATTTATATTTAAATATATATAAACAGAGTTAAAAATAATAGAAAATGTATTTAGGTGACAAAGTAAAATGTAAAATAGCCATTTAACATAATGTAAAATAACTCAGAAAGTTGGTATTTTCAGATAAGTTCAAATATATACCTTGTACTTCTTCGGTACGAATAATAGATAATAACTTGTGGAACATATCGTTTTAAAAATTGAATGAAAAATTAATGTAAAAGTTTATTGTAAAAAATGTAATTTTTAAGTTGCAAAATAAAGTTAAACTAATGATTCTGACATCAAGTCTTGTCATCATTAAATGATTGAATAATTTTTATTCTCATTTCTGCTATTTGTTGGATTATAATATCTTTCATCCGAACCCGAAAAATAAACCATTATTAAATATTAATTAATAAATTATTTATAGATTGGGAATATTTTTGAATGGAATATTAAATAAAATTTGATTAATATAATTTATAAATCCTTACCGATTTATAAATTTTAAAATATTTTAAATCTAAATTAATATATATTTATTAATCAATTAAATATTTATATTAAACGCATTTGAAATAGACTATGGTAGTCAATCAATAGTCAGGTGTATAATACAAACGCATAAATATATATGAATATTGGCTTTTTTGGTTGCTTGGAATGAAACATATGTAGGAAAAACCTTGCGAATGGACATATCCCATTTCTATATATTGTCAATAAAGAGTATAACAACAAAACAAATCTTAACTACCTTAAAACAGCATATTCATATGTGTACTGATTATATTATAGCGATATTATACGAGGGCGGTTTGATAAGTCAGTGACTTTTGTAATAAAACAAATAATTTTTTTTTTAATTTTTTTCGGCAAATAAACATTTTATTTTTCTATATAATCACCTTTTAATCAGCGTTTTTCTAATTTTCTTATTCCCTTCAAATAATAGGTTTTCTCAAAGCTCTCAAAATACGCGTTTGTTTCGGTAATGACTTCTTCATTCGACTCAAATCTCTTACCGCTCAGCCATTTCTTTAGGTTTGGACACTGACTTATCAAACCGTCCTCGTATAATAATTATAGCGATCATACGATTATTTTCGCGTGAAAATATATTGCTTCAATGTAAAAAATTGCTATGAATTGAAATTGAATACCTCATGTCTCATGGTTTAAGTATGTGAAAATTGTTGTTGTATTCTAGGAGTATAAGACAGTAGATAATCAGTTATTTAAAATGATTGTCTGTTTCTATGCGATCGAAATATTTTGAGTTTACAATCAACTACAAGTATTGTTTTATTTGTTCTTTTGTGACATGTTTAGAAAAGAAAGGCCTATTGTAAGTTGTTTGTAAGGTTATTCGTTAAGTACTTTCAAGAAAGTTCAGGCTTATTTTTGTGAAATTTGTTGTTGCTTTGCTTATTAAATTTTAAGCGACACGTGTACTATTGGAGCATGCATGTCAAAAGAATACACCTTATATTGAAGAGAAAACTATTTCTTAAATAAAATCTCGAATATAACTTATCTTTACTTTCACTGAAGAAGAAAATAAGCATTAAATTTAATAAAAATTTCATTTCAGATTTTATTTATTTTTATTTAATTTTAGAATTAACTTTGTTTATTTTTAAAATAAATAAAAACTTAATACTAAAGTTTTGTGATATAATAAATTTTATACTATTTTTGCAAATCAAGTTAAAATCTCTCAAAAATGCATCGAATATTTTTTCTATCACAGAACAGCAAAACCCAATGTTTTCAAACGATTTCGTATGGATGAGATAGTTTATGTACATACAATATATATATTGGCATGTGTTGGTTTTATTTGCTTGTGTGCGTTCTTTTAGTATGAAATTTTCAACTAAATTATTCCCAATCCAATTTCCGATAAACAAATAAAATCAAAGCTCAATGCAAACTAACAAATTACATAAAACAGAAAATAAAACATTTTAACATTTCAAACTTGCTCAACAATTCATATTATTAAAAATTAATGCCACAAATGCAAAATTGACCCTTTCTTCACTTTAAAAAACAATAACAACAATAGCAACAACAATAGCAACAGGAGCAACAGCAATTGCAACAACAAAACATGAACAAAAATATTGTTGAAGGAACGAAATTTTGCTAACATTTGCACAAATGTTTAATATGAAATGGCTCGCTCGGTCTCTTCACACTGGAGTGTGTTTTGGATAGTGGATAGGATAGTGGCTGCATTTGTGTATATCTCAAATAAACCGATGAGTCCAAAGAGACCCCATGCCAAGCCAAACAACAACAGTTTTGGCTATTTGGTCATTTAACAGTTTTTCAATGATATTTTCCTGTTCATTTTTTTTCTTATTTGTTATTGTTGTTGTTGTTGTTGTTGTTGTTGTTGTTGCTCTTCCCGTATCTTCAACTTCAATGTTATGTTTGCTTTGGTCACTGTAAATCCAAACGCAACCATATCGCATAAATATTTCTCTTTGTTTATCTGTAAAATGGTCAAAAAGGATATTTTTCAGCTACAAACACACCAAATCACACAAGCACTCATATATGAATGAAAGTTATATTTTCAAAGGAACACACTAGCACTAGTACATTCACTAACAGCATAAGGACAAGTACATGCAGATTTCTCCTGTTCCGATTTCGGGCACTATTCCCGTCCTGACGTATCTGAACCGCTGCGAGTATTGTATCTACATTTTACACACAGATTTTACATAAAGTAAATGTGGCAAATTTTGTTGCTATTATTGTTGTTGCTGTTGTTATTGTTGCTGTTGTTGTTGCTTTGTTGTTTTGTAAATTTATACAACAAGATATGAGCAACGGTCGAATGGTCAAGTCAAAGTTATTGTCATGTCATGTAAATGTCCTTTCGCTTATGTTAGCTTATATTCGTACATAAATCCCTTTTCATTCTTCTACCCATTAGCTCGTCACACATTCGCTTCAGTTGGGAAAAGTTTCTCATCCTGGACAATGGGGGCAGAGGCGCAATATGATGGCTTATAGGAAAATGGCATAATGGTACAATGTTAAAATTGTACCTTTTCGCAAATACCAAACAGAACTCATGTAAAATGAATAAAAAACTTTAGAAGTGCAGAGTCGTCAGTTTAACCTGAAACATTTCTTAACACAGAAGTATCGGTTCGGTAATATTAATAGGTAAGTTCAAAGAAAAATTGTTTTCTACTTTGAGATTTTCAAATAAAAGTTAAATCAGTTTTAATAATTTATGTTCTCTTAATATTGAAAGGGGAATTAATTTTTCAGAAACTTTGCGATATTTTAAAATTATCTTAACTATATATAAATGTGTAAGTAAAAGTATTTTGTATCCCAAACTCTATTTTTACCTTTTATAGTTTTTGTCATACTCATAAAAATGATAAAGTTGACGATGTTTGGGCCCAAATTCGAACGAGTTGTCGTAAATCGATTTCACACCATATACTACTACTAATGTTCACTTCCCCCCAGTAGATCACAGGGCCTCAGTAATTCTTCTAAATCTGACACTATTTAGTGCATCTCTGTAGATGTCGTTTCATGTACTAATTATTAATTATTAAAATTATTTACGTAAAATCGCCCAACAGCCGGTACTGCGGTCAGAAGTGCTCTTAATCCGTTCTGGTGACAGAAATTCCATATAATAAGTTTCTTTTGCGCGTTCCATGAATAACATGTTTCAGCTAGCTCACTTATGACCGTTCTTCTCCACGTTTTCGGTGATGCACCAGGTCTTTTGCTATCTTGTAGATGCCATGTTAACGTTTGACTCGCTATATAACCTCTCGGTTGTCTAAGTTTATGGTCTATTAACTCCACTATCTCATTTTTATTAGATTTTGTGCTGTTTTTTGAGTCGTTTGAATTCATTTGATATTATATCTGGTCACGATATTTTGAGAAATCAAACCATATACATATACATATACATTTTCAAAAACTATATTTAAAGAAATTTGTACTCTATTGGTGCAGAATATATCGCATATTAATAGTCTAATTTTAATTTTGCCACACTATGCGACGTCAGCAACTGTAGACAGAATTGTACCTAAAGAGACCTGGTAAAAAACATTTTTCATATTAACTAAAAATTTAATTTTTAAATAAAGTAAGTTTTCGAGCTGACTAAACAGTTGTTTTGGATATTGCAAGATATTCATTATAAGTGATCTTTAAACACCATCTCTATACAAAACGTCAAATATCATATATGTGTAATTAAACTAACAGATTTTTCCGAAAACCACTTATGATGGATATATGACGATATCTGGAATAGCTATATGTATAGTAAGCCAAAGAATTTACTTAATTAAAAAATTTCTTTTGGATTTCAAAACTTCCTAATAAATTCATTGTCATGGGATATAAGAATCTTAATTATATGTAAACTCTAAATGAATAATTGATCATAGGATTATAATAGGATAATGAGATCTAGTCATGTCTGATTAAAATATTGCGTGGAAAAATAAATATTACATGGAATAAACATAATAAAAAAAACACTTTCGTATAAGAACCGAAATCTTTATTCAATATTGTAAGCATTCAATTTAACAAATGGGTTCTCATACAGTCCATTCATTAAATCGAATAAATATATTTTTAATCAAAATAAATAATAATCAGTGGTTCAGTTAATATTTTTTGAAAGGTATTTTTGAAGATAACCCAAATTCGTTAGTTCTTTATTGCTTATAATTGATTTTTTACATGTTTCTTATAGTGGGTTCCATAAAGCTAGGTTTTTAGTGTGATATACATCATTTTCTGTATCCTATTGTATAGAAACATTTCTTAAAAAGTTTTAACATAGATGTTACTTCAGAGAGAGAGAAAGAGAGATCACTTTTTAAATTCGTTGTTTATAAAATGAACAATATTGAAAAATGTTTTTAATATGAACAACAACAACAACAACAATTTTCACATACTTAGACGATGAGACATTAAGTATTCAATTTCAATTTATTGCAATTTTTTACATAGAAGCAATATTTTTTCACGCGAAAATAATCGTACGATCGCTATAAAAAACTTCTGCATTCTATAAACTTTTGTATTCAATAAAATTAACAAAAAATTAATTAATTAAAAAAATTAATATTCATATTTTTATAAAATTCGATATAGAAAAATCGAAGGTTTGTGGAGTATGTAATATCTTTGCAAGAATAACTTACGTATCAGATTACTTAGTTAGCATAGAAGATCTAATATAGTCATAGTGCTCTGTTTCACTGGAAGCATAGGACTCTTTGAATTCTCTATTCAGGAATTAACAAGTTCAGTAATAGTGCCTAGCCTCCATGGGACATCTTGTAGTACTAAATGCTTTTGAAGTAATTTTCGATGACTTGCGGGTTCATAATTGGCTATAGCTCGATCATAACTTAAAGAATGTTAATTTTCAAAGAATCGAGAACTTTAATATTGACCATATAAACACAATAACTTAAAAGTAACTCAATGGGTTACCTAATAAATAATCATAGTGGTATCAAAATTGCCTGATTTTGGTGATTAAGTATTATATAGTGTTTATATGTCAGCTGGAAAGTGTTCTGACAAACACTTTTATTTACCTAGGCTCATTACTATGAGGATGTTAAAGGTATTTGAAGTCGTGGCTAAACACAGATATTACAGACAAGGACAACTAAAAACGAAACTGAAAAATCGTTTATTGAACTAATAGTACATTACAAAAACAACTGAAAAATGTGTATGGAAATCGCATGATCTCTATAGGGTATAGATTATCCAACATAAAGATCAATTTTAAAAATAGAGTATTTCAATTTGTAATTTTGGATAAATCGTCCATCATTTTTAAATATTTTTAAATAATACAATTTTTTTGATTTATTTTTTTTATCCAACGATTTTATTTACTATTGCATAGTCTATATATAGTTACATATATTATTGCTAAAAAGTCTACTAAAGTCATTTTTCTTTAATTCTTATTGCTATACTGTGTTTCATTGCTTTTATTATTATTATAAACGTGCCTCTTCGGCTTTTCGTTATGTTCTACTTTCATCGTATAGCATAGAAATCTTAATTTGGCGGAAAATCATCAGATTCGTCGCCATCCAAGTCCTGCATTGTGCTATATCTGATGTTCACTTCCTGAAATATCAGAACAATAGCACTATAGAATGCATCGAGAGCCGTGATTTCGCCATTCGTCTCTATACACATGGTAACTGATACCTTCCCATTCTCAAAAGTGGTTTGCTCCTCAGTAATAAAGATATCTGGATTCAACATTAAGATATCCTTGAACATCGTAATTAAACTAGGTTCGATTGACTGAACCCATATAATAATTGAATATTCCGTAGCAGAATTCCGAATAAAAGTTAGAGTCATAATTTCACCACGATTGTCGTAAACTCCATAATTAAAGGAATCCATTATGGTTGATAATTGAAATCGAAACGGTGACTGTAAGTTGTTGATAGACGTCCAAGTATTTTAAGATAAAGTTTAACTCAATATGAGCTTTAAATTAAAGCTGTATTGAGCTTTGTAGGAGTGTAGTTTGAAATGAAAGTACAATTTAGAATGAAAAGGAACTAGTCTTGCAGTTCACAACTTTAATTTACACCAATCATATAACAAAAGTTCTACCACAAAAAATCATTTACATGTATTTTGGAGTGAGAACATAGGAACTGATCTTGCTCATATAGCAACTACAAGTACTTTATCGAATATGCCACTCAATCATTCAATGCTGAGATAGTTTTTGAAGAATCATGCTTTTCGATATATGATTTGTTGTTGTGCTGATATAAGCACTCAAGAATGAATTGAAAATTGGGAATATCGTTTCTACTACAAAGAATTCTACATTCTATTTATATACTGAAATATGTATTTTGAACCAATCGATTTAAGTGAGTTAGTGTTAATCATATGAATAGATTCGCTGAATAATGATTTGTTACAAAGACATAACTTCAATCATGTGGTACCTATAACTATTGCTTCTTTATTATGGTCGCATCAGTAATATTTATGTAGGGGAATGAACTACAGGGGAAGAGGGAGAGAAGGAAGAGTAGATAAACCGTCAGGTAACAGACGATGCTTTTACTATGTATGACTTAGAATTACATCAGTTTTTCACTATATACTTATTCAATCGTCATTAAACAGCAAATACTCAATGTCAAAATATTCCAGTGGCGTATTAGTCTTGGAAATAAAAGGATCATGGAATTACGAAATGAAGTGGAATCTCGCTTAAATTACGTGTTTTCCGTATATTTCAGCGATTGTAACATTATATTATGTAGAAAGTGGCATACATACATGAATATATGTTATGGATTGTACACATATTCTATCTATAAATCTAAAGTAAACATAGGTTTATAATCCAAAAAGCACTCAATAGCGTTCATTAAAATTACTTTTTTAGAAACTTAATATATAAATCAATATTTCAAGTTTTGTTGCATTTATTCAGCATTAATTTTTTATTATTTTTTAGTTATTAAAACTGCATACATAAATACTTAATCTACATTTCAATTAAATTAAATATCTAAAATCGAATTAAATTAAGAATTTGATGACAGTGTACAATATATAATCATAATGTTAAGCATAAATTGTTGGTATGCTTGATGCAAAAAATAGCACGATATAGAAAGTGATATGTGTACGCAAAGCTCATACGAACGTAGTAGTTTAGTCAGATAAGTATAACATACTAACTCCAATCTGTTTCGGCTTATCTTCTCCCTCTCTCTCTGTCCCTCTCTCTATTGTTGCGTAACCACACCTGTTACGTCTTGGTGTTAAATAACTAATCCACTTAATTCGATTGATGGAACAATACACATATATGTTGATAAGTCGAGACAATGAGTATGAATTGTAGAAATGGTTTCGTTAATTTTGAAAACCTGTTCAAATATTCATACCAGCTACTTAAAAGTTTATATATCATAAAGAGAGAATATTATCTAAGCATTAAATAAATAAGTGGAATATTCCATTAAGTAGTTGCAGTTACTGCTTGAGTAAGATCAGTTCCATAATTTTCTCTCCACAATACATGCAAGTGATTTCTTGAAGCAGAACACTTTTTGTGAGTACAGAGCACAATAAGTAGATAAATTGAAAAGCAGTTGTCAAGTAAAGATTGAGATTTGATTGGTGAGAATTGAAGTTTCAGACTGCATGACTACTTCCCTCTCATTCTAAATTGTGGTTTTTCATCAAACTGCACTTCTACAAAACTCAATATAAGTTCAATTTTTGACTCACGTTGACTTGGTAGCCATCATAAAATATCAAGACACTTTCCTATAACTTTCAGTTGAAGTTTCCGTTTCAATTAATAACCACAATGGATTCCTCGAATGTTGAAGTTTACGAAAATCAGGGCGAAAATTTGAGTATTACTATTATTCGAAATGTGACAATGGAGAATTCAATTGATATATTGATTCAAGGTGCGGAAACTGCTTTGTTCTGGATGTTCAGGGATATCGTATTGTTGAATCCTCACGTTACTATTGCAGAGCAACAAAACATTTGTGAGAACGGCAATATCTTAGCTGTATTGCATATAGAAACCAATGGTCAAGTCAGCGCTCTGGCTGCATTGTGTGCTGCTGTAAATGCAGTATATGAGGAAATGACTATCAGATTACAAACAATGCACGGTTTGGATGAGGCTATGTCTGACAGTCTCCACCCAAATTAAAACTGGAATGTTTTACACAGTAACCTCAACATCACGAAAAGTAGAATAGTCACGTTTACAATAATATTACAGCACATCAATATAGTGCAGAAATTGGATTTTGGAAGACATCATCTTATGTTAATACCTATATAGCAGTAAAGCTCAAAAAATTTTAAAAACTCTGAGAGAGATCAAACAAATAATGTGATTTACGTGGAAGTTCTACTCAAAATCAGCATAAGTGAATATGATGGAATTGTAAATTAAAAATTTTTTAATTGAATCTTTGTATACAGTTTTAACCATTTTAACCATATATTATATATTATAATTACAATCAATATATGTCTGTCGAATATTAATGTAAACAAATGTTGTAATCATTAAATAAAAGTGTATAAATATGTTAAGGAATTGGTTTCATTTACTTTTGTAAGAATTTTTGATGAAGATTCATAAATTGCTTATGAATCTAGTGAATTATTTGAATTTCATTTCATAATTGTTGAACACCCTAAAGTGTAAGTGGTAATTTGCGTCGTACATAACCTCTTTGACTCAAATAACATTTATCCTTCTCATTATGTACTACTATAAAGATTCCAATGACCTACGCTGTGGTAGACTATCAATGTAAATCTCTTTTTGAGAGAGAACATAGGCTCCGTTCGTATTTTCGGTTAATTCTCACCCAATTTTTATTCGAGCTTAATTCATATTGAAATGGGATCAAACTACTGATTATTAGTGGTGAGTGTTCTAAAAGAGCTAATTCTATAGAGTGTTCAGTTTCACATTTTCGCTAATATATACGAATTTTTAATTTATAAATTCATATCTTATGATAACAAATCTACTCCAAAAAAAAAAAATTTAAAAATAATTATGAACTCTGAAATCTGAAATCTGAACCATGGACCCATTTGTTGACATACAAACTCAACGTACAAATTTTTGTTTCCAGATAAAACTCGGAAATATTATTAATTAACATTCGAACATAAAACTTTTGTCAAACTCTAGTTATATTAAAATATTAATCATATTTTAATATATTAATTAAGTTCTTTGTTTGTTTAAGGGTACTGAGAGTTGAATTGATCAGCTGATTAATGATATTCTAATACTAAACATACGAAAAATCTGAAAACGTTATTGTTATTTGTTCAATTTGAAATATATTTAGGTGGATTTTGTAAGATAGAAATCAATTAAATAAGTAGTATATTAACTATAGAAAATAATTTTAGTCAACTTTAGTTAACGTAACTGAAATATTTTCGAAACTAAATTTTAGAGTTATAGTTTCCCTGAAGCTGTTCAGTGGTTTTATCCCACAAGTTGTGCACTCAATGTATATTTCACGATTCATTAGTGAGTTGTCTGTGTAACCTTCGATTTTAGTTGGCATTTATTTATATATAAATCGATATCGAAATCTATGTAATCATTTTTCAGTGGCTGTCATCGTGAACGAGAGCAACAGCATATTTATTTAAAACATATTTAAAACATTTTCTTATCCCGATTTAACACTTGTTATTGACAATAGTTTAGGTTAGGTTATACTGGCGATCCCTGGTGGATTCACTTAGGTTTATTGCTCCATTGTGATACTGTATATGTGATACCACCTAGGTACTTTGGCGAATCGTAAAATGATATTTAGTGTCAGGTCTTATAATTCATCAAGATCCACAAAAAAGAGGGTTCCTAAAGTGTTGAATCGCCGCCGTGCATGAGCTGGGCAAAAACATAGATGAGAAGCACTCTTATCGTATTCTCACAGCTGCGACAGGTTTGATTGAAAGGGAGTTCCAATCTTCTAGCATGGTTTCCTAGTTTACAGTGATGTGTAGCAGTCAAAAATCGTCCTAGATGTGAATTGGCTTTAAACCAGCTTGACTGTCTGATAGTATGTATATATTCCTGCCAAATATATCACCCATTTTCAAACAAGATATAACTTCTCTAATCGCGATCACTTCCGTCTTAAAGACACTACAATGATTCGGAAGCCTAAACCAGGAAGATTTATTCAATTCCTCTGAGAAAACTCCACTGCCTACACCAAAAGAATCACCTGACGTCCATAAATCTCTAGATGGACACTAAAGTTGCTTTCGAAATAATCGGCAGTAATAAGGACCCGAATTAATTTCAAACGAAAATCAAATTAAATACCACCGTCTTCTTTGACTGTATCTTACATTTTGAGTGCATACATTACTCGACTATATAAGCACATTGTAGTATTGCTTTCTCGCTTCTCTAGCGGATGAGTTGGTTAAAAATGACCTAATGTCTTAGTGTTCTAGGATGCAACCACAGCTAACATGAGCTAGCTTAGGTCGGTAGAGGTGAAGATAAGTGCTTACGTGTATCATTTATGAAAATATATAATATATATAATATTATATAATATTCAAAGATGATGAAAGTCTTTGATAGTCTATTACTACCGATGGAAAAGCTAATGTTCAAGAAAATTCAAAAGATTTATTTTTAAATATTTTTAAAACAATGTTGCGAATATTCTTGTTTTCACTACATGATTTCTATAATAATTGCCTTCTTGAAAATGATAGGTATCTGAACTAAAATAAGTAATAACGAAGCTGATGAACTGCTATTATATCTTCTTAGTGTTAATTAAAACAATCAATTTTACTCTTTTTAACTTAAATATTATGATTATTTGCCGTATATATTTTAAGTGTGTTAGGATATTGTACTTGTAACGCAGAATTCAATTTCAGAACTCAAAGAATTTACTCATAATTTCAGTATATTTTCTTTATCGTTCGGTGGTATAGTGTAATAGATTAGGTTCAGAACTAAGAATTTAATTCCGATCTTCGGATGTCAAGTATAAGATCATAGGTACAATGAGAACTAATATTTTATGAATATAGAGACCTCCTGTTAAATATTAAAATTACCTCATCATATAACCTAAATTCAAAAATTAAGTAACTTTAATTTTAAAAGAGATGTGTTATAATTTTTATATTTCAATTGAATAAAAATATAATATTCCAACAGTTTCAAGAACAAAACAAAATATATTATATTTTCAGTTTTCACAGCCGTCAAAATATGCAGAAAGCAAGTGATGAAAACAAGTTTCCATTTTTGTTCTTAATATTGAAAACCCTTTTTTTTAGAACTACAATAGTACAAGAGATTCTTGACATTTGGTATATGCAAATTAATGACGATATATACAATTATAACAAAAAATTGCAGTATTCTGAAGTTGATATTTTTAGTACAAACAATTCTCCAAGAAACGTTTTTGTATCTTTCGGTTATTACGAGTATCTCTTAAAAAAATTTTGAGTATCTCTTATAAACAGGAGAGTTCACCTATTCTCCTTTTATTCTATCTCTTTCTTTTTCTCTATCTCCCTCTCTTTCCCTCTTTCTATCCGTCAAACTTCTCTCTCCCTCTCTCTTTCTCTCTCTTCAAATGCGCTCCCTCTCTCTCTCTCTTCATATCGTTCTTTCTATCTATCTATCTCTCTCTCTCTCTCTCTCTATTGTTGCTAATAATGCAACAATATAATAACAACGGTTATACCAAACCAGTTACGTCTTGGTGTTAAATAATTTTTCAGCGGCTCTGAGCGTATGATTAACACTAATCCACTTAATTCGATTGATTCAATACACATATATGTTGATAAGTCGAGAGAATGAGTATGAATTGTAGAAATGGTTTCGCTAATTTTGAAAACCTGTTCAAATATTCATACCAGCTACTTAAAAGTTTATATATCATAAAGAGAGATTCTGCAAATATTATCTAAGCATTAAATATACATATAAGTGGAATATTCCATTAAGTAGTTGCAGTTACTGCTTGAGTAAGATCAGTTCTATAATTTTCTCTCCACAATACATGCAAGTGATTTCTTGAAGCAGAACACTTTTTGTGAGTACAGAGCACAATAAGTAGATAAATTGAAACGTAGTTGTCCAGTAAAGATTGAGATTTGATTGGTGAGAATTGAAGTTTCAGACTGCATGACTACTTCCCTCTCATTCTAAATTGTGGTATTTCATCCAACTGCATTTCTACAAAACTCAATATAAGTTCAATTTTTGACTCACGTTGACTTGATAGCCATCATAAAATATCAAGACACTTTCCTATAACTTTCAGTTGAAGTTTTCGTTTCAATTAATAACCACAATGGATTCCTCGAATATTGAAGTTTACGAAAATCAGGGCGAAAATTTGAGTATTACTATTATTCGAAATGTGACAATGGAGAATTCAATTGATATATTGATTCAAGGTGCGGAAACTGCTTTGTTCTGGATGTTCAGGGATATCGTATTGTTGAATCCTCACGTTACTATTGCAGAGCAACAAAACATTTGTGAGAACGGCAATATCTTAGCTGTATTGCATATAGAAACCAATGGTCAAGTCAGCGCTCTGGCTGCATTGTGTGCTGCTGTAAATGCAGTATATGAGGAAATGACTATCAGATTACAAACAATGCACGGTTTGGATGAGGCTATGTCTGACAGTCTTCACCCAAATTAAAACTGGAATGTTTTACACAGTAACTTCAACATCACGAAAAGTAGAATAGTCACGTTTACAATAATATTACAGCACATCAATATAGTGCAGAAATTGGATTTTGGAAGACATCATCTTATGTTAATACCTATATAGCATTAATGCTCAAAAAATTTTAAAAACTCTGATCAAACAAATAATGTGATTTACGTGGAAGTTCTACTCAAAATCAGCATAAGTGAATATGATGGAATTGTAAATTAAAAATTTTTTAATTGAATCTTTGTATACAGTTTTAACCATTTTAACCATATATTATATATTATAATTACAATCAATATATGTCTGTCGAATATTAATGTAAACAAATGTTGTAATCATTAAATAAAAGTGTATAAATATGTTAAGGAATTGGTTTCATTTACTTTTGTAAGAATTTTTGATGGAGATTCATAAATTGCTTATGAATCTAGTGAATTATTTGAATTTCGTTTCATAATTGTTGAACACCCTGAAGTGTAAGTGGTAATTTGCGTCGTACATGACCTCTTTGACTCAAATAATATTTATCCTTCTCATTATGTACTACTATAAAGATTCCAATGACCTACGCTGTGGTAGACTAACAATGTAAATCTCTTTTTGAGAGCGAACATAGGATCCGTTCATATTTCCGGTTAATTCTCACCCAATTTTTATTCGAGCTTAATTCATATTGAAATGGGATCAAACTACTGATTATTAGTGGTGAGTGTTCTAAAAGAGCTAATTCTATAGAGTGTTCAGTTTCACATTTTCGCTAATATATACGAATTTTTATTTAGTGAATCCCTTGATATCGTAAGTGGAACCACATATGGTTATTAGATTATTAAAAAGCAATTATTTTTTTACGTTAGTTAAATATAGAACAGTAGTTTTTGTGTCCAGTTTGGTGACGTATAATATATATAATACATAATATTTTATTTCATGAAAAGCATTTATATTCACTCTAACATTTTTCTGTGGTGTATACTAAGGCATTTTAAAATCATTCCATATTATTTATATATATGATTATTTTGTTTAGACTTTGTTTAGTTGTGTCAAAACTGAGTTAAGAAAAAAATTAAAATTATTATCAAAACAAATTATCTTTTTTCGTTCTCAAAACTAAGTCACGTATGACGGTTCCAATGTATTTAATTTGAGTTAGGTCTGTGTTTATAAGATTGTCATCATGTCAGCTGAAATATTTTACTCTATTGGTTTACCCAATATGCAATAATAATTATTCTCTATTACCTACTTGACTGAAATAGCGTTGATGGACTAAATTGTAGTAAATATTTATTTTACAAAAAATATTTTTAAAATTGATTAATTTTTTGATGCTAAACTTAAACCAAAACTCTGGTTTAGGTATTAAGTTTGTTTTTGGGTTCAGGAACAATGACTAAACTGGTTTTATTCTGGCCAAAACTAATAAAAGAAAGACGTCGCTTTTGTAAATTTTCCATTTCCGTAAGTTATATAGTAAAATGTCATTGCGATCTTAACAGTGTTATTGCTGGCTACTTTATTCGAGTAAATTGAACTGGTATCGCCCACGTATATGAAAAGTAGAGATGTTTCATTCTGGCTCTGTGCCATCAAACACCACGCTTAAATGTTTTTTCGATTGTTACATGACCATATATTTTTTTTGGAATAGATTATTCTTCTTTATTATTTCTCTTGTTACTTGGACCAAGAAATCATATCCTAAGTACATGTTAATTATATGAGTTAAGTACATGAGTCCACTTACTTCGAATTTTTTTTGTTAGGTAGACTAATGAATCATACATTGAGTTTGTAGATGTTACTTTAAAAGATAAATTCGTACATTATTTTAATTTCAAGTTATATATGTAACCATTAACTACAATTTATTGTTTGTTGTCTTATAGATGACAAAAGCACATTGTTACCTAAGCATTTGTTAGCTGTTCCCCACTCCATATCTGTTGTTAGATATACTGAACATGAACACATAATGAAAAAGGGATATGAAATATATAAATTAGAATGCCCAGCAATAAAGTAGGCAATACCATTTTAGGTAATTTTTTCAGCGTTCTCCTTTTTTTGCCTGTAACCAATTCCTGAGACAACTTAATGCCGACATTCCTACATACCGATAAGATATATTTGTAAATTTTCTTTTAATTACTTTCGAATAACGCGAATGGACAAACGGACAAACAACACGGACAACAAATATGTCGGCGATCCTTTTTCCGCATTTCAAGCAAAATTATATACTAAATATAAAAAAAAAAATTAAATGAAGATGCAAAGAAAAAAGGAAAATGCAATTTTATTTATTGTTATTTTTTCGCTGAGCTTATGTAAATTTATTTATTTTTTGTAATTTTTCTTGTTTTCCGAAGGAATGAAACAAACTTTTTGTCTTAATGTAAAAAATTTAATTAGAATAAAAAGCGGAAATAACAGAAATAAATTGTAAGGACATAAGTGAAAAATTACTGTAAGTCGAAGAAGACCTTTAGGATACTTTAGCAGTTGATAATATAAACCAATGGTTTCAGATTTCAGATGCCATGGTACATCCGCACGAATGACTTGCTAAGAGACCTGAGCATAGATCCGGTCAAAAAATACATAATACATATATGCGAAAACCGACAGGCTTCCCTACTTAGCACTATCTAATCTCAGAGTAATCACTTACCGCGCGGGGCGGTACGTAGAATAATCACGAAGCTTATGAGGAGTACACAAATTGGTCAGTGAGATGGGTGGGATTGTGCAGAAACCACCCAGCTATCAAAGAGTAAAAGCGTCCAGATGCGCTAACTCGGAAAATGCTCAACATTATATATATTGTGAAAATATTAGGGCCGTTCCCCAACTTTGAAGATAAGCCTTTGTCTTTTCTATGTAAATAAACGGCACCCAGAGCTAAACCATTATTGATTTTAATTAAAAAAATATTAACCGAAATATTAGTGCCCAAATCTTCGAATCGAACTACTTCAGCAATTTAAGCAGTTTATAATTAATCAAAATTAGTATTTTTAAGTGCTGAAAAATGGACGAACTCTTTAAAATCTTCAAGCTGATCAAAAATAAACGATTGCATATATAGGAATGACAGGTAACGCTGAAATTCAATAAGATATTCGAACATTTTTGCATTCGAACAGGCGTACTCAGCCATCAAAATACTTAAACCTTCGAACTCCTTGATCAACATCCGAACCACTAGTTAAAATGGAGGCAATCCTTTTCGTGCTCAATCCAAGTTGTTGCAAAGCCTCCATGTGGCGCCCTGGATAGTTACCTGGCACCCACTGGGAAATGAACTAATAGAGCGTATAGTAAGCTCTATTTGTAGGACTTATATATGGCAATAAAAGACGTCGGTATACCTTGGATTATGTGTCAGGTCGAAACCAGTTAATGGGTTATCATGGCCAAATAAGTAAGTAACTAAAGTTAAAACCAATGTGAAATAAATATAGAACAGTACTTTTTGTGTCCAGTTTGGTGTCGTATAATTATTTTTTTTTTATAAAATGCAATAATATTCACACCAACATTTTTCTGTGGTGTATACTAAGGCATTTTAAAATCGTTCCATATTATTTACAATTATGATTGTTTTGTTTAGACTTTGGTTAGTGGCGTCAAAACTGAGTTGTAAGTTATCAAAATAAATTATCTTATATCATTCTTAGAACTAAGTCACGTGTGGCGGTTCCAATGTATTTAATTTGAGTAAAGTCTGCGTTTATAAGATTGTCATTAGCTGAAATAATTATTTACTCTATTGGCTAACCCAATATGCAATAATAATTGTTCTGTATTGCCTACATGACTGAAGTAGCATTGATGGACATTGATTGAAATATAACAATATGACAAAAATTAAATCCAATGACACCAATTATGTAACGAAACATTTTAGCTAGTGCTGAGCTCTATATACTATATATTGCATTTAAATCTATGTAGACTTTTTATTTGTTCTTACTGAAAATATTTTCTAGTAGGAGAAACTGTTTATATTAACCAACAAGTGCTTAATATTATTATTTCCAAAAATATTGTAAAATATATTTTATCACCGCTAAGATAGAAGAATATAGACTAAATCCATCCCGTCGAAATCAGATAATTTAATAGGTTTTACGTCTTTATCGATTAACAGTCTGATAAGAATTTCCTAAAGACCTATTTCTTCTGGATGCCAAAACCGAGCATTCAAAGAGAAAGTGTTTTATGTTTTCTTTTTCATGCAGGTTTCCATAACTTTTGCAGTGAGAACTAGAAAGAGATGCAATAAGCCTTGCAGTGTTCTCACGGTCACTTTTAATAAATTCTCAGGATCTAGTTTTATTATAATAATTCCATGCTTACATAACTTAAGCGCTTTCCATTTGTTATAGGCGAGCTGAAGAAAGTAGAAGTGAAAAGTTTTCTTGATTGTCTCTATGACAATATAAACCGGTGTCGCATCAGAGTGTATGATTCTGTCAGCTTTTTTCGTTTCCTTCGATCTTCCTATGTCCAGGGACACAGATGCAGTTGGAAACAATTTAATTTGTCTTTCGAATTATTTGAAAATACAACAGAAATGTATAATATGTATTTCACAGACACGTGGTGCTAATGCAAGCAGTGATTCGTGATCCGACTGTTAAAAAACTCTACATTACATTAGTATTTTTTGAACCAAAACATCCTATGGTACCTATGGTAAAAAATTTAATTTCACTTTCCGGTAATTCATTTGCTCTTACACTAAATCTATGGAAAGACAGTGACTACGACCACGGCTTCATTTTTTATCTTTTCAAGAAACAAATTATATATGACTACATACCAATTAAAAAAAAAATTTGTATATTTCCTTAGACCAATGATGATGAGTACTTGGCAATTAATATTCGCAACAGCGTTAAATGGTCAGTTAAATTTTAATAAATTAACTAAAATATTTGTTGTTGTACTTTCATTTCTATTCGAACCCTTCTAACTCTTAAAGTTATAACGTTCCAGAGTACACCACTTCGATAGTAACTGTACATGTTTTTAGAACTAGCAAAAGTGACTGAAGCCATTTAGTTATTTTGTCCAACCAATTCAAATATGGAATATACCTTCTCAACAAGGATGTAGTGAACAACAATGCGAAAGTAAGAAAAAATTGGGCTTTATGTCGGCGTAAATACGTAAAAGATTTTTACTTTAGTTGTTAAAAAAAATATTTTTCCTTTTTATATTTTATATTATCTTTTTTTTTTTCATTATTATGTGTTTCATTTTTTATTTTTTTCTTCTGTCTTCTGTTTTTCTTGTTTGTTTTATTATGTTATTTTTAAGATAGCACTTTTTTTAATTTTTTGTTAATAAGGCAAAGTTGTGCAATTTTAATGAGACTTTTGTACTTTTGTGAAACTGACAGCGGAACGAACTGTAATGAGTTAGGGAGGGGGCAAGGAAGACAGAGAAGACAGGGAAGGAGGCTACTGTAGGTTAGGTTGTACTGAATATTGTGGGTTAAATACTGGACTTACAATTGCGATGGGCAAAGAATATTGGACGTTGGTTTCAGTGACTATTGTTTTACATGTTGGCTTAGGGGAATTGAATGTAAATCGCTTTGCAAAGTAAAAAACAAAAAACAAAAAAAAAAACAAAAGCAAAGAAATAAAATTACCCAAAAAAAAAAATAAAAACAATATGAAAGCAGAAAAATTTGTTTTCCAATGCAATTTTTTTTTTGAAATTTTTCCTTTTTTTGCTGGTATTTGTTTTTCTTTGACGTTAAATTATAACTAATAAGTATAAAAAGGTTGTTGTTCGTGCCTTAGACAGGCTTAGAGGAGCAAACCTAATATTTTCGCTTGTACATGCTCAAAGGACTCAGGCATGTATGCGCATGTGTTTATGTACTGTTATGGCATAAATTTCAATATAATAGCAAAGGACTTAAATACTGACAACAACAAATTGCATTTCCACTTCCTTCGATTGCTTCGTTTTTAATTTAATAAAAACATGCCCGAAATATTTGAATGCCTGAGCATCCTTAATTACGCACTTTGTTTATGACTTCATATAAAATTTCCTAAAATGCATATTTTTCGGCGCTCACTCATGTTAACTTTCGACTCATACAATCACACTAACTTTTCAAGCAACAACAAATATGATTACAAGAATGTGTGTGTATGTGCGTGTATGTGTCTGTGTGTGTGCTATACAAATTACGTTATGTATTTCGTTAGTGTGTAAAATTTAATTACACCGTATTATGGAATTTATATGACAGGCTTTAGCATAAGTACCGCACACATGTATACCCCCACCAATGCCTCATATAATACATATAACCATACTGCCTGACACTGCTTGCCACTGCCACTGCCACTGCTACTGCCATTGCCTGAGTCAAAGTCACTCAACATACCAAGCCAACGAAGGTGTAAGGTGGTGTGGGATTAATTATGATATGCCTAAATGATATTCCTGTGTAAGGATTTAAATGAAATGTAATAATTTTCATGAAGGATTTTAATTTAAATTTTCAAATTTTAATAAATTTAAATGAGGCACATTTGCATTAACATAAAATGAAAATCCGTAAGAAAATGAATTTGAGGAGGCTTCCGCCTCCTGACTACATTTGATGAAATTATTTGTGAATTATTTTCCACATTGGTTTTTTACCCACAGCAAAGACGTAAGCCTGTCTATATGTCAGGTCTATATGCATATATGAACACAGAGTCATAATATGAGGTTTCAAGTTATTACAAAAACAAAGAAACATAGCTGTTCCTTGTGGATTTAGTGACACTTCTCATATTATTAAAACTTTATAATTGGATGAGAAACAAAACAATATTCCTATTCTTCATCAATATTCAAACTCTTCAAATATGAGGAGTGAATGAAAATTTAATAGCAAAAATAGGATAATATTATAATTCTTGCAGTAATATCTACAGCTAACTACAACATATTATTGCACAAAAATTAGTAGTAATTCTTAGAATCCTTCAAAGTTTTGTTTATAGATCATCAGTGTGGGTTTATAAGAAAATAAAAGCATAGTCAATGTACAGGACGGGGAAAACTTTATTTATTATAAGCCTAATATATTATGAATTCATTCATCCTCATAACAGCAGAGCTAAGGATACTGGTTGATTATCTGAATGGGTACCATGCCTAAGAAGACAGAATATCATCTCTTCACATAAACTAAAGTGACCACGGATCATATTCTCAATTTTTGTTTGATGACGATCAGAATCAAGAGAATAATACTAGACCGAAATTTCAACTAATTGTATGAGCTTAGAAAATTATCAACAAGAGATCTTTAGATATACATCCGATCTTCTAAATGTTTTCTGTTCAATTGGGTTTAGTTGTTTGCTTACAAATTTACTAAGTGATTACCCAATGATCCACTTAATTTGGATCTCAGATCTCAACATAAGATATTCAGACATTTTTCTTATCGACTATATGTATTCTATTTGATTGGTTTCCTTTGTTGACATACCAGATTATCATGATCCAAGTGCTCTACTTAAATAACCCAATATGAGATTTTCCGATCCTCATGGTTTCTGTTCCATTAGAGCTGGTTGCTAGCACATACAAATACTATGATCTCAGTGCACTGCTTAAATGGAACCCCGTTTAGTTAGAAGTCTGATTTCATTTATAGATATTCTGCATTTAATATACTGCAGGTTTTTAGTTATCAAATTGGATTTAAATTTCTATAAATGAATTTTTATAAAAAAATAAAATTTGTTTGAAATCATTTAAGACATGTGTTATCCCTTCTTATCCATTAATTAGAATACATGAAGTCTATTTGATTAGTCTGTGATATATAAAAAAGTTTAAAATTTTTATATACTTTCAATTTCATTCTTCGATATAGAGATATATAGAGCACAAATTTGGAACTATTTAGTCGAGTTATCATCCATTTTTCAAACTGAAACATGTTAGTAAAACCAATATGTTAAGCAAAATATAAGAAGCGGATTAACTTATAATAATTTCGATATTTAATGGCTTTTATTAATTTTCAATGAAAAATAATTTCAATTTAATTTAAATTAAGGAAAAAAGGAAAGGAAGATTAAGTGAATTATGATATTCAAAAATTAATTTGCCGAATTCATATTCATTTTCATTTATTTTTTAGATTTTACAAATATTTTCAAATCATAAAATTTGATTAATTTAGCGATTGTTAATGAATGAAATTAATTAATCTAAATTATTAAAATCAATTGTTAACAGTTTATTAATTTAATTAAAATATTAATCAAAAAGTGTATCAAAATCTACTATATTATAGAAAATATATTAGTTAATGGCAAAGGTGATTGGGAGGACGAAACTACCAACTGTCATATGGTATAATTTTATTCTGAGAATTTAATAGTGAAAGTTGAGCCGTGGTTTAATACCATATATCCAAAAAAAAAATAATATAGAAAAGCTTTCTAAAAATAGAAAACAACTGTTATAAAAACAGCTGCGATATTTCGTTCTAATGCAATACTCTTGCTAATATTATCATATATAGCGTATGTATCTACCAAAAAGTCTGGACACTTAAGTGCTAAACAAAAACTTTAAGAAGAAATAGTGCTTTCAATTTCAATAGAAAATTAATCGATATGGAAGGGTATATTGAAAGGAATAATTATACACCAAGACCTATAAGAATTGTTTATATATATAATATGTTTTAAAATAATATAATCCTGATGATGATATGTCATTAAAGACTTATTCAAACCTTACGGTATGATTAGATAGGATATTGGATGTGGTTTGCACTATCATAGCCATGTTAATTTATTATAATTGCTGAAGTGTACTTAAATATTTAAAACACCAATTATGAAGTGAAAGTGCTACCAGCGATATTGTGTACTGGAAGGCACGGTAAGTACCCTATGAATTTCTAGATACAGAAATTGGTTTAAGTAATTTACTCTAAGTCTCTTACAGTAATCAAAAAAAAACTGATCAGAGTTAGTGTTTTTTTTTACTTTTCAACAACAGATTGACAAAAAACATTTATCATAATAGTTAAATTATGATCAAAAATGTATAGAAAGTTTTTATATACCCATAGCATAGTTCAGAATTTGGACCTGATAAAATTCGCATCATAATCATTTATAATTAATTAATAAAAATTAGTTGAACTAATTAGACTGACTTTTATGTAGGGGCATTGTAGTTTTATGAGTTTGAGAATCTTGTTTATAAACAAAAAATTTCAAAGTAACTGAAATCGAATACATGATCACTCATCGTCTATGAATTAAATTCTGTTTATGTAGCACAATCTGTTTTTGTGATATTCGCAATAAATGGCTACGATCGGATCATCGAAGTTTCTCAAATTTTAAAATCAATTTAATTATAATTGTTATTATAAATAAAATTTTTATATAAAGTCTTATTATTATTATATTACTATGATATGTGAAATAAAAAATTATTGAATTACAACTGTATATAACCATGAAAAAAATTTTGAAGAGTATGTTTTGGATATCTTATAATATCGTATGCATCATGGGATAGGCATTACAAAATGTTATATACATATGTATATTGATTTGAAGTGATGTTTATTAAACTTCAAGTTTTATGACAAGCAGCAATTACCAAAATGTTTTTCTTCTGAATTCACTAATTTATATAATTTCTATTACTTTATCACATTTGACCACATATACGAAGTTTCTTCAAAGTCCATGAAAATCTTGCTTCTTTTTTCTTGAAAAAAAGACATGATTCTTTCCAAAGTCACAGTACAAGACTCAATAACTAAATACCATACACTATTATACTAAATCTATAGTTCTCAGATATAGACAAAGATTTACACAGCTTGCGTTTTTTAACAACTTGACTTCTTCACTGATATAATAAAATATATGAATTTCAACTATACTAAATGCATAATTCTAGGGTACAGACAAACATTAGGACATACATGGTTTTATAATATCACAACTTATTCACTGTTGAAATAGAATATATGGACTAGAACTATATTAACTGTAAAGTTTTCAGACATAGATAAATATTTAGATAGAACGCGTTTTGTAACATTCCAACTTCTTTAGTGATAGACTATAATATATAAACTAGAACTATACTAAATGTTTAATTCTCAGATATAGACAAACATTTCGAAAGAAATCGTTTTGTAACGCTCCAACATTCTAACTGATAGAATATTATTTATAGACTAGAACTGCACTTAATTTATAGTTTTCAGTTGTAGACAAACATTTAGATAGAAAACGTTTTGTAACAACTCAACTTTTTCACTGATGGAATAGAATATATGGACATCAACCATACTAAATGTAAAGCTCTTAGATACAGACAAACATTCAAGTAGATCTCCTCTTATAGTATTATAGTGGATCTGCAACTTATTTATTGCTATAACAGAATATATGGACTAGAACTATATTATAGTAAATGTAGAGTTCTCAGTTACATATAGACATTTGGACAGATCCCGAGAAGTAGCAACCCAACTTCTCAAACGATGGATTAATATATACATTCACTTTCAATCATCATATCCTGTCATATTCTCTATATCAGAGTATAAATTTCTCTAGAAAAATATTCATAAAAATTTTTTTTTAATTTTTTTCAAATTTTTTTTTGGAATTTTGTTTTTCCGTTAATGATTTTAATTCGACAAAAGGCAAAGCACATATTTCTGCTAATCATTTAAAATCCCTTCTAATTTTGAAATTCAATTTATTTTTAAATAAACTAATTAATTCTTTATCGCTGCAATTTAGTCAATAATTTCTTAATTATATATTTTCCTGAGGCTTATTTTTTCATTATCTTTCGCCATTTTTCCTAACTTAATGCAGAAAAAAAGTGAGAGAGATGTAATGAAAAACCTTTTCAAAAAAAGAAAAAAATAAAATAAGATAAAAAAAGACAAATCTGCCACTATTGCCGCTTCATATAAAAATAATTAAATTAAAAAGGGAAAAATGCACAAAAGGACACAATAGTAAAATCGGGCATAGCAACAAAAAAACAAACAAAAAAAAAAATTAAATTGAGAAAAAAAGCAGCATTTCAATGAAAATTACATTTTAATTTCATAAGCGCCGTTTTCATTTTAAGGCACTTAAAAGTGTAGCGTACTTAATTAATTACGCATGCCAGTCTCATTATGAAAACAAAGGACCTTCATAATTTCTGAGCAAAATGGCAACATGGCTTAAAATAATTGCCGAACAGGATTAAAATTGACACATACTGCCACATTCCAGCAGTTCATGTCCATTTTGAGTACTTTTTATAATAAATTTATTTTGTTATATTTTCCTTTCCTTTTATTTTATTTTTATTTTTGTTTTATTTTATTTTTGTTTTATTTTATTTTTGTTTTTATTTTGTTTTTGTTTTTGTTTTTGCTTTTGTTGTTTATTGTGTGCTAGGTTGCTTTGTTCATTCAGTTGGACGCTGAACGAAGCTAAGAGCTGAGCTGAGCGGTGCGCTGCGCTACGAACTGCGCTGCGAACTGCGAGCTGCAAGGGAAAAGTGTCCGTTTTGGTAGCTGTCGCTCACGTAGTCAGTGTCCATATAATTAAATTAAAATGAAAATGTACTGTGGATTAAATTAATTTTCATTTGCATAAGTTTTATTTCAGCTGTGTGTGTATGGCCCAGTGTGTCTGTGTGTTGCTGTGTGTGTGTGAATGCGTTGTGTGTGTCTTTTTTCTAAGCTAATGCCGAATGGTAAAAATATTTCAACTGCTTTCATTTTAATCAATTAATTATTTTTTATTTTTTTTATTTTTTTTATTTCTTTTTTTTCTCTTTTTCTCTTTTTTTGCTTATATTTTTACACTAAATATTCATTTGCTTATAAGTTTATAAAGACGTTAAGCTTCTACGCACAATTAAGTATTATTCTTATGATAATGTCATTAACATTAACAAAAAATAAAAAATATATTGTATATATTGTACACAATTATTCCAAGGCGCAGTGTAGTGGAGGCGGAGTAGATGTCCTTTGCATCCAGTTTTGATTCTTTGACAGAGCCCAATTTGCGCAACTGCATTCTTCCATTGCGTGCTCCCCTTTTCGACCGCCAGCCATGTTGGCATCATCAAAATTTTGTTATGGCGAATATGAAATAATTGCGTTCTGCCGTTTAGCCAAAAGTGTCCTTGCTGTGGGCCCATTCCATGAATGCGTCTCATGTGTTGCGCAGTGCTGTTGAATGCTGGACTCAAGGGTTGACTTTAGTAGTAAGTAAATTTGGTGGTTACATTCCATTAGTTGAAAAATGTTGGAGTAAGCGTATGATATTGTCATAGAGTTAAATAGCTATCGTTCGTTACCAACTTATGAAAAATATTAAATTAAAGAATAATATTAGTGTCAAGGGGAGTGTGACTAGGACATTAGTTCATATTCTCTAAACTGTATTGTATAATATACCTTGGTATTTGAAAGAGTGTATAATACTTTTTATTAAATGTTAGGTTTGGCAAAGCTGTTCGATAGCAGTTTTCTGATGAAATTTGGCACACTGCACTCTGATCACTAGTTTATAGATACCTACGTGTTTAGTTGTGTCTAAAATCGCGCAAATCGAGCGTCCAAAAACATCTTATCGTTTTTTTTTGACGCAAAAGAAAATTTATTTGTGAGTTATTCTCAGACATTTTCAAGTTATTCCAATTTTCACAAAGAAATTGGGGTCTAGTAATCAGCCAAAATGGTATTACCGTCATTTTTTTTGTTGAAAGTCAAAAGGAAATTCCTTGAAGGATTAAATTTAAAATGGTGTGACAATCTCTTGGACTAATGCAAAAATTATTTAAACAGATTCTGATTTTCATAAGTAACTTTAAGTTCAAAAATCCAACAAAAAGGTTTTATCGTAATTTTTGAGACGTAGAAGAAAATTTATTGGTGGATTACCTTTAAACCGACATAACAACCTTATGGATAAATATAAAATTTTTAAAAATGTTCGGTTTAAAAAAAACGATCATTTTCCATTACGGTAATGCCTTTCTTAGACTATTCAAAAAACTATTACCGAAAACAATCAATTAATGTATCAATTGTTAAGAGAATCAGCACCTGACTTCTGACTCTCAGGAGAATTAGCTTCTGACAATAGTTCACAATGCTCCTGACTTCTGACTCTTTCCATTAAAATCCGATTTGATTAAACGAAGAGGTTAAAGCTACTATTGATCGGTGTTTTGCAAATATTACATGAAAACTTATACAAAGTGAGATTTATGTATTGAAGAAATGTTGCAATAAGAATATTGAAGTTAAAAAAATTATTCTGAAAAAAAATGTCCTTTTATAAATAAAAAGTCCTTACTGTATTTCTGTTGCGAGAACCTATCGAACAGCCTTGCATTTTAAAAAATATATCAAAAAAACCAGAAAGGTGTCAGCAACAGAACCATAGATTGAGATATATGGTTTTTAATAGACCTTAAAAGAAAGTAACACTCAATTTCCTTCATTTATCACCGTCTTTTCAAATAGCAATTATTCTTGCACTGCAAGTGGTTATTAATAGCGTTGAATGCTCTAAACGAGCACTTATTGAGATATAATTTATTTCTGTATAAAATAAGTACAACTAATCACATCATCTAATGTTGATGATGTGATGTTAGGTTCAATGGGCGTTATCTTTCTTAGCATGAACATTTATTAATATTTAATATAAATTTGTACTTAAATATAACAAAAAATATTATGAGGAATACATCCAAATTTTAATTTACTTGCTCCAAGGTGTTATTGATTGATTTTTGATAGTATCATATGTAGAAATAATTACTAATCTAACTATAACAGCTGTCAATAATAAAATAACGTATAAATAAAATAATATAAAATATTTGAAATATTTCAATATTTTGAAATAGTATTTTCAAGATTACTTGAAAATACTTTTATAGTTCTTGAGTGATATCATTCATAAAAGTGTACTTCTGAATAAAATTTTCTGTAGAAAATAAAAGAGAAAAGAATAAAATACAATTTATGGTATCATACATCTTCAGTGTAACTAAATAAATGCCGTCATTATTTTGGATATGTAACTTTATTTATCCTCCACATCAAAATCCGTGCTGAAATACGGGCATTATGTTAGCCATAATTATAGCTAAAAATTAGCACAGCACACGAGCGTAGCCACAACTTTGTATATAATATGTTGTGACGTATAATAACACTTCTTCGATTTGGTTTTAAGAAAATTAGATTAGCTCTAAAGAACTTGTTAGTATAGACTTAATCGGTATTGCCAGAATAATTGCTTTTCTGGTTAGGACTTATTGTTGATATTATAATATCCCATACATGTGACTAATATTATACAAATTTGAGGAAATGAATTTCCTTAGAACTTCTTGTAATAGAACAAAAAAAATCTTAATTAAATAATACAAGCAATAATGCTAGAAATATGGTACTAAAACGGCACATAATCGTTTATTTTCCCCCCGAAATACCTACTAAATTATCTAAATTTGACGTGATGGATTTAGTCCATATCTTTCTACTTGGAGTTCTTTGCGAAGAATGTATTAAAACGGGAAAAAATCGCTAATTGAGACCAATG